>NC_043713.1:18654891-18769626 GCF_006229205.1 Suricata suricatta | reverse complement strand
AAAAAAAAAAAAAAAAAAGACTTGAGGAGACCACCAACTCCTCTTTATAGATTATTGTATTTTCAAAAGCAACAAGCCCTGTGTATCTTCTCAGTGGTAGGTGTTCTATTATTGAATGAACTCTAGAGAGGTTAAATTCAACATGATCAATAACATCATCTTCCTCCAGTGCCTTAACCACATCATTTTCTAGACCTCAAACAATTGCATTATTTTTTCCAGGTAGAAAATTTTAATGGTTCAAATCTACAAAAGGCATTCATTGTGGGAAAGGTCCGGCTAAGCTCTTTACTCATTTTGGGATAGCTTTCCTTTTGTAGCTTTTGCTATTTTATTTCTTGCATATTTCATTAAGTGCCTACACCATAAAAATAATACTTCACAATCGTTCTGCATGTGTAACTTATCAGAGGCTCATTGACTCCTTTGTTTTCATTTTACCTACACCCTGGCAAGGGATAAAAATAGTGTAAATGACTTAGGTTCTAAAAATAAGATTGAGAGAAGAAAATCTCTTGCCTTCCATTGCTAACTAGTCTCTTGTCTCAAGAGATGTCAAAGGTTTCATCTCCATGCGCCAGTTCTGTTAGGTTGATATCACACAGTTTGGCTTTCTGGAACATTGTGTTACGTAGGATTCTGAAGCCATATTAGGGCTCAGCAGGCAAAAGAGCAGTAATTGGTTTAGCAATGACAGTCATAGACATTGGGAGTGAACAGGGAGTTGTCGGTGGCAACCCATGTACCTTTTATTTGCTATCCTACATCTACAACAAGATAGATTCACTGATCCCCCCCTCCAACAAAAACAGCCAAAAGGCATTCCATTCTTTCGTAGGATTTGCTCAATCCCAGTCTTTCTCTGCCAACCTTTTCCTGCTCATTTAGATTTATTCAGTATAATTTATGTATTCATGTAATGTATATACATATATATACACACACATACATTACTGTCTATTTTTCTGTGTCCCAATTTAGATGAGGTTCCTTAGCGTAAATCATGCATTTATTCTAAGTCTGTTTTTAATGGAATTACTACAATTGCAACATGGTCACACTGTATGCCAAGGTAAAGTTTTTGATGACAGTAAGCTTCTGAAATTGTTGGATAATGATCAGTGTGGTATGATTTATATTTTATCCTGCCCAGGAGGGAGGAGATGCTGGCTACATGGCATTGTAAGTTCCCTTTCTCGTATTTAACTGTACAAATGCATAGGCCCGGGATTGACACCTTTTCCTACAAAGAGCCAGATAGTAAATATTTTAGGCTTTGTGAGTCTATATGATGTACAGCCCAGTTACCGTTGGGCTCTACCATTGTAGTTCAATAGTGACTGCAGCAGCAGTAGACAGCATGTCAATAAGCGAGTATCGCTATGTTGGAGAACAAAAGGTGGAGGAGACTAAGACATCTGACTAAGTCTAGTTCACTGACCCCTGGCATGGGAAACAGATCCGTGCAGAGGGAACTTGAACCTGGTACAGAAGTCTGCAGGGGGCTGTGTAAACTTCAGTCTATTTCCGCATATATGTAACTTACCTGGGGCGTGGTGATAAGGAGAAGCAAGATGATGCCAAGGACAATGATGGCGGGTCTCTTAGAGGGTTGTTGTGAGGATCAGATGAGCCGATTATCTGCCTGCGAAGTAGTCACCATAGCTGATTATCTGGATGTTTCATGGGCAACAGGGTTCTCACCCCCATCTCCTTTCAGGGGCAGATGGGAGGAGCATGTAAGGCAGCAGACCTGGTGGACAGGAGAGCTAACCGACAGCAAACACCCTGTTAGAGAAGTAGGTGGCTGCTCAGCCCCAGACCACTGTTGTCAGAGGGAATGGGGTCTTCTTGTTGCCAGGGCTTTTGAGTTTTCAGAATCTAGAAATCCATATTTTAAATAAAACTGCCCGATTTTTAAGCATTTGCAAACTATTCAAGTTGTAAATAAATTGTAGGAGCTGAAAACTATCCAGGTATTAAGAAATGAATGAAGAGGCGTCATTGTGTGGCCTTTGGCGCACTAATCCCAGGGCTCAGATGTTAAGGTGAACAGTGTTAAGTTCAGAGGCATGGAAATAGGCTAATATCAACATCAACCAGGCCTCCTTTACTCTCTCCTGAAATGTCAAGCACTTTACTCAATTAGTCATCATAACCACTCCATTCATTTACTCAGTGTGTACGAATGACTCTGTGCTCTGTCGCAGGCACTGTTCCACAAAAGGGCATCTAGTAGTAAATAGGACAGAAAAAAATTCCTGCCCTCATGGCACTTTTTATTCCATGAGATCAGTAGTTTCGTACTCATACATATGGCAGACATAGACTCAAAGAATGGCACTTGGAGGAAATGATTCAAGGGGCAGAATCATTTATTCCCAAAGTTGAACAGGGTGACAATTATCAACAAGCATTAAATATGATAACAGAAGACCTACCTATTAACTACATACAAAAGATGCTCACAGGCTGTGCTTTGGGTTCACTGAGAATAAATTGGAGGAATCCTGGTACATTTTTTAGGACACAGGTTTAAGTGAGGTACCAGGAAGAGCTTCCCAACAGCAAGGTTGTTGAACAGAAAACAGGTGGCTGAAGTTGACTGATGAGAACTCTCTTCCCTGGAGAACTTTAGGAAAGGGGTAATCAACATTCATCCAAACGTGCAGTGTCTCTTGGGGACAGGGAGCTGGATTGGAGCCAGGGGCCCGAGTACCATAGTGAAACGAATTTTAAATTCTAAATTCTTTACTTTGGCCTAGGAGTCACCATGTTTAAAATGTTTTTTTTTTTTTTTTTTTTAACATTTTGTGTTTAGAAAGGTCTCTTCTTCCATAGTTCAAGCTACATAGATGAGCTCATGTAAGGAATGCATTTTTTAATTTTAGCAGTTTCTATAAATGGGTTTTCTAAACCCTAAGCTGAAGTTGTTACCACGACGGGGAACATGGAGATAATTTTTCATTCTTTCATGCTATGCTGAATGTCAGCAGTAGAAGCTCCTAAAAATAAGCATACCTTGTATTTATATAGCACCTTTCCCGAAGGTTCTCAAACTGCTGTGTAAGACATCATGTAATTAATCCCTATAAAGCATTCAGAAGACAGTTGTATAATATTAAGTTAATATTTGTCTTGCATATAAAGGTTTTGCATTTTGTACTTACATATTATATTTATACTGTGTGCGGTGAACTCTATGTCAGGCACAGGGTGTGCTGCCGCAAACCACTTTCTGATCATTGTACTGCACGGTCTGACAAGCAGGAGAGATGGGGAACACAAGGGATAGTTTGCAGGGAGGTAAGTGCAAGTGAGTACAAGGGAATTCACACTAGGGCTGCTGGGTTTTTGTGAAAGTTTACTTTATTTCTGGGGTTCATGGGAAGCCATTAGAGGAATATGAGAAGAGGTCATGGAAAGAGGATTCTAACACCCTTGAAAAACAACTTACTTGGCTTATTTGGATGAGTGGAGGTAAATGAGGGAAAGAAGGTCCAAAATGAGTGAAGTAGGCGATACTGTCAATTTATTACTGTCTCTGAGCCAAGTCTTCCCTTTCTCAGCTTTCTACCGCCTGTGCACACAACTTCTCCTTAAGGCTTTTCTATCTCCATCTTTCTCCGCTCATCTCTTCTGCGTGTTTACTAAAGATAATGATGGGAGCCAATTGTAGCTAGTTGTAAACACCCTAGTATGAAGTAAGCTGAGGTAATCTCTGCCAAACCTCTCGACACTTTAAATCTCATCTCTAATTTTGCAATGAAAAGATTCAGTAAGTTGATATATGTATGAGCTCCTAGAATAGCACCAGGCACATAGTAAATGTTTATGTAAGTAAGTCATTATTATTATTATTATTATTAATAATAAAAATACCAGGCATGATTGAGTGGGAATGGTAATATACCGGGTTCTTGCAAATATTTGGGCATCCCTACAATCAGCCCTCGTGGGTAGCCTTCAACTCTATCTATGCATCAAGCTGGTCCTGGTAATGAATACAGCAAAGAAATGGTCACCTCAGCCCCCCAGGTGGTTGGAGAATTGACAGGAAAGAGGGAGGAGGGTCAAATCTGAGAAGCATTGTTTGGGAGTGGGGGCAGGAGGTGGGCTTGTGTGTGATGATAAATTGGACAGATAAAGAAAAGGGGAGGATAACTCTGGAGAAGACCCCAGGGGTCCCAGCTTGGAGGGGTGGGCCTTTAACTACTGAGAGGCACAATTTGCAGGTTTGGAAAGGGAAAATGTTTACGTAGGCTCCAGCCTGTGCCCAGCCCAGCAGGCTGCCTGCAGGTTTACAGCTGAACATTACCATCATGGCACTCTCTTCTCTGGAGTGGCCAAGAGGAAGGAAAGGCCAGGGATGTTTCTGCCAGCCCAGAGGTTCTGGTATTGCCCTTGAGTGTTTTCAAGTTGGCAAAAGGGGCCTGGTGATTTTTCCACTGGCCAAGTCAATCTTCCATGCTCATGGACCTAGAATTTAGCATTTTTATTGGTTCCAAAACTCCTCTCGGTGACACTGATGAGACCGTTCAAACATGCTGAAAACAGCAACAAATCTACTTTCAAGTGTGATCTAGGCCTTGAGTAGTAGTTCTAGACCCTAAGCCAGAAGTATATTGTCTGTTTTTAGTTGATTCTTCTTCAGGCACCTAACCTAGTCTTGGCTCACCCTGAAAAAGAAGACATTCTTGAGCAAAAGCCCAAGGCTGTGGAATCAGGCCCAAGGCTATGGAATCCTGCCCCTGGCACTAAAGCAGAAGCTTTATGCAACACACTCAGAACACCCTTAGATGCTTTAATTCTGCCTTGCGGTAGCCACCTATGATTCAAGGCCATCCAAGAATAAAATAGACAAGATTGTTTCATGAATATTAGCTGCAAGAAAAAGACTTCTTTTCAAAATTTAATCAATTTTTGAAACAAAAAGAAAGCCACTTTGAACATTTCATTAAAAAATGGATATTTCAAAGATGTTTAAAAATATTAGGATTAGCCTCTGAAGTGATGGATACCAATATTAATGTCTATTATACCAACATTAGTGCCTATCCAGAAAGGGAGAGGAGAAGTTGAATGTTTGATTATCCTAAAACCATAGCAATGCTATCATTTTTCCCCCTGGAAATGTGTATTTTCTAGCTCAGTAATGGAAAAGAGAGGCCTTGCCCTCTGTAGAACTGTTTGAAGTTTAACGATTTGGATATCTTCTGCCTCCATTAGAATAATTGTTTCAAGGTTTTATTAGTGAGGTGGACTCTGGGTGCAAATGACAGAAACCCAGTTCTCACTGTCTTGAGCTAAAAAGGGATGGGAGTTTATTGGTTCAACTGAGAAGTCTATGGAATGAGCATCCCTGAGCTGGTCTGGGTCATGAGTATAAATGGGTTTTCAAGGCTCAGGCTCCCTCTTACTCCCTCTCTGAAATCTTTTTTCTTCGGTGTTGGATTTTCCTTAGGTGCTTTCTCTCTTTAACAAGGATAGCGTCCAGCATGCAGATAGCCATCACTCTTACTGCTTAGTTATGATCCATCATTAAAACCATTTCTTTATCAATGCCCTTAACACTCTTATCCCCTCTTCCTCTTATCCCCATACCTAGGGTCATTGTCCATGCCTGTGTAGTGAGGGGCAAAGATTTGTGCCTAAAATCCAGGAAACCACATAGAACATGAAAGTGGTAGACCCCAGGAGGAAATAAAGTTTCTGTTTCCACAAGGAGGGGTGGGCTGCTGGGCATTCTGGAACAAAGGAGGTCTATCCACCAGGGTAGAAGTGGACTGATTGTAGCATACTGAATATGAGTCCTGGATAACTGTGTCTGCATCAAATGCTTTGGTGCTCCAGCAAGCTTAAGTTCAGCTTGTGTCAAGTGGGAAAATCAGGTGGCTTTTTTTAGAGTCACCATCCCAATCCCTTACCCCATTCCTAAATACATTTTTTTTGAGAGAGAGAATACATACAAGTGGGGGATGGGGAAAAGAGAGAGAGAAAGAGAGAGAGAGAGAGAGAGAGAGAGAGAGAGAGAATCTTAATCAGGCTTCATGTGGGGCTCGATTCCATGACCCTGGGGTCATGACCTGAACCAAAGTCACGAGTCAGATGCTCAACCAACTGAGCCATCCAGGCACCGCTGACTTCTCCTATATACATTTTGACATGAACCAGGAGTATGATAATAGGTGGGTATCCTAGGACATGATTTCAATATTTTGACAAAAGTTTTAACTTTGGAGACTGTGGCAGAAACTCCATCCTCTCCTTTTAACCTAGTAAGGGCTTGTATTTTTATTTGTTTGTTTGTTTTGTTGGGTGCATGGCCATCCAAAATAAAGATTATATTTTCAAGTCTTCTTGGCAGCCGTGACCATGTAGTTCTTATCTCTGGGATATGACTGGAATTTAGGAGGGGACCTCTGGGTCATACCCAGAGGGAGGATGCACGCTCTCCCTTTTCCCTTTCCCTAGTCCACAGGCTGGGATGTATATACAACAATGCCCCATCTTCAGTGATACAGATGAGGGCAAAGACTTAAAGATGGCAAAATACCAGGAAAGATGGCTCCATGTGGCCCTGTAGCAGCTGCTGGTTCTGACAACCTCCCCAAGGAGAGCCACCTCTTTGCAGGGATAGAGAGAGAAATAAATGTGAAAGAAAAATAATCTTTTATCTTGCTCATGCCACTGTTATTTCGGGTTTCTATCACATGCGCTAAGCCTCTATCCTAACTAAAACAGTGAACAAAAAGCTTTTAGAGGAACATTTGGATCAAGCAATCCAGAAGGTGCCACCGTGAAAAATGGGCGAAAGTCTTAGAGAACTTAGATTATCTTAAATAATTACTGTCTTGACATTCAGGGGGGAAAAACACATAGCTCAAAAAAAATAGAAAGTGATAAAAATAATTAATTGAACAGCCTGAGAGCATGGCATTTACAATGCATTATGGAAATCAGGGACGTAAGGAGTTTTTGAGCTGGAAGAATAGAAAAGTTCACCTGGTCCTGTCACCTGCCCCAATCACCTCATTTTAGAGCTGGTTTTGTCACTCTTGGCACTGTTGATCATTTGGGCAGATAATCTTTGTTGTGGGGGCTGTCCTGTGGATTGTAAAATGATTAATAACAACCCTGGCCTCTATACACTGGATGATACTAGTAATGCCTTCCCACCCCCCACCCATCATGATGATCGAAATGGCTCAGGGCATTGCCAAATGTCCCTGGCAGGGCAGGAGTTGGGGAGGATGGGCGGGAGGAGGCAAATTTGCTCCCAATTGGTAGCACTGTTTCAGAGATCAAGAAACTGAGATTCAGCCAGCCAGAGAGCCAGATAGCATGTAGATGCTGCTCGATTAGCAAGCTTGAAAGATGCAACTCATTTATAATACTGATGGAGAATGTCGAATATTTTAAAAGGATAATACTTTAAATGAAAATGAGGGGCGCCTGGGTGGTTCAGCTGGTTGAGCGTCTGAGTCTTGATTTCGGCTCGTCATAATCTCATGGTTTGTGGGATTGGACTCCGTGTCAGGCTGTGTACTGAGAGTGCAGGACTCTCTCTCCCTCTCTCTCTCTGCCCCTCCCCAACTCACATAGGCATTCTTACTCTCTATCTCAAAATAAATAAATACTTAAAAACAAATAAATAAAAATGAAATGACAGCAATGGCTGATCATTATGAAAGTCTTTGGCATTAGCTTTTTAGTCTTTACATAACTCTAGGATTCCTCCATTGAAAGTTAGAGAAACTAAGCATGATACAGTCCAAGTAAGCTTAGAAAAGGTTACACAACTAAGAAGCAATAGAATTAGCATTTGGACTTGGTCTCAAACCCATAGACTTCCTCACCACTTTAATATAGATGGCAAACAAGAAGTTGAATCATCATGTCAAGTCAATAAAAATAAGTAGAATATATATGTTTGGATAAGTTCTCATTTTCTTTAATCAATTTATTTCCTCCATTCAGTAAGAAGTTACAGAATGCCAATTATTTGCATAGCATTGAAGGATAAAAAAATGAAAAGATTGAAAAAGGTTTATGTTTATTGCCAGACCCTGGTGTAAATTTTAACATGTTTTAATTCTTTGATTCATTACAATAACAGTGAGATGTTGGTTATATTATGATCATATTATAGATGAGGACATGGAGGCATCAGATGTTTTAAGTAAATTGCTAAAGGTCACACAAGGCAGCAAGCAGCAGGACAAGATTTCAAATTCAGGCAGTTTGATTCTTCTCTTAATTTCCAAGGGCAAAGACCACAAATGGGTGACTTAAGAAATTTACTCTTGGGACACCTGGGTGACTCAGTCAGTTAAACATCTGACTTCAGCCTAGGCCATGATCTTGTCATTCCTGAGTTTGAGCCCAACAATAGGCTCTGTGCTCACAGCTCAGAGCCAGGAGCCTGCTTCAGATTCTGTGTCTCCCTCTCTCTCTGCCCCTCCCTCACTCATGTTCGCTCTCTCTCTCTCTCTGTCTCTCTCTCTCTCTTTCTCTCTCTCTCTCTCAAAAGTAAATAAAACATTAAAAAAAAGAAATGTACTGTGTTACAGTTCTGGAGCCCTGAAGTCAGAAATCAAGGTATCTTCAAGAGACAGGCTCCCTCTGAAACCCATAGGAGAATCCTCTCTTGCCTCTTTCCAGTTCCTGGTAGCTTCTGGTAATCCTCGGCATTCCTTGTCTTGCAGCTACTTACATCTAGTCTCTGCTTTCATTGCCATGTGGCATTCTCCCTGTGTGTCTCTCTCTTTACACACCTGTCTTATTGTAAGAATAATAGTTGCATTGGATTAGCAGACTACTCTATTACAGTATGGCCTCATCTCAACTAATTACGTCTGCAATGGTGCGATTTCCATATCAAGTCATGTTCTAAGGTACTGGAGGTTAGGGTTTCAAACATACTTTCTTGGGTGAGGGGGAAGAGAATTTAGCCCTTATATCCAATAGCAACTCTTAGGCAGCATATCATAGTGCCTCCCTGTAAATAAGGTGTAATCCTTGTTATTGGGAGCTCATAGGAGGGCAGGACAGAAGGCATGTGCACAAATAATAGCAACCACACAAGTGCTAGAATTGCTCAATCTTTTGTGTCACAAAAGAGGTAAAAGCAATGAGCAATGGGGGCTCAGAGAAGTACAGAGATTTAACTGAGGCTGTGGAAGAGGGAAGCAACAGGTAGGCCTTTATTGGAGGAGTCATGAGACAGGTGAGGAGACGTCTGAGGATAGGCAAAACTGTCTACCAAAAATTAATGGACTTGGGAAAACCCACAGATTATTCCCTAGAATAGGGTGCTTTTCAATAGAACATAAAGTCTACAAGCAATGATAGAGGGGGTCATAAAATCAAAGCTTTTCAAGAACAGAACTTAATGAGATCAACTAGACTAGTTCTCTTCATTAAGAAAGGTGACAGTATTGCACAACTTAGATTAT
Source organism: Suricata suricatta (assembly GCF_006229205.1). Classification (NCBI taxonomy): domain Eukaryota; kingdom Metazoa; phylum Chordata; class Mammalia; order Carnivora; family Herpestidae; genus Suricata; species Suricata suricatta. Next base: position 18,760,168 of record NC_043713.1, on the reverse strand, counting down.
TGAAGCCAAGAGAGGTTAAGTGGCTTGCTCTTGTTTACGTAACTGGTTAGTGATGGAGGATGGTGAGTTGGCATACACTTTTTCTGTCTTCTATTGCAGCTACTTTTTCTATATTATAAAGCGAGAGAAATATATAGGGGATGTATCACAAAGTGTTGAATGCCAGGCTGAGTCTTTAAGCTGGGTACAGAGCAACAAGGTTTCAATATCGTGAAATCATCTTCAAAGATTTGTAGCTAGACCAGATGTTCCATGAGAAATAGGGCCAGCAAGAAGATGAAATGGCTCATAGCAATTCAGGGTGGAGATCAAGGGGGCTCGAACTGGTATGGGGCAGTGGGAATGAAGTGAGAAGTAGAGAAATGAGACTCTTTAGACATAAAACAGAACTTCTTGAATGTTTGGATGCGGTGGACCAGAATCCAAGATGATATTGAGGTGTAGGGCCCTGGAGATAATGTGGTGCCATTAATGGAAATGGGAAAGTTAGAGGGCAATCTAGGGTGATTATGGGATTCCCTAGAAGGCAGGACTTTCATTGCTAACACCAAGACTGTCCCCGTCACAAGTCTTGGGATGAATTGGTGACCCTAAAGGAGAAACAGGTTTTGCTTTTATTTTTATAGAAAATAAAGTATATTTTATGTAAATATACTACTCAATTTATTACTAAGTTTAAATGATGACTGAATGTAGTATTAAGGCAAATTAATGCTAAATTTGAACATAAAACCTAAAAGTAGGACAATTATTCAAGGATGTCTTTCAACTCTAAAATTCTATACATCTATGAATATAGCCAAGATGACTTTAACTAGTCATCTTTACAGCGTCGGAGAATAGTGAAATCAACAATGAGAGAGTTCATTTCAGAGATCAGCGAATTGGAAGGGCCCTAGCTTGTGTATTTCACAATTAGAAGTTTCTCTGTAAAATCAGTGTTCCCTTTGCTTGGGCATAAAAAGAACCGAAAGGTTTGACAACACTTTTCTCCTTTTGTTGGGAGCAGTCCTTGATCCCTGGGTTGTTCACATCAATTCTGCCCTGAGGGTATCCACTAATAATGCCCTCAGTATTTGTCTGCTAAATGACAGGAGTCACCGGCTCCTTGTTCACACAGGGACCGCAAAGGTATGTTTGGAAGAGCTCCTGATTTCCCAGGCTCTTCCTGAATCTTATTTTAGATAGTAAGAAGTAATTTTTCAGTGCAGTGCACATGAAATTAAGCATGCAACTGCTATTATTAATGGGATTTGTGCATCGCATTTCCCCCCCTACACAGTAACATAGACACATGTGGGAGGCTGAAGCTGAGCTACAGTTGTTCTATCAGAATTATAAAATCTGTAATCTGTCCCTGGAGATAAATGCGCAATTCATTTTCTCATGGAAGGAAAACTGAGCCTTGGTCTCTGACATCTCAAAGGGCCTACTCAGAAGAATCCCTTACTGGTTTTAAGTATTTGAGTTTTACGTTTAATTTTTAAAAAATATCCATTTCACTAGAACGTGCCGGAAAAAAAAACCCACAGTGCTTTCTTTTGTCATGTTGTGAATTCACCGTTGACCAGATTCAGCACATCACCCTAGTAGATGAAGAATGAACACCGTCTGTTTATTTCATGACAAGGAATGCTCTCTTCCATTTGCTTTAGTCATATGGGTGTTGGGGGCGGTGGGGGGGGGGAGGGGCAGATACCTGTTCTCCTCCTCAGGGTGTAACAGTTTTTAGTCTTTGATACCTGAATGTTGACTAGAAAGGGTTTGGTTTTTTTTTTTTTTTTTTTTTTTTTTTTTGTATTTTAAACCGTGACTGGGAACCATTAGTGCCCAGTAAATATTTCTGGTGACCTGATCTGTTCTCACCCTATCTTGGTTGGTCCAGTTTGGGGCAGTTTATAATTTTAGTAAGAAATTTGGATCGGTTATGGTGGACGAGTCTCATGGGATAAAGAAGAGAAGAGTCGGAAGATGGCAGCTCCCAAGAGCAAGAAGCCAGTGAGATTCTCCGGCATAAAAGCACATCAATGACCAGGCATGATGGAGCCACCTGTGATTTAGAACAGGGACTTACTTACGTCCCACTGAGCACTTTGCAAGTTTCTCTTGGCAACATTATTGATCGTGGCTGGAAGCTTCCAGGTGAAAGCCATTACTTAAACTACGAACTTCGGTAACTCTTCCAGCTCCATCATCTGGGCAGGCTTAGCTACCAGACCTTTTTGCTGGGAGCAGATCCACCGTCCAGAAGGCCAGAGCCGTTATTAACGTTGCTCACAGCGAAGTTCTTTTGTTTGGTTTTCCGTGCGCTCCAAATTGACAATAAGTGTAACTGACATCGGCTTAGGAAGTAGAAAGAAGATGTGGAGCCGAAACAGATATAAATTTTTTCCTAACCCAGACAAGCTATAAAACCTCCTAAGGTGTTTGGCTGTCACCATTTGTCCTCACGGGAAGAATTTTTTCTACTTAGTTTCCCTTCGTTAAGAACTTAAACTTTGAAATATGCTCGGCCACGGAGCAAAAACCACTGAACAAGTCTCTCCAGCTGCTGTGGATGATTTTGCAGCCATTCAATTAAGTCTCTTCCAGCCTTGAAAAGCTGCCTAATTTGGGGTTGGGTTTTATGTGCCACCCCATTTTGTATTTTCAATGTCACTTTTCACAGGCATGAAGATCATGACAGAGAATTGCAAACTGGGTGCTCTACATAATGCCAGGTTTCCATATGCATAGAACCCTTATCTTCTGCGGCATAAACTCCAGCTGCACCTCTGCCAGAGATGAGCACACAGGAGCCAAAGCGAAGAGGCAGCGAATCCACCTGTCACACGGCTTCTGTATCTCTTCCAGCATGTTTACAACACCACGGTCATTCTGAAGCCCTTAATACAGACAGACAGTCATTTGTTTCTTATAAATGCGTATCTAGATGTGGGAGAAAGTAACATCTATTTTTTAAAAATTACCGAGCAGAATATCCTGTGCAGTCCTACCATGCAGGCAGCAGCTGTGGGGAAAGGGAATATTTAAAATAAGTTAGCAAACCAGCAGTGCCTTGGAGACTTTCGCTCCGCCTTAAGATGGTAAAACAAAGCACCTGAAAAGGCTTGGTTTTATATACATGTAATTTATTTAATTCCCAAGGACAGTGTTCTCCACATCCAGAATATGTGCACGTGTGTGTTTTTTTTTTCTTTGAGAACTTTCTTTATTGAAGGTTTGTGCAACCGTTCAGCGGAAATTATGCGGCATCTTTCCTCAGAGAGAGCTGCATTAATGTGCCAATGCCCTTTATTTAATGCACTTTAAAATTCTGACGCGCCTTTTAGAAAGTATGAGTTGTGTTGGGAAAGTCTAATCACCGTTCTGCATGAACGGAAATGTGCTATTTTTGTAAGGGTAGTGCTGGAGTTGGGTTTTAGCAGAAGGGTGTCTCTATAGTACAGATGTCCGAAGACTTTGGTTCATTCTGATGCCCAAATCAACCAGCTAGAAATGTTACTTCTGCCAAAATTAGTCAAAGGAACTTCAACTAAGCATCACTTAAGCAATGTGACTGAAAACTCTTAAGACTGTAGGGAATATTTAGAATTAATTCCGCAGAAACTCAGCTTTGAGGGCAAACTTTCTTTGCACTCTGGAGCATGCATTCACCCCACAAGAGTATGCTGTGTGCCTGTAATGACTTCATACAGATTTTTTAGATGTCTCTTGGGATACTATCGTTTTGGTTTGCTGATCTAATCCATTTCCCTTTCTTCTCGATCATGCACTCACCCTTCTCTCTCTGGATGCCTCTCTTTGGATCTCTTCCCATTTCAATCAGTGTGTCCTTTTAAAAGTGTTTCATTAAGGTTGAAGTTCCAAGGACATCACTTTTTCCGCTTTGAATAAAATGTGCCTTCTCTTCTGAATGCAGACTGCCTGTGCCCTGACTGTACAATCAAAACAACGGGAAATATACCCAGTGCACTCAGGCAAAATTGGTGTGTGAGTCTCTTGGAAATATCTAGTAACAGGTGCAGTTAGATAGCCTGGCAAAGAATTCTCATTTCATAACAATTACTAATAAGAAAATAAACATTAGGTTTGCATTATTAAAATATTTTCAGATTTTTTTTTCTACTACACCCTTCAACATACACACAAAACAAACCCAAATCTAGCCAGTAACCAGTTCTAGATCAAAACCCTTAATATAAGCATTTGACTCTGTTTCTGTTTTCAACACTCTTCTATTTAAAAAAAAAGTTACATAAAGATGTTTCTTCTTGTAGGAGGTTTTATATATATATAAAATATATATAACCCAAATCTTTGAATGTCTCTGTTATCCATCAAATCAGTAGTAGGAGATGCTGTGGCTTTTTAAAAAATGTTTTTAAATTTATTTTTGAGAGACAGAGAGAGACAGTGTGAGCAGGGGAGAGTCAGAGAGAGAGGGAGACAGAATCCAAAGCAGGCTTCAGTCTCTGAGCTAGCCGTCAGCACAGAGCCCGACACGGGGCTCGAACCCACGAACCGTGAGATCATGATCTGAGCTGAAGCCAGATGCTCAACCGGCTGAGCCACCCAGGTGCGAGATTCTGTGGCTTTTGACGATTGAACAGTCACGTGTTACGTGCACTCCGTGTTAATTCTAGTAAAGCAGTAGGCATGCGCACGTTGTCCCCTTGTTAGTAAATGGAAATGTTTGCCAGGATCTGGAGGAGTTTGGGTTTCTGCAAATAAGGGTTCTAGACGGTCTTAGACGTGGCTCAAATGCACTTTGGTAAGGAAAGCTGCTTTGCGATTCTTGGAGACCTCAAATGCATCTAGTAGGAAATTCCAGGTCTTAATTTGCCTTCGTGCAGTCAGAAACATATATCCATATGTGGAAATTTGATGACCGCATGGGATTTGCGATCGTTGCACTATTTTGTATAGAACATGAAAAGAGAATGAGTTCCCTTTTGTGATTGTAAGGAGGAGCATCCTATATGTCAGAAGCTAATACATTTTTCTTAGACTTTGGATTTCTACATACGAATTTGGTGTGCCAGTTTTGCCACATTCAAAGCCAAAATGTCAGGTTTTGTGGGAAAAAAAAGGAGGGAGGTGGCTCTATTATAGAGATGTTTATAAATAGAAATGAATAGAATTTTTTTGGCAGATGGTGACTATAAGTACTTGAAATATATAGCAGGAGAGTGGGGTAGGAAGGAAGACACAGAGAAAAGCATGAAAGTGGGTGGGGGGGGGCAAGGAGAAAATCTATGTACTTCAGCAAAAAAATGTTTAGGAGCCTTAAATTCTAATGGGTGTATTGAATTAACGGCACAGAGATGTGAAGATGTATTTGCTGGAATGGAGTTCTAATCTGACACACTCTACAGGATTTCTAGAGATTAAGGTTGAGAGAACTTGAGAACAACATGGGTCCAGTGATCATCCACGCACTAAAACAGGAAATGCCCACAGGTGAGAGGAGCCAGATCAATTCTGGTCCCACTTTGAGAGGGAGAGAGTGAAAACAAAAAGGCCAAACAATTGCTTCCATTCTTTCTGCTCATAAAGGCTCTCATCGCTCCCTACTTTAATCCTAAATGTTCGCATTGGATTTAAATCCTGAGAAGCTAGGGCTGCGGTGAGTCACTCACATCAAGCAGGGAAGGGGAACAGACTCCCTGGAGGCCAGTCACCTGTTTAGTTTGGGATAAAACACAAGTTGAAAAAGGACTTGCCTCTCAAACCACGTTAGTAGCTCCAAAGTATCGAGGACTAAAACTGTGTGTGCGCGCGCGCGTGTGTGTGTGTGTGTGCGCGCACGCGTGCATGCGCGCGTGCCCTTTTGTATGAGAGAGGGAGAGGGAGAAGGAGAGAGAGAAGAGAGAAGTGAGAGACATCAATGAAACAGAGATAGGGAGAGAGAAGAGAAAGAAGAAAGTTTTCAACATAAATGAAATTGAGGATTTCCCTAAGGAGCATATATATATATATATATATATATGCTCCTTATATATATATATTCACGTATTAAAAGATGTATGTGAAGCTATATAAATGGAATATAAGTATTTCCAGCCACAGAATTAAAAACACAACACATATTGCATATGCATGTATATGTGCATGTATTTTTGTAGTTGTTAGTAGTTTTTTTGGAAAGAAAAAGGCAATGAGTGCTGTTTTACCAGTTTTATCACCGTATTCACAGTACTCAAAACCACCAGCCCCTGAGTCTCCTGATTAAACCAATTAGCCTTGTTTAGCTGTTCATTACCCACATTGCTCGACCTGCTGCTATGCGTAATAGGGTTAATCATAATGAAATGAAATCTTTTGATTTTATTAATTTCTTATATAGTATGTCTTCCAGAATTCCTACCAATGCTTGGACATCAGGGAATCCTGCTCCTGTGCTAAATGTTGCTCCCTCTGCTGGCTGTCTCTGAGGGAATGGTAAAACTACTGGCTCCAATGTAGACAAGGACTATTATTATTTGGGAACACACACACACACACACACACACACACACACACACACACACACACACACACACACACACATTTATACTTAGGGGAACAGTACCATTGCATTGAGAGTTAGCCCAGTTGTCCGGCACTGACAAGGAAAAGCACCCCCCAGGACACTTCCTACCCAGAATGCCTCGGTAGCTGAAGGAAAAAAAGCCCGGGGTGGGAGGGGCTGGCGGAGATGGGAGTTGGGGTGTATCCAAGGCTTAGATAAGCATAAGCTCCCACCTCATGACCTAATTTCATCTTCTTTGCTTGCTGATAAATGTTAGTTTCTAAAGGGGAGTTGGAGAGCTGTATCCTGCAGGACACCAATAAATATGTTACTTTGGTTCCACGGGAGTGATGGGGTATGAGAAGGGATCCTGGAATTAGTGAAAAAGCATGTCCCCTTATTAGAATCCCTCGATTTATGCAGATGTTAGTTTATTTGTGCGAAATACGTAAACCTAAAAAGAATGAGTTAAATTTTCAAAATGAATTAGAAAATTTGAAAATAGGGAGAATCCTAGAAACATATAAAATATAAATTTTCCTTTAAAAAGGCATTCTGTTTAGTAATAAAACTAGTTCAATAGATACTTAAGGTTCTAAACATATTTTATCTGCCAATCTAGATGTTAGGGGGAAAAAACAAGCAACTGTGGAGATATTTTAATAGATGGATAGATTAGGTTAACCTATCATAAAGTGTGTTTTTGTCTTGAAGTTAGGAAAAACTGCCTTTTTCTCTGCACAAAATGATTTCTTGCCCTTTGTGAGAAGATTAAGGGAGCTAAACCTTAGCGTTAGATTTGCAACCATTAAGGAGACTTGAAAAAGGAAGGAAGGCAGGCGGGAAGGAAGGCAGGCGGGAAGGAAGGAAGGAAAAACGGAAGGAAAAAAGGAAGGAAGTCCAGCCGAAGAGCATGGACAAAAAGCGTATTATATAATGTATAAATTAATTTAACATTTTTAATAAAGTGCCTTAACATAACAGAAGATTTGACTTTCCCCTCCCCTCTTACTCAATGGCTTTCTTAGAAAAAAAAAAAAGCCACAACCAAAAAAGATAAAGAGAATAAAAGAAATGAGTCTATAAAAATCTGAATAAATGGGAATTTATACGTTACTTAATGCCAATCTGCTTCAATTTTTATGTTTGTTATGTGTATCCACATACATGCTTGGAACTGACATTTAATGAATTGTTTTGGTATCGAAATATACTCTCATGCCTCTCAAATTCATGCAGACCTTACTTGTCCTTCAAAAAGGAAAACATCCTGTTTTGGTTAATGGGCTTAAAAAAAAAAACAAAAGTAAATTGTGATAGCAATTAGGTTTCTCAGTGAGCATGCTCAGTGGGTCTCTCCTGGTTGCTAGGCAACCAGCGAAGGTGTGTGGCAAAAGAGGGCCCCAAATGTAAAAACATGAGCACCTTTGGCATAGGTTTCGCCTAGTCTAGAAGCCCATGTTCATTTATTTAATTAATTGTGGGATGTCCTTGGATGACTTTCATGGATTCCCTTTCCACATTTTTTGGGGGGAGACGGTTAGGAGTCAGGAGTGAGGGGATCCGGCAGATCGGGTTCAAGCACCGTAGTGAATCCTTTGCAGGAAGAGCACTGTGTTTGAACTGGGTCGCAGTTTTACAGAGTGTGCGCGTGACGGTTTATTTTTCATCGCGGGAGTCGGCGTTGGCTCTTAACCTCTGCACTCGGGCAGCCCCGGTTTGTCCCCGGCACAATTCGAATCTTGCCCCACATCAGCATAATGTATGCAGCGGACCTTGAAACCTTTCCAATAAACCCGTGTTCACGTACCCGAGTCCTATCACAGAACATTTCCAGGGCAGCCACATTGTTAAATTAAAGGTTGCAGCCCGTATTCAAAAGCCCATTCACACACTCCGGGGTTCTGCTGAAGAAGCACTTAACAGTAGTTCAGAGAACGGTGCCGGGAAGTAAATAGGAATCAACTTTCAGAAACCGCACAAAACGCTTCGTCTTTGGTGAGCCCTGTGCCATCTCTATCAGCACCTCTAAGTAGCAACCCGACGAAACACCTGGTTCGGTCCACGGTGACAGCTCACTGTCTCTCCAGTGGTAACAATTTAGAGGCACGATGCTAAACAAGATATATACATGATGTCAAATATTGGCTGCACACATCTAAGCCAATCACTTCTAAATAAATTAACCATGGCACAGCCTAATACGATCCACCTGCTTTCTTCCTTGCGTTGTTCCAGACCCTACCTGAACCCCCCTTTGATTAAATGTCAAAAGCTTGCCTTGTGCCTACAGATTTCACTGAAGGCGGATAACAGAAAGGTTCCTCCTGTGACTCCATAAAACTGAAATAAATTCCACTGGCATCTTGTAAATTTTTATTTTCTACAATGACTGCAGGCCCCATCTGCGGCCCAGCTGTTATTAGAACGGAAAGCGTTGGCCCTTCTGCATTACAAAACAGCATAGAACAGTAATTGCCAGTGGAAGAGATTAAGTGTAGACACTAAAAATGTTTACTCGCAATGAATATGCATAACGATGGGTAGGAAACAGCACTGGAAGATTAAAAAGAGAGAAGGGTTTGTTTACAAGGCTGGGGAAAAAAAAAGAGTGGAATGTCAGTTGGCCCCGAGCCTGAAATAGGAACGAAAAACCTTTGGGCAAGGCATTAGGGAGAAAAACAGATGGTTTGTGAACCTTTTATTAGATAGAAAAATCATTAATCAAGCCCAGGCTGGAAATGGCAGGGTTTTTGGTAGTTCATATTTTAGTTTATTTTTTCTTAAAGTGACAGTATACTTTTTTTTTTTTTTTGCCTTTTTGGGGACAGTCATCTATGGATCTTATGTCAATAGGAACGCTTTTGTACAACATTCCACATGAAAGCCAGCCTCACATTAGGTTAGTGTGAGCACTGATTTGTTATACGGAGAAAATTCCTCCAAAGGGTTTCACATTTCAGCACCTGTTTTGCCTGTATAGCAATTAAAAAAAATTGCAGCATGGAATATTTTTTTTTTCATTGTTCATTCATATCCCATTCCTTTGCTTTTGAAACTTGGGGAGAAAATGGAGAAGAGGAAACTTTTGTATTTAAGGCCTCGCTGGACTGCATTGATTCATAGCAATTTAAGCAAAATATGTAGCAACCATAATCACAAATTGATTCATCTCCTGAGAGGGAACTTCATTGGAAAAAGCTATCAAGAGCGTGGAAAGGTCCCGTTTGAAAGTATACCTCTCATAAAACTAATCTGTGCCCTTCGGAGTTGAAAAGCTTTTATTTTACTTTTTTTTTTTAAATAATAGTAGTGAAAAATCTCAGGGAAGGGCATGTCCTAGAGATTAACAAAATCCTGGAATTAATGGTGCAAAGCTCATCATCTGCCACTAGCCCGTCATCAAACCCTAGGAGATGCCCTATGCCAGAGGCATTATTGTTTAAATGAAATGCATATAACATTAAAACACCCTCATGTGTTTTAAACATGCCATGTGTGTGTGCTCATAAACGTATACATATCCATGCACATACACTTACACACACACACACACACACACACACACACACACACACACACACGTTGTGTCAACTTCAGGATTAGGATGGCAGGGTAGGAAAATACCAGAATAAAAGTGCCTACCACCAGACCCAGAATTAATCTTCACACCACAGTCCTGGCGTTTTGCTGTGGTCTGCCATGTACTCAGAGCTGATAGCTCATTTTTACTTTGGGAAGCTACTAAGTTAAACTTGACTGTGAATTTTCCTGTTCCTGGTCCGAGTATTTACCGCTGGTAGGGGATTGACTTCATCTGGGTTGTCACTCCTAGAGCTAAGTAAGCATTGCTGATGCAGGGCTTCCATGAATATGTAGTGGGACAATTTCTTTTTAAGGATAGAAGGTACTCAGTATCTCATTCATGTTTTCACTCTTGTAGTGGAAAGTGCTTTTTTCTTAAATAATTTGATTCACTAGTAAATATCAGCACTTCATAGGGAAAGTTGTTTTTTGGCAGAAAGTGCTCATAGATAGCCCACTGTTTTCCTGTCCTTATTTCCAATGAGAGGAATTGTGGAAGAATCAAGGTTAGAAAACACCTGCCACATCATCTGATGTTTCCTCTGATCCACGCACCTATCTTCCATGTTAGCGAAATGAGATCCGTTAAAATGGTCACATTAAAATAAGACAAAGAATGAAGAGGAGGGTTTCTGAGTCCAGGTCTCTTTCTGATGTCATTACCACCTCCCTCAGATGACCATCCCCCTGCAAATCTGTGCTGCCTGCCTTCCGTTTCCTCTTCCCCTGGTTTCCTTCAAGGACTTAGTTATCTTCATGCAGTTTGTTAGGAGTTAATGCCATTGTCAATAACGAAGGCCAAAGAGGAGCGAGGTCAGCAGATCCCAAAACCTTGCCAACCTACCTCAGCGTCCTGGGCTGACTCATTACAGAAACAGAAGTTCAAAGACATGGCTGACATGCTCCTTTAAGATACTTTTACAGCACAGTTAACGTTTTCTGTTTTCTGACATTCTTTTTCTAGAGAGATGCTTAAAGCAAAAAAGGTTTCCTGCCACGAAAATGACATTAATATTTCGTAAATCAAGACTAAGATAATGTTTTGGCTGCTGCAGAGACGTTTACCTTATGTCGTTTATCTAAATGCTTTTCGATTAAAACATGACACAATTTTTGGACCGTCTTTAACCGGAAAAAACAATTCCAAGAACTTTTTTATTTCAGAGCCTGGAATTCTTTAGTATGTTTCTCACCAGAATTCACTGTGGAGTATACAGCCTTTCAGCTCATTGACAAAGGCTTCCCAAACAATAAATCCTTCCCAGTGACTCTTCATGAGCACTAAATCAAATAATTTACTAAGAGTTAAGAAGAAACCTTCAAGTGAAAACCATATAAAAATGTTTGTAAACTTTTGAGCTAACTGTAGTATCAACAGTTCTGTTCCCCCAAATGAAATACTTTTCTATATTGACCTATTAAAGAATTGATCTGTTTAAAGAACAGATTTTTTTTTTAATCAAAAAGAGAACCTCCCCACCCCACTGTATAGGTAATAAAGCCCTCTCAAATGACCATCTGCTGGAGGAAATATTAAAGTCACCAAAGTGATTATGAATTTTGAAGCTTTTTACCTATTTGAAAAATATGGGAAGGAATGAGGTGCTAGAGTTTGTGCTATAGGGTAAAAAATTTTTTTTCTAGTATCACATACACTGTACACTTTTGTTTCTTGTAACATAGCTTATAACAAGCATTTTATCTCTGATTATTATCTTATCTGTGGCTAATGCATTTCCTTTTCCTTTTAAAACCTGAAAGGTTTTACCAGTTGATTTTGACACATTTAGACTTTGGGAAGAAAAACACACTTATGGAGTAGCTATTTCAAAACACTGAGGAAAGTAACAGTTACAAAAAGAAAAGCATTAAAATGCTGCCATAAACCATTCAACAGCAAACGGAAGACTACAATTAAGGCCAACCTGCTTCTCTGGGGAATATTGAAGAACAATTTCTTTTCCGACTGTGTACACCATAGAAAACTGCCCACGTAGTTCCCGAGTCGTGAACTAATAACTCTGAAATGAACTTCCTGTGGGAGATGAGCCCCCTTAAGGTTGCGAGGGCCTGAAGCTGGCAGTGGCCGAGAGAATGAGGGAGAGGAAGGAGCAGGTTCTGGAAAGAGAATGCACAAGGGCTGTATAAGGAGGGGTAGCTAGGATTGCTAGCCTTGTGTATGTTACGGCACACCGTTAATAACAATGATCAAAGGAAAGAGGATATCTTAACAGCTGCATTAAATTACTATGGAAATTGGCGTTTTGAAATGAATTCAGGATGAGACCGTAACAAAGAGCATCTACGTATAGTACGGGTCACATTGTAAGGCCAGTGAATAATTCTCAAAGGAAGAGTAGTCCTGATTCTTCTTTCTTTCATTCTTCCTTACATTTATGGCATGTAGAGAAAGATGGGCTTCCCCGAAACACCCGGATGAAGTAAGATGCTTTAAGAAGATTGTGTTCTTTGGAAGATACAGGAAATATTCAATGCCATAAAAAAATAGGTAAATATCCTTATAAGAAGAGCTGGGTGAAAGATGACACCAGTGTATATTTCTGGCTTTAACAGTAACAATATTATTAAACTCCAGTGTTGAAATGAATCTGTTTTCATGAAAGCAAGAGATTTTGAGGCAATCTGACTTTTATGTACACATTTTGCATTAATAAAAAAAAATAAAGCACAAATGAGAGCTAATCTACCCTTTAGTGGAAAAGTGGAAAAGATAAAAAATAATTTGAGTTGGATAGCATTAGAGTCTGATTTTCAAGATGTTTTTTATGTATTTTTTCTATCAATATTTGTTAATCCAATAATCCTTTTTATGTGAACCTTAAAAATTATGGTTAAGTGATTTTACTGAAGTTATAAAACTGATGTTTTTATAAATTGTCAGAGTATCTGATGAAAAAGTGTATAAAAAAGAAGTCAGATAATGATGTGGGTATTTGTCTCTGCAAACCAGATACCCAAAGGCTAGCTGAATGATTTCCTTATTGCATGAAATTTTGGTCCCTGCTGTAGAGCTAACCTGGATTTCTCTAATATTATGAAACCATGAAAAGTTTTTTTTCTCAGAACTTTTTAAAAGGAGAGACAAGTGCTTCATAATTGGTTACTCACATGAAGTACTAACAGGAACAAAATCCCTCTTGAAACACTTAAAACTTACACCTTAGTCAAGGGGAACATTATAAGGATAAGTTAAACTTTACTTTTGAATTCAGTGGGGGTACCTTGGGGTTTCTTTTTAAATCTTGGTATGTACTTGAAATGGACATCTGTTGACCGAAAGTAAGATATTTTAATTTGGATGACCTTGATTTGGTGATTATTCTAGAGGAAGCCTTTTGACAGCAGTCATATCCATTTGGGGTGAACCCGTATTTTATATCTTTGTTGAGTACTATCTCCAAGTCATTGCTAGAGGTCTAGAAATATACTTTCTGGACTATTAAAGCGAAAACCTTCACAGGAACATCTTGGGAACCAGTTGCCATCAGAGTCTTTGGGACTGCTGCTTATCACTATATTATCTGTGGGACAGGAACAGAGACTGCAGCACAGTAAATCTTAGAAGCCATCCCTACATGGCTAACTATATTCTCTGCTTGTGATTGTCCCCCAATTCCTGTGTAATTTTAAACACACAAGCCAGTAAGGACCTCTGTAGCTCTAGTGAGCTCGATAATTCTGCATTGCCATGGGTCAGTAACTTTAACTTTGCAAGTGTGTATGAGCAAAGTTTTGCCAAACCCTTATCTTCATCAGTGTTTTTTAGTCCTGGTTACATATGGAAAATTATCTGTGGATTTACATTTTAGAAAATATTCAGATGTAGGGGGCATCACACCAACTGAATGGAAATATGGTGGTCAGGCCCATTCTCCTGCATTTTAATAAAACTCTACTGGTCATTCCAATGCACAGCTAAGTTTGAGAAGTAGTATTCGAGAAGGTCTCAAGAGCCAGAATGTATATATATAACCTTAAAATATGGGAGGGCTATTTTTTGGTGCTCTCATCAATCAACTGTGGAACACTCATTCCGTAAACGGTATACCATTAGTCTGAAAGAATTAATGCACCTCTAGGAGTGCTAAGTTTGTACTACAAGAACAACTTGAAGACCCAATAATTTCAAGCTCCTGGAACAAGGGCATAGTTCTCAGAGTATAGATGAATATTTCACAGATAGAGTGGGAATATCCAGAATGACTTTGCAATATGTCGAAACAGCTTTGCCCTGTTGGCTCCATTTGCTGTATTTGACCTCGTCTGAACACTTAGCAGGTGCTTTCTGCACCTCACCTTCCTCATTGTCGATGGGGTTTCAGTCCCGAAGGAATCATTTGACTCCAGAGAACTGCTGGGGCTGTGGAATGAACAGCCATGCAGCCCTTTAAAAATACTCTGTGCACCTCCAGGTCAAAATGTCTTCCATTCACATACTCCAAGAGGCTACATTTTCATTCCAAGAACGACTTTTGATTTTTTTAAACTGTTTTCCGAATGGAAAAAATGTGGAAAGATACGGTCTTCTGGGGGAGTAGATCATCCCTGGGAATGACTTGGAATGAGTTTTCCTGATGAGTTATGAGAGCATGAAGACATATCCTGTTTTCCTTCTCAATTCTGAGAGGTTTCACATAGATGCCTATTTGCTCCAACTCATTCATTCTGTTTGCACTCCTTTTTCTAAGACATCTGAAAGGAAACATTGGCTCAAAGGTTCCATCCCAGGTGTGATGAGGATTTTTGGAAGGACAGTTCTTGTTGAATGTTATTATTGTCTGCATTTCATTTCTCCTTTCTAAGGAATTCCAGAATGAGCGATCCACTCTCCACCCCAGATGTTGTAAACCAGAATTTTGGAACATTTGAACTAAAATGCAATCCCCTAAAGTTCAACTGAGTCCCAGCTCTCAAACCAAATGCTAACAAAAATGTATTTGTGCAACGGTTCACATGACTTCCTCAGTGCACGGCGTTCCAGGCTGTGTGACTCAGTCCCAAATGAACTGACACACCATACTGTAAATTTTATAACAACCAAACACCAGGATGCTAGAAACAAGGCCTTGGTTCATATGTTTTGAGAGAAGGAAGTTCTGGAAACATCCTTTAATGTTGATTTTTACAAGACCTTTAAGCAATGTTGTTTAAAAAAACACCTAGAAAAAAACCCCTAAAAAGTTCAAGTCTGTTAAAAAAAAGTTTCTTACCTAGCGTTGGCAATCATGTCAGTAAGACTAGCATTTTTGAAGAACACATCTTGGAGGGTGGATATTAGTCATTATTATCTCATCCAAATTTAAGCAGATCATTCTGGGAAATGTAAATATCCATGATTTAAAAAGCATTTAAGAGACAGGCCAGTTCATAATTAATGAAAAATGCCTCTGAAGGTTTACATGCCATCTTCAGTGTTAGAATGTAACGTGTGCAGATCTTAGTTTTCCACTCCTCCTTTTGCCCACCATTCACCTGTGTCTGTCTAATGGGAACCAGTCGCTACAGCTCTGGTTACACATCTGTTTCATGCATGTGCGATTACAAGCCGTTTTAGCAACTAGTAAAACTACAGGTGTCTGGGTTTTAATGTAACCATTTTAAAAGAGCAGTTCATGGGCCTCTGATTATTATTTTTTATAGCTGGCACTGTTCCTACCATCGCCTGCCAGCTCAGGAGTTAAACGTAACTCTGTTGTTCTCTCATCTGGTAGAATCTCTGAAACCCTTTATAAATTAATTTTTTAAACTTTGAATCCATATTGCTGAATACAGCTATCCTTGTATTGTGCACGACAGCCTCTACCGCTGTTTCCACGTGGCTCCAGCAACAGTAATTAGCTGGATTTTGAATGCTGGGTGTTAAAGTACTAAGTATGTGGATCTATTTGGCTTCCTTACTCCTATAACATAATAAAGACAGCAATTACCATCACGTCACTTTGATAAATAATGTTGACATGTGGTTTTGTGACAGCTGTAGACTGCCCATCGGTGCCCTTACAATCAGAAGTTCAGTTCTGTATAAATGAAAAATTTGATTTGGAGATTTCTTCATTTTACCTCTCATCATCCAAGTGCAGCTTGAAGACATAAGAGTTCCAAGAACTATTGTAACAACTACTGAAATCCATGATTTACAAATCAAATACTCAAAGAACCCATTCATCTGCTCTTAGAAGAGGATAGGTGTGTACAAACTACAAGGCGAGAAAACTGATTTACAGATTAGTCTAATTACGTAAATTAGGAGTTAAAATTTGTAAGAATCCTAGACAGTGCCACCAGACTCAGCACACATTACAGGAGGTACAAGTCAAAATCAATTACAAATTTGACTTTGCTGCACGGTAATAGAGGCACGTCACGTTGCTATATTTAAAGCTCTGGTGACATTTCTATTACAAATATAAGCATCATTTTCCAGGGATTTATTGCTTAGCCATAAGAATTTTTAGACAGGATCATTTATGAAATTCCAGGACTTGGGTCCCCAATGAGGTATTTTTTATTTACTTCTTTTAAATTAATAAACAGAGCTTAAATGTTCTGGATGAATGGAAACAAATTAATAGTGATAATTGTGGAAGTTTCCTTTATTAAATAAAGTTTCCCCACTTCACAGAAGCATTAGAGACTGTAGTTAATTTCTTGGTAATATATTTTCATTTGCCCTTTATCCATAACAGCATGACGATGTTTCTATGGCAGAGATGGAACCAAGGATTGATGACACCACAAACATTTTAATCCTCTGTATGCTAATGAGTTACTCAAATTAGAGAAAAATTTCCTTCTGTCTTATGATAGCTTTAAAACACAAAATAAATGAAGACATACTTTCTAGGATATGTGGGAATTTGACTCTTCCATTATTTTGTGTACTATTTTAAATCCCTGATAAAAATCCTCAGTAGTCATAATTTTTAAGGTGCTCCAGACTCTCTTCCCAGCATTCCCTTCCTTGTCAGCATCCACTGCTTCTTTTTCTGACTCCTCCTCTACAGATAAGCTGACTTCCAGCAGCTTCTCAGACACATCTGACCTACCTGCAAAACTCATCGGTTTCACGCCCCAACTGAACCACCTCCACCTCCAAGAATGTTTTCCCAATCTTCCACACATGAGTAACTTCTTATCCATGAACCTCGAAATATTTGTTTTTTACAGTAGCTATTTGTGTCCTACATACCAAAGAGATGCTCAATGAAAGTGTGTTGACCACATAAATAAATGAATGAATACATATCTACTATTGAAGACATCTCTTTTTGGACTCATGCTTTCTGTTAGGGTCAGGCGACAGATAATAGAGTATGCCATAGAAGGATGTTAATGTAGCTAGGTAACATATATGTTAACACTATATCCCAAATCTTCACCCATCCCAAAGCTAATAACATTTTGAAAGAAGTATAATGGAAGCAAATTAGATTCCCTTTCATAGATCAGACTCTTTTTATCAAGCCTAGAAATGCTAACCTTGCCCTTGCCATATGATGTATCTGAAATGCCATCCTTATCTGGTCCCTGCCCTTCCTGCATTATCTCTTGACATCAAATATTTTCCTAATAATTTCTTTGATTCCAACTTTATCCATCCTTCTTGGGTTGTCAGAATGAACTTCCTAATACTCAGATGAGAGAATGTCAGTCCCCTGCTTAGACATCGTTGATGACTCAAAGTAAACTTCTGATGGTCTACACACAAACTTTAGATCCCTTTCTCTGTCATTCAGTGCTTTCCGTCCCCTGCTCTTAGGGTGCCTTTCCCTGCCCCATTCCCTCACATCCCACCATGTGCCCAAATCTTGGGTCATGACGAACTTCGCCTCACCTGGAAAATTCCATTATATCTCCCTTCTGTAGACAGGGGCACCTTTCCTCCGTTTTGCTCCTCTGATCTTTTCAGTCAGAACATATTGCATTTCAGTTATAACCATTTTATACACCTATCGCTGTGCTAAGCCCTATGGTGAGTGCATGCATTTTCAACTCTGCCAGATTAGATGTGCACTCCTTGAAAATAGGAGCCATGCCACCACCATGTTTGTATTTTTTCCCATCAATAATGCTTTCTTCTGTGGCTTTTTACACAGTAGTTCATTGCCTTGTGATGAATTCATTCACACCTTTTAGGTGTATAATATACTTTAATGAGAATTGTATTCCTAATATAAATAAATAGCTTAAGAAAATTTTGATTAACAATCATAAGTTGATAGTATCTTTAATTGATGAAGATTGAATGGTTGGCAGATTTGAGTGAATTGCCTCTGTGTTAGTTCTTTCCTGCATAAAATCTATTGATTAATTAGGAAAAAAAGGAAGTTTGATATTTAGCCTCTAAATTCTTTTTTGGAAGCAATTTGGAATCGAATAGTCTCTATATGAGTAAGTATAATAGTACCTTTGGTGTTAGTACTTTTATTTAGATTTGGAAACTCAGGTGGAGTATGATACCTATCGAGTAAGTGATGATCTCATTCTCCATGGCAATAATCTACCTTTCAGAAAAGGTCAAACAAGCTCCTTTATTATTTTTTTTATTAACCTTCTTATTTTGAAACAAGCTCCTTTTGTAGAGAACAAAAGTAGGCTTGAATTTAACTTTGCTGGTTGTCTGGACTGTAAAAATGAAAGCATAAGCCAAGCCACCAAATGAAAAGAAACAGGGGGTCTCTTTCATTTGGAAGAGAAATTGTAAAACACTGCTCACACCGGGCATTTATTCATTTTTATATTTAATACATTTTAAGAGTTGCTATTGCAACTATAATATTTCAAACGCTTAATTGTGTGTGTGTGTGTGTGTGTGTGTGTGTGTGTGTGTGTGTGAGTAATGCTAAGATTCTGAATGTAGGATGGATAGCTCATTCTCAAGATGCAAAAACCCAAGGACTTTTACAAAAAAGCCTTGTATTGGTAAAGTTTTATAATTCCCTAAGGAGATATTCTAGAACATTTCTAATGTTAGATTTCTACAGAGGGCAAGTGAATATTCCTGTAGATGAGACAGAACTCATCAATGACATTGGAGGTGAGGATCGGCGGGGGGGGGGGAATATCTTAGTCTGATAATCCTGGAAATTCTGCATTATGGCATTTAGCAGTATGAAACTGTGCTCAATTTATCTTCCAGATAGGAATACAATATCCAGAGAATGAAAATAACTTCTCTAGACAGGGGCCAATCTGGAGCAAGTCTTGTAATTTTCCCAGTGCCCAATTTTTATCATAGCTCATTCTTCTCACCATTATAAATTTGGGGGTTTTCCTCCTTGGTAAACACTGTGATCTATCCCTTTAATTGATTTTATTCCTTTCTGAGGTTGGCAGCAAGTTGGAGGTAAGCACAGCTGCCTGGCTGCTGAGCATGCTTCCAGATGCTTTCAGATGGAGACAGAAGCTTTTTCATCCTGTAAACTCCAGCTGAATCAGGAGGCCAGAGGTCAGAACTACCTGTACACATTTTCTTTAACATCTCCAGCCAGCTTTGCTGACAGGATTGTATGGTTCCACATGTCCTAATTCAAGAGAGATTTATTTATCCAGGGATTATTGGTGAACTACAGCATGTTGGGATTATCACGAAGCTCTATAAGTGAGTCACCTAGACCTAATTGCAAAGAAAGTATTGCTTTGCATATTCTTTATAACAGTGCTGTCCTATAGAACTTTCTGTAATGATGGAGACATCCTGTAGTGGTGCTATTCAATATGGTAGCCATTAGCAACATGTGGCTACTGAGCGCTTAAAATGTGGCTAGTGGGACTGAGGAACTGAATTTTAAATTTTATTTAAAGAAGCATATGTGATTAGTAGGTTCCATACTGGACAGAGTAGCTCTGTAATAAACACATGGTTGAAATATTATGGGGACAAGAGTTTTATAAATGGTTGATAGTTATTAGAAATAACTAATATTTATTTAATAACTGACATATATCTTCACTGCTGAATCAGTGTAATGGAATGAGTAATAATGATCCATGTGATAATATGACTGAATAGCTCATTGAAACTATAGTGTTGCAGTAAAATAATGAACCTATTTACAACATTTCTCTTAATTTAGAGAGTCAGAGCATGTTTTAGAGAAAAAAAAGATCTGGGGAAAGAGGATTTAGATTTGAATTGGCTCCACCATTTAGATTTGAGTTTGGCTCTAACTTTGGGCAATTAAAAATATTTATTTGAGTTTAAGTGCTTTTCTTTTTTATATTGCCAGCCTGCTTTTCATTTTCTCTTCCTTTCTGTGTCAGTTAGCTATTACCTCATTAATACTGCATAAAAGCCGCTTCAAAATGCAGTGGCTAAATAGAACAATCATTACTTCTAGTTCATGCACCTGTGTTTGGCCAAACTGCAGATATTTAGTAGATCTAGGCAAGGCTCACCTGGTGTTGGCACCAGGCTGCAAGTGAGTCCAGGTCTGCTCCATGTGTCTAGCTGGGGGCTGGCTTGAATGTGTTATTTGCATGGTGATGGTAGAAGTTCCGAAGACAAGTCAAATTGCACGTTTTCGGATAATTTCAGTTCTGTTAACATCTCATGACCTCATGAGATGATCTCATAATCAAGTCACACGATCAAACCCAGCATCCATGGAGGAGAATATTCTACCACTCACACAGAGGTACAAGGAAAGAGTGATATATGCCAAACAATCATCTAAGTGCTTGGCCACACTCCCTAAAACCCTGTCTTCTCCAATTAATTGGTATCTACTACTTGATAAGCTCAGTGTTCATTTGTAAAAGAAGAATAATAGTAATAATGCCGCTTCACAGCATTATCTTAGAATTGCTTAAAATCTTAGACAAAAAGCTGTTTAAAAACTAAACTAAAGCAAGCAAAAACATAGCCATGATTATTTTAAGGAAAATTATCCCCCCCTTATAGTTGCCACTTTATAAACAGAACAAACTTTAAAAAATACATTTCTTTATCCTACTCTGGATGATGAAGTTTAACTTAAACCTACAATTTTCCATACCCAATCAAAGAACCCATCCATTGACATTAAAGGAAACAAGTCAGTTACCTGCTAGAGTGGTTATTGTTACTGACTCTCTAATATTAATTCTGTACCTTATAAATAAGGGGCAGCAGTGTGGTTAGAAAAACTGACCTCTGTTTAAAGAATGGACCAGGTTGGTCTAAGTATGGTCCCATCCTTTTTGCTAGTCCTTTGGAAATGAAAGTGTAGTGTGGTTTTATCCAATGAGATCCACCTAGAGGCTATTGGAGGTTTCTAAGGATATTTTCTTATCTTGAAAGATTTGTGGGAAACCATTCTTTCTCCCCCTAAATGTGAGTGAAGAAGCAATCTGTCTTTGTTGCTGTTAGTAAGTATCCTGCAATTCTGGGTCAGAGAAAGGCTGAGCTAAGAGAATCACAGAGAAATAAAACTGCAGTCCTGATAGGACCTTGCCCAAAGGGTATTCTACCTGTGAACTTTAAATTATGTGATTTGTTAATGGTGCTAATCATTTAAGCCTCTTTGAGTCAGCATTGCATGTCTTCATTGTCTTTTAATTATACATGCTGCTTCATTACTTCTCCATTCATTCATTCCTTCATTTATTCATTTGTTCATCTAACGTGATCACGTGAAGGTCAGTGGAGTGCATAGGTCATTCTGAGTATTAGGAATGATGCAAAATAAATTTAAGAAACAAAATTGTAGACATTTTGCATAAAATTGCTAAGTGAATTTATGCTTTAACAAAATCCTCTATTTCAAATAGTTGGCAGCTACAGATGGAATTTAAAAAGAAAAGAAAACCAAAACGATGTAGCTAGGTACAAAAATGAGTAAACATATCTGAGGATCACAAATAAAACAGCAATATAAAGAGTGATCAGGAATAGAAATGCAGACCCGCCAGACTCTGTCTCTGGAAGCAGACAGAGGCAGCTTGGAACCTACTGCATTAAGACACAGGGCAGATCTAGCCAAGCTTACAGCTTGAAGCCAGGAACTGAGGTAGGCCCACCACCTTCTGAAATGAGACACAAAAAAAGTTATTGCTGACTCACTGCCTGTAGTCATAGCTTTATGGAACTCTATGGGCCCAGGCAGACAAGCAGACAAAACCAGTGCCTCAATGCAAGGAACTGAGCCAACCCATCTTATGATTAGATGGAGGTATCTGAAATCATGATGGAGCCTGAGAAATGATACACTCATGTCACCTGGAAGTTGACTATGTGTCAGTCTCAACAATTGACTGGAAAGGGAGAACCCAGGAAGACAGACAAAAAGAGAAAAAGAGATAGAATAGAGGGAGAAAAGAGATAGAATAGAGGGAGAAAAGAAAAATATTCTGCATTAAAAAAAACCACAAAACAAGAAAATAAATCTAATGCTAAACAAAATAATTAAATCACCAAACAGAATAAGAATTAATTTAATAGTATAATCAGGAAAAGACTAAAATGAAATTATTTAGAATGTTTAAGGAGATAAATGAAAGATTAAATTCATTAAGAAGAAAAGATTATGAAACAAAGGCAGACAGAATTGAAACAGGGATAGGAAGATATAAAAAAATAGGGATGTTAAAAATAAAACGAAAGCTACTGAAATAAAAGTAAAGCTCAATAAATGTAGTAACATTGATAAGTAGATGATTGGTGTTTTAGATGATAATACTAAGTAATAGCCTACGTCTCAGTACTAGAGCTTTAAGAAATAGATGTACCATGTCTTTCTTTCTCTATTTCAGAGAATAGAGAAGGAAGAAAAACTGTAACTTTGCTAGAAATATTAAAAGGGGAGTAAAAGGAAGAAATAGAAATTAATCATTCTCATAGACATAGTTGCATGCATCCTAAATAGAATAATATCAAATTATATCTACTACTGTATTTTTAAAAAGCATGAACAAGTAGAGTTTATTTCAGGAATATAAGACTCATTTAACATCAAAAAATATAGTAAGGTAATTTGCATTGCCTGATGAGGAAAAAAAAAGAATGTGATTATCTTAATAGATGCAGACAAAAGTTGTAAAACTCTATATTTAAAAAATAAGAACAAAATACGGAACTCAGAGCAAGTTAGAAACAAAAGGAAATTTTCCAAACCAGAAAAGTGAACTATGAAGAACTTTGAGCACACATCATACATCTGTGAACCATTAATTAGAAGCCTTCCATTTTGGTTTGGAAAAAACAACAATGAACGCCCACTATCAATACTCTTCAGTTCTCTTTACTGGCAGTTCTAGGCAGCACAATAAGACAAGAAAAAGAAATATGAATAAATATAAATATACATATTGGAAGGGAAGAGACAGACCTGTTCTTATTTTAGGTAATATAACTAATTGCTCTGTATAAAAAAAATTACGAAACTTTATAGACAGATTATTAGAACTAACAGGAGATTTTAGAAAACTTGTTGGATAAAACATCAATATACAAAGACTGAGTAATGTTTCTTTCCACGTGACATAACCAATTAGAATATAATTAAACACAAGATGTTCCAAATAGCAAAAAATGCTATAAAGTAACTAGAAATATATTTAACTAAAAATGAGCAAGATCTTTGTGGAGAATCTTACAAACATTATCAAAAGATACAAAAGAATTCCAGAATAGGGGCACCTGGGTGGCTCAGTATATAAATAATAAATAAAAAACAGAAAAAATATTTAAAAAAATTAAAAAATATTTGGATACTTAATCTCTCCTGGAATTTATTTTTAAGCACTGATATCCTTAAGCATCTAATTTCATGGAAAGCCATTGAGTATAGCCATATGTATTGGATTAATGTACCTAGTTCTATTTTTTATTCTTAGGAATTACATTAATTTTTCTTGTTTTTTTATGTATCTTAGTAGTTTTGAATCATGTCTTGAGATTTTTTTTAATTGAAATAGCATTTCGTTCATAGATCAGTTGTGGAGATAGGGATTAATATCTTGACAATCTTAATTTTTCTTATCCAGGATCTTGGTTTATCTTTTTATTCTGGAATTCTCTTTTTTTAATGTTTTATTTATTTTTGAGAGACAGAGAGAGAGAGCGTGAGCAGGGCAAGGTCAGAGAGAAAGGGGGAGACACAGAATCCTAAGACAGGCTCCAGGCTCTGAGCTAGCTGTCAGCACACAGTCTGAGATGGGGCTTGAACCCACAAACTGTGACATCCTGACCTGAGCTGAAGCCAGACGCCCACCTAGGCACCCCTAAATATACAAATATTAAGGAAAACTAATACCTTCAGGAAAAAAAGAAATCTATCTTTGTGAGAGCAGATATCTTCCTAAAACAAATTGAAAAAAGCGTAAATCATAAAGGAAAAGATTTATGACAATACTAAAGTGTCAAATTATCATGAATCAGAAAAACCCAAAAGAAAACAACAACAATAAATAACCAAACACTGAGGGAAGGTACTTGCAACTCAGCAACTAACAGTTATTATCCAAGATACATAATGAGGTCCTACAAATCATTTAAAAAAATAATCTAGTATCAAAATAGGCAAAGGATATGAAAAATCATTCACAGAATAAGTAACCCCAAAAGTCAATATATACATGAAAACATGCTAATCTCTCCAGGAATTAGTATACCAATTAAAAACCAATCAGATAAGAAACAATTTGACAATTAAGTGAAGTAACAGGAATTTTCAGGATTTGTTAAAACCACTTTTGAGAGAAATTTGTCAGTATCTAGTCAAGTTGAAAAGAAAATCGTATCTGATTTATTTTTACATAAGTATATCACAGAAACTCTCATACTTTCGTACAAGGAAACATATATGAGTGTTAATGCGATCTTATATATCACTGTGGTTTGCCACAGAGAGAGTGGGCTTTAAAATTTGATGTTTTTATACAAAAGCAGTCCCTATAGCTCTTAAAATTCATGTGCTCAAGTACCATGTAATTAATAATGAAATTTTAAGAACATTTTAGATAACAAAAGAAACAAGTGTAAATTATGTATACAGTATGATACCATTTATATATAAAGTTTGACATCCTGAAAAGAAGTGCTATATATTGTTATTGAACATATTTGCATGGAAATAATTAACTCTAGATGAGGGATATTCAGGTTATTTGGGTCCTAATTAGTGGCCACCTCTGGGGAAGGAAATAGGAAAGTGGGATAGAGAAAAAATAATTAGGCAGGCTTTGATATTTTAAAGATTATTTACATTGTTTATTGAAAACATCAGAAACAAAGTATAAAGGTGTTAAGGTTTGACTAAGCTGGTGGAGAAAAGAGATACATGGGAGTTCCATATTCTTTGTTATTTGCTATCTCTGATATAGTTCATGGAGAAGATGAAGGAGAGGAGGTATGATTTTCAGGATGGAGTGATGAATATGGTTTTGTGAATGAAGAAAACATTGGAGTTCAAACTATATTACAGATGATGAGATTTCTGATAAAGTTGTTGCCTGACTTCCTGCGGTGTGCTTTTCCATGTCTTTGTCCTGTCTTGTCGCCTTCACCCATGTCCAGCTGAATATGCACTTCTAGGTTCAGACAAGCGGGAAGGAGAAAATCGGTATTTCCAGGCACACTCTCTTTAGTGTGTGTGACTGGAATGCATTTGTCAAGATTACAGAAACAAAAGGTATTTTCAGATAGTAATTGTCTTACTGTTAAGGGGCTTTCATGGGTACTTATAACATTATAGGAATGTTTGAGCATCTTAGGGAAAAATAAAGGAAGAGTCCATGAGCTTTGTGGAAAAGACTGGGAAGTAGAGGTTTGTATCAATGTATTGGAACAAAAGGGAGGCAGAGAGAATTCATGAATTCCTCACGTCCCCTCAGTCAGAGATGGCAGGGCCAGGGCTTAAGCCTGGTTCTCCTCATGGGTCAGTTCAAGTGTTCCCATTGGTGATGATCCTCTGTTCAGTACTGCCCCGTGGTAGGTCAGGTTCTAATTCAAATACTTTAAGGAGGCAAGCTGAGCCAACTCTGGATCCCTAGACAATGTATTATGGTAGCAAGAACACTGGACTTAAAGTCATCTATCTGTTTTGAGTCCAGGAGAGACTCCTTACTGGCTTATAGCATTGTCTTTTCCCATAGAATAGAGTTGCATGAAAACTATCTACCCAGGCACGGGTTATTTCCTGACATCATTCTTTCATGTCCAAGTGTGGTTCGTGTCACTTGTTATAGCCATAGAACAAGACCAGAAGTTATATATATCATTTCCAAGCCAAGGAGCTTAAATGCATAAATGCTTATTCCCCTCCCTCTTTCCCCATCTGCTTATGAGATGCAGAAGATTTTGAAGACTCAAGAAAGGTGAAGTGACAGGTGAAAAAGTCTGGATCACTGAATCACTTCATGGATGACTCTCCACCAGTGAGGAACGCCTGTAGTAGGCCATAAGATAACAAATAAATAAGATCCATTGTATTAAGTTGCAAAAATTTCAATATTTGTTGCAGCTGCTGGCATTACCTTAACTAGTGCAAGTTTTATGACTTTTAATGTGTCCTTCACTTTTCTGGCATCAGTTTCCTGTAAAGAGAATAATAGTCCCTAGCTTCATACAGGATTATTGTAGGTTTCCAATGCGATGTAAGAAAAAGGTGCTTTTTTTAAACTATAAGATGGCATTCTTACTATCTCTGAAGCAAATTGAGGGCAGCCACTTATTGGTCCACAATTTAAATATTCTAGTGATTATAGGGAGCAGAATAGGAATCATTCTGCAGATGCCAACAAAATAGAATCAACTTTAGCATTTAACCACATCACTCTCTGTAATCCCTTAAGCTTCATGCTTGCTTCCCATTAGTGACACCTTTTCAATCAATCAATCAATCAATCAATCAAATAATGCATAGTTATTTGGTGCCTGCCATGCTCAGGGTATGCAGTTAAGCTGTTCCTGATTTTTATGCATTTAGTTTCAATGATTAATATTGACCTTGATGCCTATTTGCCCATTTATGGAGAAAACGATGAAGGGCATACAAAATAAAATAAAATTAGCCATAGTTTCACTTCAGTGATAATCACATATGGAGGTGAATATTTTTTTGCCTTTTGTTTTCTATACAAATGTAAATTTTTAATACAATAATGGGGACCACAATCCACATACAGCTTTGCAAATATGCTTTTTTCACTCAAAATATCATGGACTTTTTTTTGCAAGTCAATAAATACAGAGCTACAGAATCATTTTTAGCCATTATAAAGATTTTACTATTTGGATATTTGACTATTTATTCAACCAACTATTGATAATCATTTAGGTCACTTACTAACTGTCAATATTACAAGTGACACAGCAACATTATTTTTATGTGCAAGTACAGATCTTTGACATACTAGTTTGACTAACCCCTCAGGGAAAAAAATCCTAACATTTGCATTTCTGCATCAAAATACATGCACATTTTGAAGGTTTTTTTTTTTTTATTCAAGTGCCCAATTACTCCAGAAATACTTTTACCTATTTTCAATAAGGCTAACTATTTATCTTTTTATTTAAAATTCCCTGTACATGAAAATATGAAAAGGCACTTAGTACCCTGTGCAGTGTTACATGTTTTGGCATTTACACCTCAGAACATATTCCAAGATGTCCTCACTTCCCTCTCTTTGCTCCCCCTTCAGGAACTGAGCCTAGTACTGTTCCTTAAATGGTAATAGGTATCACCAGACTTGTCTACTACTCTAGACTCTAGACTCTAGCCTACTCTAGACTCTACTCTTTGCTTCTAATTCCTATCTTTTTCTCCATCAAAGCTGTATTGCTCATAGTGAAGGTTTATCTCATCTAATATTTAGGGGGGCTTCTTTTAACTTAAGTAATTCACACTACACAAATGCCATTCAACTGGCTTCATGGGTTAGCTCTCTGAAAAGGCTTTACCTAAAGGATCATTTTGGCGAAAGACTTCTCTCAGTTCCAAATACCAAGTTGAAGCTATACAACAAGGCCTTCTAAACTACCAATGTCTTCTAAACTACCAATAATAATAAAAAAATAATAAATAATAATAATACAATAATAATAAAAATAATACAATAATAATAAAAAAGTCTTCTAAACTACCAATAATAATAAAAAAAACCCTAACAGTTCCTTTCTGAGTGGCTAATTATTGTGTTTTATAGGCCAGAACGGGCCTAATCAATAAATAATGCATTAATCACTTGAAACAACTTTCATGATGTGGAGGTTATAATCAAGACAATCATTGTTAATTGATATTGATCTCCCATTGCATATGCAATAGTAACTGCTTCTCTGACCAAAAAAAAAAAAAAATGCAGTCAAGCACTCATGAATTTTATAATTCAAATGAAACAACACAGGTAATAAATGCAGAAAATGGTATAGAAAATAAGTATATTCAAACTTAATGTACATAAAACATCTCAACTGGCATATTTCACTGACTGAACTGCTTATTGACCCTGTCCTGGTGTAAAAATGCCCTCTAATGCAATTTACTGCTTATATCACACTTACTACTTGGAAAGTAAAAATGAATTAAAGATTTATTTGCATTTATTTTCATCAGTCTCTAGGTAAGTACAATTAAATAAGAATATAGAGAGGATTATAGTCTTATTTGTATTCTGAACATAAATATGACCCTTAATAGAATGTGGGCATTTGTCAGACAAACTGACATAATTTGGCAGAAACGTTTAAACAGCTCTGTTCTCCCCACCATGCCCCAACCCAGCTTTGCTGAGATATAGTTAACATGTAACATTATTTAGGTTTAAGGTGTACAGTGTTGTGATTTGATACATGTGTATATCACAAAACAGTTACTGCGTAAGATTAGTTAACAACTCTGTTACCTTACATAATTACTTGGAGTGTGTATGTATGAGACCATTTAAGGTCTACTTTCATAGCAGCTTTCAGTATATAATACGGCGTTGTTAACTACAGTAACCATACTGTTCATTAGATCTTCAGAGCTTATCCATCTTATAACTGGAGGTTATACCCTTTGATCACCATCTCCTACTTCCCTTACCCTACATTCCTTGGCAACCACCAATTTAGGTTTTTTTCTATGAGTTCAGCTTTTTAAGATTCTATATATAAGTGAGATGATACAATAGGGGTCTTTGACTTATTAGCAAAAATGCCCTCAAGTTTCATTTACGTTGCTCCAAATGGCAGGACTTACTTTTTTATGTCTGAATAATGCTCCACTTTATACTCATGTATACATAACACACATGTGGACACACACACACACACACACACACACATGTACACACGTATTCCATTTTCTGTATCCATTTATCCATTGAAGGATACTTAGGTTGTTTCTTTGGTTCTGTGTTTTTGTTCTTGTGGATGATGCTGCAGTGAACATCAAGGTACAGATATCTTTTCGACATAGTGATTTCATGACCTTCATATGTATACCCAGAAGTGGGATTGCTAGACCATATAACAGTTCTATTTTTAATTTTTTGAGGGACCTCCATACTACTTTCCGTAGTTCTTATACCAGTTTACGTTCTCACCAACATGGCACCAGGGATCGCTCTTCTCTACAGCTTCACCAGCATTGTTATCTCTTGTCTTTTTGATAATAGCCATTCTAACAGGTATGAAGTGGTATCTCACTGTTTTCATTTGCATTTCTCTGATGATTGCTCAATGATGTTGTCATATACCTGTTGACCACTTGTATGACTTCTTTGGAAAAATGTCTATTCAGGTCCCATTTTGCCCATTTTCTTAACTGATTATGTGTCTTTGGCATTTTCTTTGTTGTTTTTGTTTTTGTTATTGAGTTGTATGTATTACATACACTTTTGGGATATTAACCCTCTATCAGATTCTGGTTTGCAAATATTTTCTCCAATTTCATAGGTTGTTTTTATTTTGTTGATTGTTTCTTTTGCTATATAGAAGCTCTTTAGTTTGATTTAGTCCTACTTTTTGATTTTTGCTGCTGTTGCTTGTGCTTTTGGTGTCATATTCAATAATCATTGCCAAGACCCATGCCAAGAAGCTTTTTCTCTGTTTTCTTCTAAGAGTTTTGTGGTTTCATGTCTTACATATATGTCTTTAGTCCATTTTAATTTTTATGAGTAATAAAAGGGATCTAATTTTATTCTTTTGTATATGAATATCATTTCCTCAACACCCTTTATCAAAGACACTGTCCTTTTCCCATTGAATGTTCTTGTCAAGTATTAGGCGACTGTAGATGCATGCATTAATTTCTGGACTATTGATTCTGTTCCATTGGCCTATGTGTCTGTTTTTATGCCAATGGCATACCATTTTGATTACCATTGCTTTGTAATTTAGTTTGAAATCAGGAAGTGTGATTATCTTTAGCTCTGTTCTTCTTTCTCAAGGTTGCTTTGGCTAATTGGGGTCTTCTGTGGTTTCAAATGATTAGCAATGTTTTTTATTTCTTTGATAAATGCCATTGGAATTTTGATAGGGATGAAGTTGAATCTCCAGATGGCTTTGATAGTGTGGACATTTTAACATTCTTCAAATTCATAAACAGGGTATCTTTCCATCTATTTGTATCTTTCTTCAATTTCTTTCATAAATGTCTTTAAACAGTTATGTTCTTAATTACTGAATAATCCTTTCGGGCATTTGACCTGTTTGCAATATTTGTAGACCTTTTACAGGAAATCATCTATTACTAAGATTTTTTTACTAATTAACAGTTGTTAGTTATGTGAGTTCTGCTGAGTCTAGCTGGGTGAGAGATAATTGGAGTTTGGGATATTGAAATGTAATTCTGTTGACTCAATATGGTAATGCAAGTAATCAGAGGAACATTCATGGCTTTTGTATATGTGATATGAGATTTTATAGCATGTAGGATATCAGTATCATCAATACTATATTTTACTGAGAAAGGCAGTTAGAGATTGTGGTGGCAACCATAAAAACTAATACAGATTTTGGTAACTATCCGGAAGTGGGTGCTGACATACTAAAGTACCTAAAAATGTGGAAGTGACTTTGAATTGGTACTGGGCAGAGGCTGGATGAATTTTGAGAAGGATTATAGAAAAAGCCTGAATTGCTTTGAACAGACTGTTAATAGAAATATGGATGTTAATCTCTCCACTACTGAGGACTCAGAAGAAAGGGAGAAGTATGGTAGAGGAAACATATATCACCCTAGAAAAACACCTGAATGTCATGAACAGACTGCTGGTAGGATTATGGATATTACAGACATTGTTGGTGAAGGCTCAGAAGGAAATCAGGAACACGTTATTGGGAATGGGAGGACAGGAAATTTTTGTTATAGTAGAACGCTTAGGAAAATGTGTCCTGTAGTTATGTGGAAAGCAGAACTTGTAAATTATCAACTTAGATATTTAGCTGAGAAGATTTCCAAGCAAAGTGTTGAAGGTGCGGTCTGGTTTCTCTTGTTTCTGAGAACAAAATGTAGGAGTGTTGGGGCCCAGTAGGTAAAAAATAACCCTCAAACAATATTTGGTCTTCTGGGCCGCACATGTGGCTTCTATTCATCCTGTCTGTGATTTTCTCATTGCTTTGTAAAGAGACATATACTTTTAGGCTTTGAATCAACTTGGTTTGGTCAGTGGCTCCAGCCCTCATCCTTACTTTGCTTTCTAGCTCTTTGTTTGGTGTTGGGCGTTAACACAAACCTCTGCCAAAGATTTGCTTATTAAAGGATAAGCATCCTACCCATGCATAACTGATGAAGGGCCTTAAGGAATGTAAACCTCCTCATGGAATTCTTCAGGCTCATCTTCCGGCTCATCTTCTGCTTGGAGCCTGACCATTATTAGGGAATCCCTCCCTTGTAATGACTTGATTGTTCCTTTTATTTACTACTGTCCTGATAACAATGACCTTTTCCGTATCATGTCTTTACTTCAAAAATCTTGAACTATGTAACCATTAAAGAGATGATGTAATCACCCATGATATATAAGACCCTGGCCATCTAAGTATAATGTGGCTTTACCAACCACCATCCACGTTGTCTGTCTCATCTGTCTTGTCTGTCTTGTTCGTCTTGTCCGTCTTCTTTTCTAGAGATATTGCGCCGACACCAACCCCTTACTCAGTACCTTTCGACTGGGTGCGTGGGCTGGTCCCCCACATAGGAGGAAAGAGAAAAACAGAGGGAAGACTGAAAAACAAAAAGGAATCACGACTTGACCTGAGAAATGTTCAGCCTATCCAGATTGCAAAAGATTAATAGATTCGTGGCCAGGAAACTTCAACAGAGAAGAAACTGAGGTGTGACTCGAAAACCTTTTGTTAGGATCTCAAAAAGATTAAGAGGCCAGATTATCCATTCACACAAAAGGCTGTTGGAAAAGATTAGGTATGTGACTCCTAGATCCCCTCAGCCAACCCAACAGAAGCCAAAATAGAAATGGGATTAACCAGGATAGACTTGTGGAGAAACTTCTGTGTGCTGAGTGACAGACACAGGAGACCACAAAGTTCGTAATAATTTTACATCACCAGAAACACCATCAGTGAGAGGGACAGAGAGAATATGAAATGAAAAAAGGCTGTCGAATCCCTAACATTCTAAAGGCAGGAAATGGGTTGATAAAACTCTTCAGTTACAAATACATGTTGCCTTTCCTGAAAACTCAGGGCTTCCTCTGGTCTCTGTACCTCAGTCAGATTAATGTTGATCATTTGAGAGATGACATGCCTCAGCTTAAAATTGAAAATGGATACCCTCAACCTGAAGAATAATGCCTCAGCCTGGCACCCAGGGTCCTTCACAATCTAGCCCCAACTTATATTAGCAGCTTCTGGTTCAGAAAACAGTGTGTGAAATTCTTCCATGGGGCGCCTGGGTGGCTCAGTCGGTGAAGCGGCTGACTTCGGCTCAGGCATGATCTCACAGTTTGTGAGTTCGAGCCCCACATGGGGCTCTGTGCTGACAGCTCAGAGCCTGGAGCCTGCTTTGGATTCTTTGTCTCCCTCTCTCTCTCTGCCCCTCCACCACTTCTGCTCTATCTCTCTCTCGTGCTCTCTCAAAAATAAAAACGCACTAAAAAAAATTTTTTTTTAAAGAAGTAAGATCAACAGTGATTATTCTGGTAAGAGGTTGCTCCTGTAGGTTTTAGTCTCCCTAAAGGCTGACTATAAAACTGTATTCTACATTTTCAATCAGCCATATTTTTTAGATTCTCTTAATTCTAGCAAATAATTACTATGAAAGTCTTTTGCTTCTGTATTTGGTTGGTTGGTTGGTTGGTTGAACCGTTTGTGCATCACTCAGGCCCAATGAGGATGAGGTTGTCTCTGCTTGCTCTAGGACATTTCAGAAATCACATTTTCAGAATTTTTTCTCTTTCCTTTAAAAACTTCTTGAAAATAGATGCTCTTAAATTGAGCAGCTTTCTCTTATAATATCTGAGAGGTTGAGAGACATCGTCTGCTGAGGGTAGCAGCTACACTGGAAGCAGTAACATTGGGTCCATTGGGAAGTCCTTAATTCCATGAATATCAAGTGGTTAAATGACACACTAGTGACTTCTGAAATGTAGCATTAATTTGCCTGGATGTTTGTTTTGTAGCTAACAGAAATAACATTATCTCATTTCACATAAATAACCCTGGGGGTGTTCATACCTGTGCCTGAATGGAGAGCAGTTAGAGCTGGGAATGTGACCCCATCAGGAAGAAAAGCGATTATTTCGAACTATTGACGTTAGTGTGAACATCCAGTTCTTCCTCTCTGGTTATATTGCTTTGGAGTCAGAGCAGAAATAAGATTCCCAAAAGGAGGAAGAGGAAGAGGAGCAGACTGGGAGATAATGCAAATGGTGAACAGTAATGACAACAAACAAACCCTTACGAGGATGTCACAAGAATTAGGACTTCAAAACTGTTAAAGTTATCTGCTTGACCTTTTTGGTAATTTAGAAATCCATTCTCCATTATACTTTCAGTCACCAAATGATGTGACCTGAGTTGGGCCTAAGTGGCTTGATGAATTTTACTTTAACTTAACAAAAATGTGAGTGCCTGGTGAAGATTCCTGAGTGTCGTGGAGATAGTGTGGTTCATGGGACAGACATGTTTCTTGCCCTTGGAACTTGGTCTGTTGCAGAAGACAAGTAATGTGAACCAGAATGTGTGTTGGAAAGAGCATTCAAGAGCCCTGAGGGGGCTTGGGTACATGGGTACCAATCTTAGAATAGGGGTACAGGGAATACCTACCTAAGGCAGAGTCACTAAGTAGAACGTGATTATAAATAGCACTTAGCCTGGCGGAGGTGGGATGGAGGCATGAAGGATAAGAGAACAGGGTGAAGAAGTAGTAGTCAAAGGGTGACATTGAAAGAAGTTCTCATTTGTTCAACTTTTAGTTATTCTCATTGAAATTTGAATTGATGGTGCATTTTAACATTCATGAGAGACTGTTACATACACACCCTACATGGAAATGACAAAGAACTTCGACTCAAAGATCACAGTCCCTTGTCATATGCTGTAAAGTTGGGGCCTCCTCACAGAAACTTCCGCTCAGGTATCTGTGTCGGCCGCACGTGGACCTCTCACACCTGATGTCCCATGTGGGGACTGTGGTTAATGTATTACTCTTGTGTGTCTGCGTGTGTGTGTTTCTAATTGTCAGGATCCTGTTAGACTTTCCAGAATAAAGAAACCTGAGGACAAATCCCTTCAATTACCTTGGAAGTTTGTAAAAAAAGAAAAAAAATCGAAGGGGCACCTGGGTGGCTCAGTTGGTTAAGCGTCCAACTTCAGCTCAGGTCATGATCCTGCAGTTTGTGAGTTTGAGCCCCATGTCAGGCTCTGTGCTAACAGCTCAGAGCCTGGAGCCTGCTTCAGATCCTGTGTCTCCCCCTCTCACTGCCCCTTCCCCTCTCGTGCTCTGTCTCTCTGAAAAACAAACATTAAAAAATTTATATAAAAAAGAAAAATAGAAGAAAATGTCTGCATTAATTCTAACTTTTTCTGAATGTCTTAGAGCTTCTTCCTCACTTTATAGTTAGAAGAGACACATAAAGTTAGAGAAATCATATAAAGTGATGATTGCTATAGATGACATACTGTATTTCATCTTAACTGGCATTATCATTATTAATTTCTTTATATTTTTCTAACCCATACAACCAACTTTATTTTAAGCCCATCTATATTATTTGTTCCTGAGATAGATCTCCATGCCTGTCCTTGCATTTATACAAATCCATGCAATATGCTACCCCTGGTCCCTCCTACAATGCTCTAGGTTCACCTGCATTTCTCTGCAGTGAAAAACGACTTTCCTCCTCCAAAGCACCTTATGCTTTTTTTTCAAACAGCAGACTTGAAACCGGAGAGCTTATAAGGCTAAACAGAATGAGAAGACTCCGAAGGAGGAGGGAATAAAGGGGTAAAGTTCAAGTGGTGATTTCTTTCTTGAAAGACTATTTCACAAATTCTTTAAATGCTCAAAAAGTTTGTAAGTCTCTCCTTCATGCACTTACCAAAAACATAACAGATGCGTTAAAAAAGAGGTTGAGTATAACTGCATGGACATAGAGAAAACAATATAATTTTTAAAAATCTTAATCTATTTTACTTTTCTCCTGCAGTTTCTCTGTAGTTATTAATGTATTTACTTTTTGATCATTTATCAGACATTGCTTTGTTGTGACTTGAAGTAAATAATATACTGATATTTAGGTCCATTAAAAAAATCTATTTGTAAGAGGAGAACAGAAGTATTAGATAAGCCCCCAAGTAGTAGAAGGCACATTACTTTATGAATGACCACATCTAATAAAAACAGACTTCTTGGTAATTCTTGGCCTGGGACTAGCCTTCTCCATTCCAGCTGCTGTGTACTGTGGGCAGGTGAGGGGAACGCATTTTCATGGCCCTTTAGGCCTTCTGGTAACTACAATTCCTTGAGGTTACTGTAATTTAAAAGTATGTAAGAGTGAGGAAGGAGAGAGAAAAGGCAGGACCTCTGGAGAAGAGAGAGGGATTGTACTGAAGATTGTGGAAGAGGTCAGGGCCTAAAGGGAGCCATCTTGGGCCAGGAAACAGGAAGAGGGACCTGCAGGCATGATAGGAATCTTGAAAAAGAGGAAGGAATTTTCTCTGTGGCACAGAGAGGGCAGAAGTACAGAAGAGAGGACTTTGGTCAGACCTTGCTGCTGTTGTCCTGAAAGCATTTTTTATTCCATCTTTCAAGGTGACACAGTCATAGAAACACAGGGAGGTAAATTTACTATGAGTAGATCTCCAGTGTTCTCACCACACATATACGTATACTCACTGGATATGTGAATTATCTTGTGCTGTTTATTTCACAGTGTGTACATATAGCAAATCCTCATATTGTATGCCTTAAATATATACAATTTTAATTTGTTAGTCATTCCTCAATAAAGCTGGAAGAAAAAAGAAAACAGAGAGGTATAGACTAATATAAAAATATTCTTAGGCATATTCAAATATGTGTAGGAGAAAGAACACTTTGTCCCAAAGAGACCAGTTATCTAATTAATAGCACGGTCTATACTCACCATTCCTTTTTGCTCTACTGTTTGAATGGGAATCAGGTGAATGTGTGTCATGGTGATACCTTTTACTGTCTTGTCTCACTCCTATGTGAGAAAATGAGGCAGTCTTCTACATTACAGCTAACGGCCATTCCAGGTAAGAAGGCTTCCTGAGAAGCTTCGGGATCTCTGATTTGGGGCCTTTTCCTCCTCCTTCACTTGCCTCATTGTACCCTTTGGCAATGACCAGAGATGAAAACAAAACACAACACACCAGGCTATTGTCTTCCAGATGAAACTTCCCACCAATTTTGTGTATGTTCTTTTTCCATCCCCAAGCAAACTAAGAGGGTATTAAGTAGCCTATAAGATCTTGTGAGAAACTAGTTTTCCCTTTTGAAATATATTATATCTTCCTTTGATAGAATAAATGGTGCTGCATTAGGGATTCGTTTTGAATGGCCAGATTGTAAAATATGAATCCGTTTCACCTTCTAACATATCTTTAATATCCTGAAGTTTTAACTTTTGAAGGGACATGGAAAAATAATATCCCATTAAAGAATCTTTTATTAACAGACCATTATTATGTAAATAATCAGTAATATATAAATACTACCAATTATACATGTATATTTGTACATATATATGGTTATATATGTACATGTGTATATATTATTGATTGTATATGTATATATTCAGTGATATATGTATTATTGGTTATATAAATATTAACAATTAGAGACATTATTTTATCTGAAAATGAACTTCCTTTTGTCTCTTATTTTTAAAATTTTTTTAAACTTTATTTATTTTGAGAAACAGAGCAAAAGAGGGACAGAGAGAGAGAGAATCCCAGTCAGGTTCTGTGCTGTCAGCACAGAGCCCGATATGGGTCTTGAACTCAAAACTGTGAGATCATAATCTGAGCTGAAACCGAGAGTCAGATGCTTTACCAACTGAGCCACGCAGGCATCCCTGCATTTTTTTTTCTTAAACTCTATCTTAACTCAAATCTTTAAGTGTCTTACATTTGGACTTCTACTGATAGACTTCACTTCACTGGCACTTTTCAGTAAATACTCATTCTTTGTTTCTTGAGAACTTTTATAACTTGGTTTTCCTGTAATTCTTATAAAACCAGAAATAAAGCTCTGAAAGTTGGAGAATAAATTGAATCAATAGCCTAAGTCTCTGGTGATATACTCCAAGGAATACTTTTTTTTTATTGGAAGGCATGAGTTTTCTAAAAACAGTTTCTGTGTCTGCATATGTATCTATGCATGTGACATATGGCACTTGTGAATATATAGGGTTACCTTATTACCGTGGGTTACCAGTGGCAACATGTGCAGCGAGCTAAATCCTTCTTGGATTTTAATATTCTGTCTGTAAGTCATATGCTGGAAGATCAGAAGATAATGAAAATGGATTAGTCTGGCACAGAAAATATGATATTTTTAATGGTCATTTTATATGTATATGTAATGCAACCCATGGAGAAAAATAGCAAAAGGTCAAGAAAGTGCCATATATATATGGCGATTGAAAAGGGAAAAATAAACGAGTGGGCTTAGCTTCTCCCTGTGACCTACTTTCCATTGGACATGCCTTTGGGTTTTCTCTCCGTGACAATCCACTGAACAAGTGCTTCCAGGTTTCTGCAGATAGAAATATAGCAGATGGTAAAGAATAAAGGCTGTGAGTGGACAAGAATGGGCCTCTTCTCCATAATGAAAACTTTTAATTTAGAGAAAGTACTCAGCTAAGCTGAGGGTTCCACTTGTTAAGCCATTTTGCATCCTCGTAAGTATTTGCATGGACATTACACACTGCACACCCTGTTGGCCTAGGGAATAGGACCCTTCTGAATGAAGTACAGGACTAAGGACGATATCCTGGAAAAATAGAAATTATTTCTCCTGGCAATTCGTATGCACATAGCTATCCATTATTCATGAGCTGCCTCTTTAGTTTTGGATGATCAGTGTCTTTGCTGTTCTTTATTCTGCCTTCTGTTTCCACCATGTTGGCATTTCACTGCTCATTAATAATTGTGGGAAGAAAAGAGGGAATATATTAATTGATGATTGCATCAATCAATACATGACTTTCCACTGGTATAGAAGTCCTGGTGGCATTTTTTAAAAGGGTAGATACTGAGGCACCTGAGTGGCTCAGTCAGTTAAGTGTCTAACTTTGGCTCAGGTCATTATCTCACGGTCTATGAGTTGGAGCCTGACGTTGGGCTCTGCTGACAGCTCAGAGCTTGGAGCCTGCTTCATATTCTGTGTGTGTGTCTCTCTTTCTCTGTTCCTTCCCTTCTCTCTCTCTCTCTCTCTCTCTCTCTCTCTCACAAATAAATAAATATTTAAAAAAATGTAAAGGGTAGATACTGATGGCTAAACTGTCAGCATGAGCTGGGGTGTGAGTTTGTGATTGTTTTTCCCCATCAGCAGAGACTATGATGGTCATCTGGCTTTCATGAGGCATCATAAATACCCCAAATGAACACTGACAGGAAATAGAAATCATACATCTTTGAAATTTTTGTTTTGAAAAGAGACATAAGAAATAATTTCCGGAGAGGAAAGACAGAATCGAGAGTTTTCAAATCTGTGTTTTCTGTCTAGCTGCAGTGTCAGGTAACAGGGGGGCAACTGCAGTGTAGAGGCAGGATAGTTTCAGAAGAGACATCATTTCACCATAGTATTTGCCATGAACTGTTCTGCGCAATCCAAGAAGCCTCCTCTGACCATGTGGACCAGTAGAACGCAGTAGGCTCAGACTCCCTGCCTCCCCTTGTCCATTTAAATGGATGATTTGGGATAAACTGGCTAACCTGATCTAAGAACATTTGCACATATTCTTTGAATGCCATGTGCTTCTGCCCTTTCTGCAAAAGAGAAAAATCTATACAAAGCCTACTATGTGTCCCTCCATGTGCTAGAAACACAACGATGCAGAAAATCCCTGGAAGAGAATAAAGGTAAATAACAAGCAAGCCACACACCAAGGAAAAAGCCCAGACATTACATGTTAGTGGAATTCAAAAAGAAAGGAGAAGTCATTGAAACCCGGAGTGTTCAGGGAAGGGCTTTAGAGGAAGAAAAAGAATTTGAGTTGGGTCTGAAATGAATGGGCAATGGACGGAGCATTCCAGGCAAGGAGAACAGCAGACCCAGTGGTCCAGATGTGGGAACGGATGTGGCATTTTGAGGAAAAAGGGATTGCCTAGGCTGAGTAGAGAGCTAACGGAAGTGATAGGTAAGAGGGCAGAAGATCCCGAACGGCAGGCTCAGGTGTTGGACTTTGCTCAAGAGACAGTATCTTTAAAAACAGTTACAACTGATTCTGATTTTGGAGGTTTTTTTTTTTTTTTTTTTAATTTCCAAAATCAGCAAAAGATATCCTTTAGGTCAAAGGATGTGATAGTGGTTCATGAGAAATGAGTCAATTGACTCGTTGTGACTGTTTCCTGTTCTAGAACTTAAATCAGATCTGGGAAGCATCATCTTTGGGTCTGTCAGGCCCAAGGACTAGAACCAGGAGTCACACTCTAGTCTTTTACTTCCAGAGCTCAAGCCTTACCACTGCGTTGCATCAAAGTTTGAATGGAAGGCACTCCCCAGCAGGGATTACATTATAGGGCAAATGACATTTGCCTTCTTCATTGGTCATTCATCTTCTTTGTTATTAATAATAACCATAGTGATTTTCTTGCTACCTTCCTTGTAGGCTTTATAGTCTCCAACACGTTTTCAAGTACATTCTATCTCTTGATGCTCACAACAGCTCTGGTAAGTAGGCAAGAATTTTAAATTATAAAGTTATTTCTGGGTTCCCAATTATCTGTGCAATTAATCCTGGTTACATATGCAGTCCTCTCATTTGTATTGTCGTAAAAATTATAATGAACAGTTTGCCCTTCTTTTTTTTTTTCCAAAATAGTTTAAAATTCAGGACAGGTTGTTGAAATTCTCTCCAAAAGAGTGGGCTTATTTTAGCATTGCATTTTTTCTCAGATTAAGAACCTCTGTTCCGCATCAAAATAAAAGCTTGGATGCCACGAAGAATCATTTAGAACAAGGCGCTACGTCTTTAACACTCCTTAATTACAACTGGATAAGGTGACTCACTTGGAAATCCTTGGAGAGTCCGCAGGTGATCTGCTACATGTGTTTATTTATCTAAAACAATTTAGCAATTTTACAACCATATCAACTCTGGTTTGCCTGTCACAGGGCATTTTCCAGGACTCTTTGACTGGGTCTACATCAGATTTCCTTTCCCATCAACCTCTCCTCCAAGCAATATACTTTTGTTGTTGTTCTTCAGCCAGAAGTTGCCCGTAGCGCTCCAGTAAATTAGTGATAATGCTGTGGAATACACATTTAAAATTCCAGTCTGCGATGAACCAGCTTCATTGGTATGAAACTCAGACGGTCTCTTATTAAACACTGTTAAATATTCTCTTCATTTTCAAGACAAATATGAACAGAAACACAACCAAACATGTACTGTATTAAAATCATTGATTCACAATATTTAAATTTTCAGCTAGCCTCCAATTAGCAGGCTTTCCAATATTTGAACAGAAGACCATTTTAATGTAATTACAAACACATTTTAGGCATCTAAATTTTTTGCATAATTAGTTCCCTATTAAACTATTTATGTAGCCCTTTTTCCATCAGAAACAGAGAAAGCAGAACAATTTTATTCCTTACTGTTACAATAATTAACTATGCAAGTAGAACAGCATATTAATAGAGTATAATTTGTTTACATTTAAAAGAAAATTGTGTTAGATTAGCATAGCAAAAGACTATTTCCATATCCAGGCAGTAATATGCAGGCCTAATAGCAATTTACAGTGTAGTTAAAGAATATTATTAATAAAATAATACAGTGTAATTCTGTTTGCCCCACCATATTTCACAATGTCCTTAATTACAGCTAATTCCATCGAGACTAATTTGGGTGTTATTAAGCAGTAGACATAGGAATCTTAAGTACAACCTTCGCTAATAATGAATTTAGAGTTACCATAGAACTTGTTCTTATAAACATAGGTACAAGATGAGTATTTGTATTTTCTCCCTGGGGTGAAACCTATAAACATACACATATGTAATTGATATCTAAAAACAAACTTTTCTGGATCCAGTGTTTTATTCACCAATGAGAGGTTTATTATGCATGAATACAATGAAGGCTAGACAGGATAGTACATGACAATTAGGTAACAACTTCGATGGCGATTCTTTTAGGTGAACATTTTTACTTATTAGTGGCTTGATTTTTTTTGATCTGAAGCCATGATTGGTTAATGGGGAAGTTAGTATTTTTCCCTACAGGGCAATTAATATTAATACTTCCTATTTATTAAATACCTGTATTTCACCAGACACTGCGTCTGATGCTATATGTAAATTATCATAAGTCCTTAAATTAACCCAATAAAGCAGATGATGTTTCATCCACTTCCCAGATGAGGAAACAGAGTCTCAGAGAGTTTAAGGGTTTCACTAGCTCCCACACAATTAGGAAAGGCTTAATGAAGATTCTGAGCAACCCATAGTGCAGCCTCAAAGCTCAGACTTTACAGATGTCGTGCTGTTTCCTTTTTAGGATATACACCTTTGATCTATTCAAAAGTGAGTTGGAAAAAAATTCGCTAGGCTTTGTTGCCCTTTTCTAAAGTTTCAGTTTATTTTCCTACTTATGAATTAAGTATAGATGTGAAGACAAATAATAACAAGTCTTTCTGTGACAACTGTGCAGAAATCAATACAGACAAAAGTGGGATCATGCGTAGATTTTTCCTTTAATACACTTACGTATTAATACTTTTTCCTTTTTAAAAGAAAATGTGGAGTGATGAATGTGAGTAAAATTGCTCTGGCTAGAATTCCAAGTGCTGTACCTTCTGGTCCTGCCTTTTGCCTCTTTTTGGCTGATTCAAGATTCGGAATTGGTCTTTGAAAAGTAGAGCTCTGCCACTAAGGATATTTGAAATTCTTTGGTGTTTAAAAGGCACAGAACAAGGAGAGCTTGGGTGGCTCAGTCAGTTGAGCATCTAACTTTGGCACTGTCCAATAGAACATTCTGCAATGGTGGAAATGCTCTTTACCTGTGCTATCCAACATGAGACACACTACCCACAAAGGGCTATTGAGTCCTTGACATAAGACCAGAAATAGTGAGACCAAGAAATATAATTTTAAATTTCATTTAAATTTAAATGGCCAAATGTGGCTAGTACCGAACTTATGAGAGAGTGCAGTCTTAAAGCGTCAATCACCATGCTCATAAAATGATGGTCAAAACAAATATTTCTAATATATTAGAGTATAGCTGTGGACTTAAATAAGATGACATATATGCATTATGATTCATAAACTCTAAGCCATCCCTCAAATATGTCATTAATAATAACCATGACAATAACATCAACAACAATAATAATACCAATAATAGTTACTGTTGGATATAACTCACCTAGTAGATAATCTGAAGTTACTGAGCTTGGACTTTATCACTGCCCTCTACTTTTCTCTTTTCCATGGTTGTGTTGATCTGTGATTCCACACTTCCTAGGGGCAGATGGTAATCATTGTAAGCTTAATTATATATACTATGGGGAACTAAAATAGATAAAAAGCAGGGAGTCCAGAGAATTAGATTCTAATTGTAATTCTGCCATTGACTGACTGTATAATCCTGGCTTCCGCTAAAACTCCAGGAGCCAATTTTCTATAAGCTTTGACCAAGGAAGTCCTCTTAATGGTTTATAGGCTCATAAAATGTTAGTGAGAAAAGGGTCATAAGAGATTGTTTTGACCAGTTCCTTTCTTTTTCTAGATGAAGATACTGAAGCCTAGAGCTGGTAAATGACTTGCCCAAGATGGCTTGACTGGTTGCTGGTAGAACCAAACTTAGGTTACAGGTCTTTGTTCCCACTGTTCTCCATGCTGCCGCTGTATGATAACTCAAGGAGGGAGGAAGGGAGGCACTGTTTAATGCCCTTGAAGATAGATAGCAAATTGGTGATCATGTATCCCCACAGGACTTAATCACAATTCTATAAAAGCTATATAAACCCTACTGTAATTAGCTTAGCACCATGAGGTAGATTCATTCATGGAGCACACATTCCATTAACTAGCTGTGCAACTCCGCTTCCACATTTGTAAAAGTAGGGTTGGATGAGTCAGTCTCCAAGGTCCCATCCTGCTCTGAAAGTCTGTAATTCTAAGTCTCATGCACTGAATTTTTTAAAATTGTAAATGAGTTCCTATTTTACCTACAATGGTGGTTCCTACAAATGTTTCAAGTACAATGATGTGAGTCCTGTATTCTGTCTGTAGATATGATT
Organism: Suricata suricatta; assembly: GCF_006229205.1. Classification (NCBI taxonomy): domain Eukaryota; kingdom Metazoa; phylum Chordata; class Mammalia; order Carnivora; family Herpestidae; genus Suricata; species Suricata suricatta. The sequence goes on along the minus strand of NC_043713.1, from coordinate 18,716,177 downwards.
AGGTATACATAGCGATCTGCAGGATCCTGTGGTTACTCCATAGTTTCTGGTAGGGACTGGAAATCTCCAGGTTAGTATTCCTGGTTTAAGGAGGTCTTTTTATTGGAGACTAAGATGGTATCAATCAACATTTTATGTTTTTGTATTATCTGGTACATTTTTGTCTTTTTAATCAAGTGGGTTGTTAGGACTGTCACCATTTTACAGTTTTTATTAAAATTTTTTGTGTAAGTCCTATATCTTCAATACAATATTTAGAGTTGCAGTAGGGTTTGCAATGGAAGCATCCTGTCCCAAGGTCCTGCTGTTAGCAAGAAGATCACCAGTCATAGCATTTGTCCAAGACTGAGGGGTTTTCTGGGACATGAGACTTTCAGTCCCAGAACTGGAAAGGCCCTGAGAACCCAAAACAAGTTTATCACCCTAGTCAATTTCTTGATACACCCAATGACTGATGCCCTGGCACCAGCCTTCACAGTTCCCATTGATATGGAATTGCAGTAGGCATGAAGCAATGTGTTTTTAGCATTTTCCTCCATATGACATCTTGAAATAAATAAAACTCAACATTCAGAAGATAAACATCGGAGGGTCTTAGAATATTTCTTACCATCTAAGTTTTAGAGAAAAAAGGCTGGGGATAAAAACCAGACCAGCTTGTTCAAGGAAAATAGATTGAAAGCGTAAACCTCCATTGTGCAACTACTAATCCCTAAAACACTGGGGAGATTTTATTCACAAGAAGAACAAATTATTACTTGTTGATGAAACCAGCCTCCTAAAAAAATAAATCATTGGAGTCATTTAATAGTCATTTGTGTAAAGACTTGAAAATAGACTAAAACTGACTTCTGCTTCCAGCCGTGGTAGGGAATGGAACAAAATCAAGATCAAGAGTTGACAGAGTGAAGACCAAGATGATCTAATAGTTCCTTTACACTTTTAATTTTTACGGATTTATGTTTGGGAGTAATGGTAATGCTTTCCAATTCTGAAGGGTGAGCTGTTCATTCCAGAATGTGAATTATGTACATTCATTAAGATTTTCCCCTAAAATGAGTTTTTCCATCTACTTTTTTTTTGAATGCATATTTTATGAATGTATAAGCTGTTGTGGAACATGATGCCTTTCAAACTCTACCTCTTTTTTTTTATTGAAACTACATAAAATTTTGTTTTTCCTTCTTGTTGAATTTTATATTTCCATCTTATTCAAATCACTGTATATTTATGGAGTAGCTATTATGTCTAAGGCACTATTCAGAGTCCTGGAGGGAATGCCAAAAACAAGTGGGAGAAGCTCTGCCCTCAAGGAACTTAAACTTGGGTGCAATTGTATAACAACCCAAATAGCTGTAAAAGCAGCCAACATGGAGCACCTGGGTGCCTCAGCTGGTTGAGCATCCATCTCTTGATTTCAGCTCAGGTCATGATCTCATGGTTCATGAGATGGAGCCCCATGTCAGGCTCTGCACTGACAGCACAAAGCCTGCTTGGGGATCTCTCCTTCCCTCCCTCCACCCCACCCTTTCACCACTTGTATGCTTAAGCACCTCTTTCTTTCTCTCAAAAATAAATAAACATTAAAAAAATGAGCAGGCAACATAAAATAATTGCCATAAAGAATGTTTAATAAAGAAGAAATATTACATCTAACTGATGAATAGGAACCTTTATAGAAGATGGAAATAATATTTGGAATGAGTTTTAATAATTAGTAATGAATTTGTGTGCAATTTATGTTTAAAGTATTAAAATTAAGGTTTAGGGTATAGTGATAACTATTGTTGGGCTGGAATGCCTAGGGAGGCTCCAAGATACATTTGAGCTGTAATGTATAGACCAATGAAAACAATAATGGAGAGCTAACAATTTAATTCTTAGGCAATGGGGAGTAAGTGCAGATTTCAGAGCAGGGGCATGAGATACTCAACGTGCCTTTCAACAGATCACTCTGCCACCAGTTTATAGCATGGATTGAAATGAAAATAGAGAAGAGATAGGAGACAAGGAGACAAGATGAGAAGAGATAAGAGCCTCAAGAAAGGAAGTAAGAACAAAAAAGAAGAAACATACTTAAGAGGAATATGGTACAGGGCACCAGGATGGCTTAATTGGTTGAATGTCCCTTCTTGATTTTTGACTCAGGTCATGATCCCAGGGTCGTCAGCTCAAACCCCAGGTCAGGCTATGGACTGAGCTTGAAGTCTTCTCAAGATTCTCTCTTTCCCTCTCCCTCTGCCCCTCCCCTGATCATGCTCTCTTCTCCCTCTTCCTTTCTTTCTCTCAAATTAAAACAACAACAACAAAAAGAGGAATGTGGCTAAAAATCTTCATGACTTGAAAATTATGAGTTAGGGGCACCTGGGCGCCTCAGTCAGTTTAGTGGCCAACTTTGGCTCAGGTCATGATCTCATGGTTTGTGAGTTCGAGCCCCAAATTGGACTCTGTGCTGACAGCTCAGAGCCTGGAGCCTGCTTCTGATTCTGTGTCTCCCTCTTCCTCTGACCCTCCTCTGCTCACTCTCTGTCTCTCAAAAATAAATAAATGTTTAAAAAATTAAAAAGAAGAAAGTTATGAGTTAAAAGAAGTCAAAGGTGACTCTGAGTTTAAGCCTTGATAAGGGGGAGTCAGTTGGTGCCAAAAAGCAGAGGTAGTTGAGAGAGAACGACAAAGAGTTGAATTCAAACCCTTGAAAATGATTTCCATTTGTATTGGTTGATATTTTTCTTTACATTTTTTTAATTTAATGTTATTTCATCTTTAATTTTTAAAAGGTTTGTTGTTGTTGTTTTTAAATTCCTTATAGCCCATTGAAAGTAGGATTTTATTGTGACTCCTCCTTCTCTGTACTTTGGTGTATGAACACCTAGCAATACAAAAAGCTAAGCAAGGAGTCAACATTTTCATTGCACGAGATTGTACTAATTCGTGGGCTTGTGCTCACTCAATCTTTCGTTTGCTCTATGCAAAATATCAAATTTCTTCCCAGGATGTTAATGGAGTTGTCAGAGGAGAGATAGGAATTAGACATTTTAATATCACAAAATCATCATTATACTCCATACTTTGTTCAGTGGCAAGACCAATTACCCTGTGGTTCTTTGAATTGGGTCAGTATTAGCTTTATTGATCCTGGGTTATCCATTGAGCTCTTGGTTCTGTGAACCTGGCAAACTAAGCCCTATAGTTCAAATCAAAATGCAGAGACTTTCCAAAACTCTTGGGTGCACAAATAATTTTATTTCCCTCATCTTTTAGATTGATAAAATATTACATCAGTTTGATAGCAAAAGTGTTGTCCCAGATAAAGGCAGTAGTTCCCTGGCGGCAGCTATTAGGATGAAATCTCATTGGACACAAGAGTCACAGGAGACCCACCAGCACTCATCCTGAGTTAATCAAATTAGGTATTTATCATTCCTTCCCTCCCTAGCAGGAAATTAACTTTCACTGAACCATTTGGGTCACACCTTTAGTATCTAAGAATGATCTCTGTATAAGATAAGTTTACAGTATTCAGTTGCTTTGGGGTATTGCTTTTTGATTTTTTTTTTTTTTTGAGTGTGAACATGTTTAAACCAGCTTTAATATTTTACACAGCCGTTCTATTTTTAGGATCAGGATCAGTGTGGTCACGTGGTAACCCCGGCAGAGTCTCCCATAATGTCTGTCAGAGGAGAATCAGGAAAAAAAAAATTGTATGAATGTTTCCTGAAAGGCAATCAGTTGTGTTTTTTCAGGCGGGTATTGTTTTAACTGTAAAATAGTATCCAGCTCTGATGAGAGTTAAGTAGCAATGGCAGCCTAATTTCAAATGAAAACATGATTAATCTGCCTCCAAAACGATTGCTTTCTACAAACGTGTTTTTCCCATTCACTTTTTCTTTCTTTTTCACCAATTACTTTTCAGCTGTTGCTCCCATCTAGCTTAGTTCTTGCCGGTCTTTCCTTTGCTGCTGTTGAGTATCTGGGGCTCAGATCTTCCAGTCGCATATTCCTAAACAAGTTAGATATTCTTGGTATGTCCTTGGACACTCAACACACCGAGAAGAGCAGTCTACAATTTCCATGTGACGCACACTTGGAATGTTCCATTCTAAAATTCTGCTATCTCTACGTAGATAAATAATTTTAGAAGAAATCACAGATTGATTGAAGAACTAGCACATCACTTGCTCAGCTTTGTCTAGGTTTATAGTCTTCATCTCACACCTGAACTCCACGTGATTTTCATGGCCATTTGATAAAATTGAGAAAATTGCTCTCCCCCCACCCACTCCTGTAAAACCCACCAGGAAAGAATATTAATAGCCTGTCCTATCATTTGTCCATTTATTTCCTCTTTTGTTGCTCCTATTAAAAAAAGAAGCTACGTGAGTGTGTACTTTTCATTTTAAAATTAAAACTCCGATGAAATCATTTCTGTGTTGTGTTAACATGCGTGCACCTGAGCCTTTTCAGGTTAAGGGTCCCCCAGATCTGACAGTTGTGATCAGTTCTAACAGTATCCATGTGGAATATTTCTGTTTATTTCTTACGTTCCTGACTTCCTGAAAAAGAGGCAGTCATTAGAGTGGAGGACTCATGGAAGCAGGAGAAATTCCTAATGGTATGGAGACCTACCACCTGAAAGGATTGCTGGGAAGTCCGTCCTTCCAGTTTTATTTATTTATTTTTTTACATTTTGTACTTTTCCGTTCAGCCCAAAGTTGCCTAGTCAAATGTAATCTTTGTGCTTTCAAATAAATTCAAACAGCTTGCTACTGTTAGTCACAATTTTCATTTGGGCCCTTAGAATCTTGCTTTCTTTTTGTAAAAGCCACATTTCACATTCATAAACCATTGCATGTTGCTCATTTAACCCTGTTCCCATGCTCTACTCCAAATGCATTACGGAGTGACCCCGCATGTCAGCACTATAGCATTGTACAGTAAATAGACTGTTTTGCTTCATAAATCAAGCATAGAACTTATAGCCAACTTCAGCATAAAAAAAAGTCAATGAAATAATATGGCCCAGCTGCAGGAGATAGACATTGTATTCATAAAACTAGCCTTAAATTACTGACATTTAAATCCAGATTTGACAAAGCTAAGACTATTTTGGAGGATTCTTAGTAATCCTCATGAAATTCCAAATTTCCCTTTTGTTGTTTTGAAGGAGATTCATTTTTAAAAGGAAATGGGGTTAGATTTTGTCCCCTCCACAGTATCTCTGATGATATCAGAAAGGCACACTTGGGTGGCCAGTTCACCTAATTATGCAAGTCACTTTGCAAATCATCTATTTTTGCTTTGGGAACCTGTTTTCTGGGGACGGGTCTCTTATTTTAGAGCATCAATAAGTAGTAAAATGCAAAGGTGATTTGGAGAATTCAGGTTTGGATTTCTCCTCCATACAAAATGAACACGAACATCTCGTTGAGGGTGTACAAAAATAAAAACTAATTTTATTTCAAACAGCCATTTGTATTTTTCTGTTGGAAAAGTTTAAAAGCCTTACAATTGGCCAGACTTCCAGCTTTCACTGTTCTCTGTTCATCTCTCTTTATAGGTAGCAAGTTTAGCATTCAAAATTTAAAAATATGCCAGAAGAGTGTATCTTTACTGTATTGTCTCTGAGAGCATGCTTTGAAAATCACGAAACACCTTGTCAATAGAGTATTGTCAACATACTGGGTAGTTTAGGCCACAACTTCTCTAGCCAACACACTTTGCTGAAATAAATTAAAATTATCTTCCCATTAAATTTTACTCTCCCCACCTCAAAAAATCTGTTTTTTTAAAGCACAACACTAAATGCTTATAACAAATGTAGTTATAATAGTGTAAGAATTAATGAGAGATGGGAAAAGGTAATGTCTGTATTTTATCTTTCATGCAAGTAGATTAAAAGCCATTACCACTATGTGAAAAGCATTTATCTGGTAACTAAAATGAGTTAGACTAGATTTTTTAAAGTTTTAATGTCCTTACTACAGGTAATGTCTTTGTTCACCTAAGATAGAGGAGTCTAACTGAACTATGTTCTGGCATAAATTGCCTTCTGGAATTCACTACTTCTTCTGGGAAGTAGCAGTATCTTCAAATTAACCTCAGTTAACACGAATGGACTAAAAAAATTGTTCAAAAATTTATGTAGTTCAAAAATTGTCAGATTTGTTGAAATGAATAATGTGTTTGGATTTTTGGAAGACCTTTACAAATTTTGAACCTCCTGTAGTTCCATTTGGTGTAAAGAATTATACTATAAACAAGGGGCTCCATCTGTACTTTTGAAATAACTATTCAGTTTTCCATTTCAGTGCTCAGACAAATTGACACGACAAACTGAAAAGCAGAAGTTAGTGTTCAAAGAAGTTCAAGAGTAAACATTTAGTCAATTCGTCTGTCGGATTGAGAGAGATTCAGTGCACAGGAGTCCAGGATTCTGAACGTAACTTCTAGATTGATGGCGAAGGCTCTGCACGTCTTCCCAAATGCCTCAGGTCACATGCAGGATATGAATCTCCTCGTAGGTACCTCACTATTTCTGCCTATTTTGTATACATTTTGCTACATTTGTGAATGAGGGAGAGATTTACATTAAAATTTCACTTACTAACTTTCGTATTTTTCTGGTCCCTTTCACTGATGACTTTGGCCATTTTTCTCTTTCTCTTTGGCCAAGGTGATAAGAAGTCACATGTCAAGGAAGAGGAATAGAATGATAATGTCTGCTAGAAACTTGATAGGGCTCAGCAAGAAAAGTTATAGAATGCTGTTTTAGTCAAATTACTTTTCAGTTTGGCTCAGCGGGAAATACGGATCACCGATACACAAGGTTTTGTGATAGGTGCTCTGTGATCTACTCTTGACAGGAGCTGTCATATTTAGACTAAAATTTAAAGTAAATATAATTGGGGGAGGGGTGGCAATAAATCCATACCTTCCGAGAACATTTGGTGCACGTCATTCACCAGATCTCAAGTTCTTTACCCCCCAGTACTTTCTATCTGAGCTCTGTTGTTCAAGGGTCCAAAGATTCATGGCCTGGTCCAAGTCAGCGTGGACTTGGATAGTGTGCCTGAGGATAGTACACACTCCAGTCGGACGTGCCTTCTCAGTGTGTCCACGTGAAACTTTACACACCCCCACACAAGCCCATTCTCATACCACTTGCCTTGTCTTCTCCTTTGCCATTCTTTACATGTGGTTTTTCATTTTTGGCCTAATGTACAGTTCCCAATGTTGGTGTAACCTGCGCCCGCTGCGCTGCAGGGTGAGGCTGTGCTCTCCTTGACCTGCTACAGCACACAAGGTCTTTATCATTCATTTGGAACACATTATGCAAAGCTCAGCATTGTGGGCTATCTTGTAATCTGTATATTTCTTCCCCAGTGAGAATATGCATTCTCTGAGAAATTATGATGCCTCTTTATACTTTCTGACCTTAGTACCCTAAGTAGCCTTTCAATGCAAATGGCTGATTTGGAGTGATAGAGGATATATGGAAGTCTGTGAAATTAGGATAGTTGATTGACATAGTGTATTCCCACGACAATTAATCTGGGCAGACTTGTGTTGGATTGAAATCATCAAGCTTACATAAGACAAGACCCTTTTAGCTACTGAAGAATGTGGCATTAATTTTTCAGATGAAAAGACAACTAAATTTAAACCTCTCTGAAGTATAGAATGCAATGGAAGGCAACTCACATTCTGATAAAGGTTATTTATTACAGAAATACCATTACATTTCTCAACTCATCCCTTTTATGGGGAACATTAGAATGTGACTACAGCTTATCCTTTTCAGGCCATCTAGAAAGTCATCTTTTTATTAATCCCTCTGACAGTTGGATTTTCCTTTCCCAGTGTCCTAAAACAGGTAGCAAGGAAACTTAGGATGAGGTTAAGGAAAAGAAATTAGAGATCATTGAATTTAACCTTTTTGGCATTTAATTCTCTGTAACAGCCTTACAAAGTGGATAGAATCATGTTCATTGTTTGCATGAGAGACCAGAAATTAAGAGATATTAAATTAATTGTCCAAGATCACAGAGACAATTCAAGTCTCTCTGTTTTAAATGTCTCTTGCCCTGTTCACCACTGTCTCAATAAGAAAGGATCAGCTCTTATGAGACCAGGTCAATATCTTAGTAAAATTCCTTTAATTTTAGTCAGAACATTGCCAGCAGCTTTATAACATGTGATGATGTGCTATTTCTACAGATTTGGGAGTTCGGGGTGATTCTGCTTCAAGCAAATCTGGTTTGATTCATCTAGTAGGAGGAACTCCTAAGGAAAGTAGCCTTAATGTCTTCTCCAGTTATGTTTTACTTCTCCTTCTTTTAAATGTTTATTTATTTTTGAGAGACAGAGAGACTGAGCATGAGTGGGGGAAGGGTAGGGAGAGAGGGAGACATAGAATCCAAAGCAGGCTCCAGGCTCTGAGCTGTCAGCACAGATCCTGACACGGGGCTTAAATGCATCAGCCATGAGATCATGACTTGAGCTGAAGTTGGATGCTTAACTCACTGAGCCACCCAGTGCACCCAGGTGCACCTGTTTTGCCTCTTGATCAGAGTTTGCTTTTTCTCCCTTCTGAGGAAGCTTAGAGGTTTCCTGTTTCTGTTTGAGGGACCCTAAAGGCATGTCGCCTCAAGTCAAGCACCCTAGATGGGATCAGAGTGATCACTAATACAGAGCTTGCATGTAGAACTTCAGTAGACAAAACTGGGCCAATGATACAATTCTATAAATATTTTGTGTTGGACCTACCAGTGGTTATCCATCAGACCTCTTATGGATACCTGTGTTCCTTTGAATTGGCTGGTGGTCACCCTCATGGTTTCTGGTTGCTTTGATGTTTTGCTTTCTTAGGTCTTCATACAGCTGACTCTCTTCTCCACTTCCCTCTCTTTTCTCCTTTCTATGATTGCTACAAAGCAAGTTCTAAGTTGCTTTTCATTTTTTGTTTGTCAGCTCTGGGGAGGGCCAGTCAACTCTATTAGACTTGCTGTGTTAGTCTCTAAAGATGGCTGCCACAACTCCTCCTCTCCCTCTGTGCATATGCCATTCCTCTCATTTCAAGGAAATGAGTTCCTTTCCTCTTAAATCTGGGCTGGCCTTGTGACTTGCTTTGGCCAACAGAATGTGGAAGAAGTGGTACTGTGCTAGTTTTAAGTCTGGCCTTTAAGGGTCTGGAAGCTTCTGCTTTCTCTCTAGGAAGTCAGTCCCAGGTAAAAAGAGACTACCATGTTGTAAGAAAGCCAAGGCTAGCCACAGGAAGATACTTTATGGGAAGAGAGAAAGACACTCAGCCAGTCCCCGACTGTTTCAGCTGAGGCCCAAGATGAGTGAGTGAAGGAACCATCGTCAATCTCCCTGTCCCAGCAAATACCATTTAGAGCAGAACAATCACACAGCTTAGCCTAGCCAAGGTAACAAGATTATGAGAAAGAATTTATCAGTGCTGTTTTAACCCACTAAGTTTGGGGTGTTGCACAGCAATAAATAATTAAGACACTTGCTAAAACCTTGTATCCACAGTCCACTGTGATATTCTAGAGCTATGTGATACAATATTGGAATTAGCTAAATGTGGTTGCTTACATTTAAGTTAATTAAAATTAAACAAAGGTAAAAATGCAGCATCTCAGTTTCACTAGCCACATCTGAGCTGCTCACAGCCACTGCTTTGGACAGCACATATACGACACTTCCAACATCACGGGTCTGTTGAACCTTAGTTATCATTGCATTTTTTGGAGTCTTATATTACCTATTTGTCAAGACATGTCAATCCCAGCAAATAGCCTCAGTGGAGCATAGGGTTTTGGTAAAGCAGAAGTACAGTAGAGTGCTGCCTGGCACAGGTGCATGTAACTGGACAATGTGAGGCCATGTCTAATGTGAGGTCAAGATTGTCTACCCTCATTCTCTAGACAATGGGGAACCATTAAAAGTTTTGAGGAGAGAAATGATCAAAAATCTTATTTGGAAAGATAAAGCCCATGCTGGGTTTTACACTGAAAGAGCCTCTGTCTATCTTCTTAGTTATCTGTTTCTCCAGAAATCACTTAGTTTCAACTATTTTCTACTTCTTCATTTATAATCAAAACCTATGTTCCTGGGGTTAGGGCAGGAATAGAATGAAATCCATTTTCTACCAATGCAATAATTTGGCTTTGATTATGGTAATTCATTGCACCTTAATCTAAAAGAACTGGCATAAAACACAACAAAAATCATAATGTAGTTGAAAATGTTATAGACTTATAAATATTACAGATAATGGTACATTATTTACATTCTTCCTAACTATGGCCTCCTACCAAAATACCATCTTCTAAAAACCTCTGTGCTTTAGTCATTGTTTTTAATATGAGGTAAAATACTCCCTATCTGACTTGAAATTAAATCACAAAAAATATGTTAAAATATACACCAAAGTACATTGTAAAATAATTATATTGAATATATAGTTATAACTACAGAAAATTATATTTGATTAATTCTCCTTTTGTAAAATGATGCCATAAATATGGGTAGCAAAAAATTAGATTATTTTAATTAAAACTCAAAAGAATTTTAGGAGTTTAAAAAGTAGAGTGATTTCAATGTATCTATTTACTATTTAAAAATAATAGTAGGGGCCCTGGGTAGTTCAGTTGGTTAATCGTCTGACTCTTTGTTTCCACTCTGGTCATGATCTCACCATTTGTGTGTTTGAGCCTCACATCAGGCTCCATGCTGCTAATGCAAAGCCTACTTGAGATTCTCTTTCTCTCTACCTCTCTCTTTCTCTCTCTCCCTCTCTCTGACCCTCCCCTGCTCATTCTCTCTCTCTCTCAAAATAAATATATAAACTTCTAAAATAAAATAAAAATAATAGTATAATAAGGGATCTGAAAAACTTTAAGAATCTTCACTCGGGAGTTTGCAGATCCAGATCCTGGGTTGACTTGTCTGAATTTTGTAGCCTTGGACAACTTGATTACCTATTGGATGCATCTATAGAAGGGGCCTTGATTCTACCTTTCTTTGTAAGTTCTTCCAACTTGGGCCACTGAACAAAAAGTTCTTTTGACCCAAGATGTTACTAAAGTACAAAAAATACACCACAACTCTATTCTTCTTGTTAGGTACTGATTTCTTTCTTCTCAAATAGGACCAAAGAATGAGAACTTAGTGTGAAGATCAGTTAAATATGCTAAGCCATGTTTAGCCAAGATGCTAAAATCTGCCTGACTCTGGTTAGTTTTGGGTGGTTAAAAGGAAAGAAAAAATAGGAAATATCTCTTGAAAGAAGTTTTCCTGTCTTTGGCCCCTTGTCCCAATTTTAAAGTGCTGGAGGCTATGTAGTTCTGTTTTGCTTTGTTTTGCAAATCTCTATAAGTACCCACAATTGCAGGTATTATATTTATGTAGAGGGTCTGCAGAGAATTCTTTCCCACATAGCTAAGTTTTTGTTCTCTGAAACCTTTGTAGAAGGTTCTTCCTTCTGTCATTCTGGCGTTGGGGCTTTTTCTTACATGCCCTTATTTGTGCTCTCTTCATTTCTTCCTCCACTCTCAGTTCATAAAACACATAGGAATTAAATATTTGCTCTGTTCATGGTACTGCTCTAGGGCTATGAGAAATTAAAAGATGACCCAGAAGTATCTCTCTCAAAGGGTCTTGGCTGAAGAGTGGAGATTATCTTGTTCTAAAAAGAGAGGAGTCCAAGAATATCCCTTTAGAGACTGTCCCCCAGCACAATAGACTAATGCTGGATGAACAGGACACTGGCAAGAGACAGATTAGTTCTCTGCTTGACCCTTCTTAACTCTTTGTACTTTGTCCTTATTTCCATAGGCATTAAAATCCCTTTTGATTTTGCCACTTTCCCCATTATCCTGTTTCATCTATGGCTATTAGAGAAATCGGCATCCTTCATTGTTCCTTGATGAAAGTGTTATGTTCAACTATGTGTGCAGTGTATAATGTAAGAAATGTCTTTGCTGAAAGTAGTATGCACATAGATTAAAAAACATGAGACTTATAAACCAAACCCAACCAAACCCAAAAAAACAAAATAAATTCTCTCTTATCTCCTGCTCTCCACCCATCAGGAACAGTGTTAAGACTCAGGTTTGTTAATGAATCAACCGAATGACCATGTCTGTGACCAAAAGAATGGTTATGTCTGGGATCATAGGATGTTTTAATTCTGTCTACCCACTGATAGGATAAGTCTTCTGTGGGTGATATGAGACCTTCCTTCTGATGGAGGCTCAACCACCTGCAAGCTCTGTGACCACCTCTGAGCTAGTGGACTGGATGGTTGCTTTTGTTTCTCTCTTTATCAGGCCTTGTGGCTCTTTGTTCTTCATATTTTTCTGCTCAGTCTTTGAAAAAGTTGTGGCTTTAACTATACAGGTGCTTCATTCTTGTATATTTTTCCCTGCCTACTAAGACACTTCAATCATGTGAGATTAGCAGCAGCACCCATGGTTGGATAGTTGGATTGAGTTAATTATTTCAAGATAGCTATTGTCTTTTATTTTATCCTTCAGTACCTCTTAGAAGCCTGTCTCCTCAAATAAAGAAAGAGTTTTGGTGCTAAACAATAATAATTACTGGATCTCCATCAAGCATTAGATAGAAAATCCAGAAGGTAAGAAAAAGTGAGGGTTGTCAGGAAAGTGCCAGGAAGGGGGACAAAGGCCAAATGACCAGATCACTCTGAGGCCAGATGGATGCTGGGATGGAGGGGCACAGAAAGCATTCCCTTAGAAATATACACAGCAGGGCAGGTGTTCATGCTTTTATGTAGAAACACATATTTACCACAGTTTATATGTCAAGCACTGAACTACAAGTATAAATAAGACACAACCCTGTTTTCTGTGGACTTATTTCTGAGAGGGGAGAGAGATATCCAAACAAGCAAGATCAACGATGTTGATGTTGAGAGTAGACAGATTACCCTGAGGACACAAAAAGAGTGATCAATCTCACTGAGTTGGTCAGCAAAGCTTTCAGAGAGGAGGGGTTTGAGGTATTGCCTGGGTGTGGGCTGGGAGGACATTACTGGGAGAGCATGACAGTGGGAAGCAGACACATATGGCACAGATACTAGGCAGCCCAGGCTTATAGAGTCTGTTTCAGCTAGACTACAAGGTCCCTTTGGAGAGTGGAGTCACAGAGATTGGGTTGTGGGTATTGATGAAGAGCTTTTTTTTAAAATTATTTTTTACTTTTTAGTTTATTTTTTTCATTTGCATCCAAGTTAGTTAACATATAGTGCAACGATATTTCAGGAGTAGATTCCATAATGCCCCTTACCCATTTAGCCCATCTGCCCTCCCACAACCCCTCCAGTAACCCTCTGTTTGTTCTCCATATTTAAGAGTCTCATGTTTTGTCCCCTCCCTGTTTTTATATTATTTTTGTTTCCTTCCCTTATGTTCATCTGTTCTGTGTATTAAAGTCCTCTTATGAGTGAAGTCATATATTTATCTCTCTCTGACTGACGAATTTCACTTAGCATAATACCTCCTAGTTCTACCCACATAGTGGCATATAAAAAGATTTCATTCTTTTTGATTGCTGAGTAATACTCCATTGTATAGATATACCACTTCTTCTTTATCCATTCACCCATCGATGGACATTTGGGCTCTTTGCATACTTTGGATATTGCTGATAGTGCTGCTAGAAACATTGGGGTGCATGTGCAAGGGCAGAGCTATTTGTGAGGGATCTTGTTTGGTTGTAGCCAGAGCTAAGGTGGAGCCTTGGAGCCAAACATCAATCCAGAGGGCAGGAAGGATGGAAAGAAATGGAGGCTCTGCCAGAAATGACCCAGATACTCCTTAGTCATATCAAATCTTGGGGCTTTTTTTCAACAATTTCAGTTTTAAATTTCAATAACAACAAACATTCACAGAGCATTTGCTGAGTGTCTGTCTGACTCTGTTCTTAGCTCTTCACAACCAGTAAGGGCTGTGTTTAACCCAACCGTATGGATAGAAGCTGGGAAGGATTCAAAGGAGACATTATTTTCTTAACTCAAGGACCTTAAATCTATATGGGAAGGTAAGGAAACATAAGAAGTAACTAGATAATGTTGTAAGGAAGTATAGGGTTAATTGCTGGAGCATCCAGAAAGTAGCAAGGTGGATATGGGGTATTTTTCCTCTCTAAGAAATCTTCACAACTTAACCTAGTGTTACTCTTTAAAACACTGGACTGTTCTCTGGGGCTTGAAGCAAAATGGAGATTTGCTTAATGAACACACTGTAGTCACTGGAGCTAAATACTATTGATTTCATCTCTCCTCTGTAAGCCATGGGGTTCGAGGATGGATGAAGTCTAGAAACTGATAGAAAATAAATAGTTAACAGTCAAACCCTGGGCCCGCTCCGAGCCTTCTGAGGCAGCCAGTAAATTGAACGCAGCAGCGAGAGAACAGAGCCACTTCTGCTCACCCATGGAAACCATCAAGCTGCCACAATTTGCTCAAGGTGCAAGTAACAGATCAGCCTTTCGGAGGACCCCGTACACGCTGCACATTGCGGTAGTCTCACCTCAGTCGCAGAGCCTCTGCCTCACAGCTGGCGGAGGGAATGAGCTTGCACACCAGAATATTAATGTCAGCATCTTTTATCACATGAGCTGAGGATTTGCAACCATTTGAAAACACCCCCAACTCTGCTTGTGATTATCTGTAATTTAGAGAAAGGAGCCGAGTTATCATTAAAAAAAAATCTATCACCAAACACATTGATGACAGTCCCTGTGTAAAATACACACACACACACACACACACACACACGTATATATACATGTATATGTTAAAATATTTTGAATGCTTTCTTATTTATAAGCAATCATGGCATTCCAGTATAAAAGCAAAAAAAAAAACAAACAAAAAAACAAAACAAAACAAAAAAAAAACCCAAGCCTCCTGAAGGTTCTTTAAAAAAATAAAGAATGAAAGCATGCTTCCCCACTTCTACCCATCCCCCAAGCCCACCTTGCTTTTTAACTGCATAATCTAGACAGAGAAATATCATAACATGCCTTTGGATTGTTATCACCCCATACCACCATTTATTCCTATCCTTTGGTCCTCTGCCTTTCCCTGAGTCTTCCTGCTTGGACTGTCATCCAGTCCTAACAAGTTGGGCAAGACACACCAAATCCCAATGTCAAAGACATTTTTCTTTATGCTTGGCAGATCCTATCAGCGGCTCCCTCAAAATCAATGGTCGCTTTATCAATCACTCAATCGCTCTATCAAAAACCAATCAAGTGTATTCTCTGCCCTCAAGTAGTGACCATTCTGAGCAGTAGGAGGCTCACATCAGATACTCAGTGGCAACAAAATTCCATTCCAATGAAACCCATTGCAACACAACTTTTAATCCATTTTTTAAAAAAATACCTTAAAATGAAATTCCAATATGACTAGTCTCATATGAGTAATTTTTTGAATTAGGATCTTAATCTAGATAAATCATTTCCTTAAATGTTTCAAAAATGCAATATTTGGTGCCTATTATGATCTGAGTAATGATTGCATCTGGCCCTAACACCTACTAAACCTGCTCTTTGTCTTTTTAGGAACCATGACTTGCTCTTTCCTTATTCACTATCTTTGTTCTCAATCTCTTAAAAATTCCCAGGATTGTGGTCATAGATGCATATTTTTTTAAAGATGAATCAATGAATACTGTAAGCTACCTGCAACTGCACAGTGATTATCTAGCAGTGATAGAGAAAATAGCATACAATCTGAGGTTTAATACTGTACTGGCCACTTAGTAGCTGAATGACCTGAGGAAGTTTACTACATTTTTTTCTGCTTCAGTTTCCTTATCTGTAAAATGGAAATAATGACAATTATCTCAAAAGTAGGTCATGAGAATCAAATGAAATAATAGATATAAATTACTGTATAGTGTGTGTCACAAAGTGAGTTCCCAGTTAAGGCAAGTCCCTGCCACTTGGATTTCAGGAAATAATAGTTGATGTGGATTAAAATCAGGGCCTCATCCAGCCAAGGTTTCATATTTGCTGATGACATTTTCTGGATTAAGGTAAGCATGTGAAAAGAGAGGAGACCAGCTTATATATAAGTATATTACTATTCTAGTATACATTTAATCAGTTAATATATTTTATAGGAAAGTATTGTTTTGTTTTGGTTTTGTCTGAGGAGGATTCTTTTGTAGAAGAAGACAGAGTGATGGATTGAAGCAGGCACATTGTTGTTTCGTTGAAAATATTACTTTCACCTTCACTCAAAACTGCAGGTCTGCGCGGCGGCACATTAAATCACCACTTCTAACCCTGTAAATTCCAGACAGGTAGAGTCATTCGGGGACAATAGATACATGGGAAGTCTAGATGAAGGGGAGACATCTCCTGCTCTTTTCAGGGACAATAACAATATTTCTAAAAGCCTGCCATAAGCTCTCATCACAAAGTCTTGTCAATTTGGGACTTTTTCTGGCATGAAAGTAGACGCTTGTCCTCTTTTATCACCTTAACAAAACATGTGGGTTTGAAGCAAGGGGAGTCGTATATATTTTCATAAGACAACATACTTGCAATGCTAGCACAGGCCGGCCGTTCTTCAGACTGAGTCGCAATGTCCTTTCGTTCTTGCCTTAATCCCTTCTGGGCAGCACATGGTTAAGTACATTCCGGTTACTGCAGGATTTAAAATTTAAGTGCAAGAAAGCAAACAAGCAGACAAGCATATAAAGAAAGAGTCTGTAACTCAGCCTTTCTTCTTCTCCATATAGTATCTTTCTCATCCAATCATTGAAATTATTTGGCATGCAGTGAAGGATGGACGACCGAGTTTAATGAGTTCTGTGAATTTGAGAAGTACATAGCACGTTATTGTATTGAATCTCAGGGCTTCTGGTATCCCCTGATTTGGACTGTAATCAGCCAAAGAGAAATTACTGACACTAGTACTATAGTTTCTGTAAAATGCGACTTCTCAAAAACGTATTGAATCTTAACAATGTCATTGACAAACATCGTTAGGGATGTAAGACTAATGAGCCACAGTGTTTCTAAGAATATACTTAAAAAAAATAAAGAGTAGCTTATCATTTGATATGAACATAAACAAATGCCTACAACCCAGAGGCAAATAACCTCCCTCCTCTCAAGTCTTGCTGTTCTTAGTAAAGTTTCTGCAATTCTTCCCTTGACAAACATCTTAGTAGGCTTCAGGGACAAATTTTACACCAAGCAAGGGATTTGTTATATTATGTTTCTTGCCTCCTCATTTGCTCCACTTAATTTTTTTTTATAGAAATTAACCTTCTTTTCTTTTTTCCATATATACTTGTCTTCCCATTACAGTATTAACTCTTCAGAAGACAACAGTGTCTAAACCCTTATTGACCTTCATCTGTGACAATGACATACTCTTCAAAAAACAAGAACTCCACAAAATTGATGCTGTTTCCTGACTTCTCTAGCTACATTGGAAAGAATCTTTGTTTTCACCCCTCATTTCTTGGTCCAAGTGGAATGTTGTCCTAACATGGGTCTTTCTTAACAAGTGTAGGAGGAAGCTATTTCTGAAAGTGGTGGAGGGTGCTGTTCCCTCCTGCCTCCACCTGGCCTCTGGTACCCCTACCCAATAGGACACATGTGACATCCCAGTATCCTTGAGGGAAAGTCAAAAAGTATAAAGACCAGATATGTGATAGAACACAAAACATGGTGATGTACAAAATGAGCTACACAAACTGAGAAATTTAAATCACAGTCTGTTGTTCCATGAAAGTGCAAGAATTGCAAATTTTTCTTCAAGATGGGAACTACAAATAGAGAAAAACCCTTTAGACCATCTTGTGGCGAGTCCACCACTACTACATTAGACCATGTTTTCTTGCTTGCTCCCAGCCATTTTAACCATGCTCTGTCTCTGTTTGGATAGATATTATAGTCAATTACAAGAATTTTTAAAAATTTTACTAGTAAAAAGAGTGTCTCCTTTCCATTTCCTGATTGAGCAGGTGGCGAATAGCTTGTGGAAAGATTATTTCAGTGAGAGGTGACCATACTAGTAGCGTAAATTAACGGTTGGATCTCACTGAATTCACCAACTGGAATCAAGTATCAAAGAAGTTTTCTTGCTTACTCTTTTGTTTAATTACTAAACACAGTTCATAGAATGGTAGAGATGAAAGAGAACTCAAGAAGTCTAGTAGAGCCTGCTGGTCTCAGGGAAAACACTCTGAAACGCTGTCCGAGATTATGAATAGACTCTGTGGGGACTAAACTGGCCAGAACACAATACTCTCAGTCTAGGCCATCTCATAGATATCTGTTGTTTTCTCCCTTATCTGTGTACATTCCAACCTATTTTAGAAGGAAAATCAAATCATTTGACATAAATTCCTCTTTACAAAGCTTTTTTGGATATTTCAATACATTTTGGTCTTCCAGGTAAAAGAGATTCATCATTTTATAAATCATGAGACTTATTTTGATGGCTTCCTACTAACTTTCTCTTAAATATGGATGCTATCTGTATTTGTACCTGTCTAGTTCATAGTTTTTTGGCTTTTCTATTCTGTGTTTTGTTTGTTTTATTTTGTTGTTGTTGTTTTTTGTTTTGGGTTTTTTTTTTCTTTTTTTGGACTGGTCCTACAATGAGGTTTTTAAAAAGATACTAATTTTTTAAATATCACCTTTATTCCTAGGGTGTCTGGCTGGCTCAGTCAGTTAAGCATCTGACTCTTGATTTTAGCTCAGGTTATTATCTCACAGTTCATGAGATCAAGCCCACATTGGGACTCTCTCTCCCTCTCTCTTTGCCCCTCTCTCTTTGTTCTCTCCCTCTCTTGTGCATGCTCTCTCTCTCTTGAAAAAAAAATAAACTTGCAAATATATTAGCTTCATTCCTTATAAAAACATTATATTACCAAAAGTAATATAATCGCATTGAGGAAGGCATAGCAAATGGAGAAAAAATATAGCAGCAGCAGAATCCCACCATGCCGGCACAATCTCTGCTGTTACTTCAGTATATTTCTTTCCAGTCTTTTACTGATTCTAAATTGTGATTGTCCATAGTTATTACTATAGAAGTTTTTTTCTTGCTCTTTTTCAGTCAGTATTATAGGAAGAGCATTTCCTAGGGTTTTGAGTAGTCTTAAAATTGTCATTTTTGCAATCATATTTCATTAAATGGATCTGTCATTCTTCTATTTCACGGCATCTTGGGGGTTGTTCCATATTTTGACTATGGGTCAAAATGACCTATAAAGCAATGAATAGTTTTGTTTGTATACTTGAGATTATTTACTTAGAATCAATTTTGTGAAGGGGTGCTTAGGTGGCTCAGTTGGTTAAGTATCCAGCTTTGGCTGAGGTCATGATCTCACGGTTTGTGGGTTTGAGCCCCATGTCGGGCTTTGTCCTGACAGCTAGCTCAGAGCCTGGAGCTTGCTTCAAATTCTGTGTCTCTTTCTTTCTCTGACCCTCCCCTGCTCACACTTCCTTTCTCTGTCTCTCAAAAATAAATAAAAAACATTAAAAAATTTAAAAAAGAATCAATTTTATGAAGAGGCTAAAATATAGAAACACTTGAGAATTTTGATACACCTTGCCAAATTTCTTTGCGAAATAGTAGTGCTAATTCAAAGTACCATCAGAAATGTTTACAAGTGTTCATTTCTTCTGATCCTCACCCTCAATGAGCATTATACACTTCTTTCTTTCTTTCTACACTTCTAAAAATATGAATTTAATAGACCAAAAGAATGCATCATCAAAAAATAGGTTTATTTCTAGCGAAAAGAGATATTTTTCTCTATATTTCTTCTCCTTTGTAAATTAGCTCTTCCCTTATTTGTTCATTTATTTGTTGACTGCTTATACTAGGCACTTAGAAATATTTGCTTCCAGTTTTTTCAAACCACAAAAAATGCATATACTCATTTTTTTTTATAACTTGAAGGTATCTGTTTTCTCCATCTTCTTTTCTGCCATTTTTCCAGGTTTTATTTAGTTCAACTTAATTGAAAATACTCACTCTGATTGTCAAGAAGCACATTTTTCTTGTCTTCTTTTTGCTGGGGGGTCGGGGTGGGGGGAGCTGTCCCTCTTTCATGATTTCATTTTGTTGATTTGTTCTCATGTAGTGACTTTGATTTTTGGCACTCATCTTCACAATGTTGGCCTGCTGTAGACTATTCTGCAGTTCTCATTCACAGGACAGCACCTGCTCAAATATAGACTTGCCTCCTAATTATTTTACCATGTGTTGCCAACCTAATGTGACCCATTAGCCCAGTTACTTACCCCCAGCATTAGTGGGAAGGCCTATAAGACTGTGGTGTAGAACAAAATCTTGTCATTTAGTAAGTTTCCTCTTCATTCCATGACATATCACCCTGACCCAGGGAGACAAGAATAAAATAGGAAGAGCACAGTGATGGCGGATGTGATTTTGTTTTTTTGGCCACAGACTTTTCATTCCCAAGGTATGACACTCATGTCTGTTAGCTAAGCTCAGGAAAGAAATAATGAGAAACAGGTGACGGCCCTGAAAGCATCATGGAATCAGTTCTCTGAGCAATTGACCGCTCTCCAAAATGATGCCCTGAGCATGTGCAAGGGAAATTTAAAAGACTATAAATGCAGCAAACCGATCCAAGTCATGTCCGGAGTGAAAGATGTATCACGTAGGGACATAGAATAGCCATTAGGGTGGGCAACAGAACAGGAACTGTGATTTCAAGAACTACAAACCATATCGATGTGAGAGCCTGACAGCCTCTTAAGACAGGATTATATTACTCTTCTCTCTCCTGTGGTCCCTCTCTTCGGTCTCCTAAGAGGTGCTCACTGTTTTCTTTTATTTGCCTTAAATGTGTGAGAGGCAACAGGGTTGAGTAAAGGGTATGGGCTTTGTGTCCAAACAGGTCTGTCTGCATATTCAGGGACAAATTTTTTAATCTTTTCAATACTCAATGTTCTCAAAGGTAGAAATGGAAACAATAGAAATCTACCTGTCCAAGTTGTTGGGAGCTTTACAGGGAATGTCCGAAAATATAACACTCAGATCTTAGCAAATGGTGGGCTTCAGTAAATGGTATTCTGGTTGCTATTGCTGTTTTTATTAATGTACAGGGTTAGCTCTTGAGATGTGACCTTGCTATGCCTCGTAAATTACCATGTGGAGAACAGAGCCTGGAATCAAGTGTGTATAAACTGTTAATTCATATTGCAGTGTTTGATTTGAGACAGAGTGGAAAAATATATACATCGTTCCCATATCAGTGCTTTCATTACAGAAAAATACTTTCTTTTGATATATATTTTCATTGCACTGTATTTTTGCAGGACATTCTACGTTGTCTGTATTAGAAAGAGGAACTTGCAATATTCCTGGTTGCTAATTTCAAATAGCTGATTAGCTATTTGGGAGAGTCAAGAAGGCAGAGTGGGATGTGTTCATTAACTTTTGAACCCCCTTAGAAATCATGACAGTGCTATCAGTTATTATTTTTATTACTCACAAAGTGATATACAGTGCTGCTTAGCTACAGGAAACATCTTACTTAGATATCTACAAACTAGATCTTCCCAAAAGTTCAAAATCTTACTTATTAAATTAGAAAATAGATGTGGAAGAGTACTTATTTATGATCAAATTGCCCCTCTTACTACTTGGGCTAATTTTTCAGATGAATAGAGTGAACCAGGAAGATGTCAAGAAGGAAAAGACATGGATGAATTAATTCAGCCTGATAACAGGCCTCCATTAACAAGGATATCTTCAGAAGTCCCTTGCTGTGACCCCTAATGATGTAATGCACTGACAAGAAATTCTAGCCAACAATGACTGAAAATGGGTTGGCAATCATAAATTAAAATTAAGGAGTTTAAATATGATATAAAATCATTTAATCTTAATGATTTATGCTGGTTCTCAGAGGCAATTACTTACTAACGCTTATGTTTATTGCTCTTTTGACTTTTTTAATTACAGTAAACCCAAAATTCAATTATACACTCTAGTATATATTTCAAGCAATGGTATTGTAAATAAAAGGAGAAGCAATTAATAATGTGCTTAGTCTAGCAAAGCTAAATCAAGGATAATACAAAACATAGGGCAACTTGATCCAGGTTTGGAAGCTGTGGAAAAGATCCCATCTGGTTAAGTTGGAAAATCTGAAGGTTGGAAATGATGATTCCTTTTTTTCTGTTGTTGTTTTTTTTTAAAATAGAAGTGCTCTTTAATAAGTGACTTTTAGAAGGTAATATAAATTGTAATTTTCTAAGTTTAGAGGCAATTAAAAATATATATCTGGATGTTTTTTATCAATAATCAGGAATGTGATTTTTGGGCCAAAACTGTAGTTATGTGGATTTATTCCTGTATTGTCTCCACTGGCATATGCTTTTGGAAGGATATAGGCTCACCCAGCTGTGTTTTGGGTTCCTTAAACATCTCACACTATTCCTCAAATGTTTGGGGTTTGACAAAACCCCAAATGCATTTGGCCAAGCACGTTTTTCCTTGATTTTTAAACACATGTGGGTTTTATGGGAAATTTAATCCATGTGTTTTTGATTCCTTTACACTTAACTCATCAAAATGTTGTTGTGTAAGGTCTCTTTGATGTCCAAGAAGCTTTTGGAGGGGTTTTTTTTTTTAATGGGACACTTTAATCCTTTTTTCTTAGAAACAGGAAGTTACATGATGCCAAATGAAAAAAAAAAGAAAAGAAAGAAAGAAAGAAAAAAAAACCTTCGATGCTAGGATGGTGCTATTTGATTGAACATTTTAAAACCTTAGGACTCATCTTGGCTCAGAATTTGACTGAAATAATTTTCCCAGTCATTAATTTCCCATTAAATTTGTTGCTTCTTGGTGGTTTTTGAATGAGTAACATGTTATATTTTTCTTCAGGAGAAAATACAAAAGTGGTAAAAAATCACAAAAGGTTTTAAAATTAATGGTCACGTCTTGTAAATGAGGTTGGCATTTTATTATATATATATATATAAGCTCTGTAAATGGAGAATAATTTATGTTCTTCCCCACATGCCACAAAGCAGCCTGGATAAAAGGAGAAAACCCACTCAAGTCACATTGGGAAACAAGTGCGTGGGTTTTACTAGCATTTTGTTTAAATGTGTCCTAAAGAAATCAGGACACTTTCATACATCCACCTATAAAGGAGGGGGTTTTATAATAAAGTGTGTTGATGGAAGAAGGCAGAAGAGTGGATTTTATAGTCTGTAAACTGGGGATAATGGTAGTACTTAACTCCTAGAATGGCTGCGAAGTTTAAATTAGTTAATACATACAAGGTACTGTACTGACTCCTTGTAGGAGCTCAGCAGGTGTAGCTCATTTTATCGTTTACATCTGGGTTTGAATTCCAGCTCCAGTGATTGCTGCAACCTTGAGCAAGTCCCTCCCCTTCTCCACCTCAGTGTTCCTATCTCAGAGATATTGTAAACACCATGTCATGTAAGCGTAGCACCTATCTTCCACACATTTAATACGTGAAATATCATCTGTTTTATGGATGAACAAGCAACTTGCCCAAAGTCACAAAGCTGTGAGTAATAGAGCAAGAATTTGAACTCCGTTTTTCTGATAAATAGTTTATGTTCTACTGCTTTGTTTAAAGAAGACAGTGAATGTAAAAATAGAAACAAAGAACAGGAAAGAAACATGGGTGGTTTTGTCAAGGTTGTCAAGAGCCATTCCCTTCATCAAAGAACTGGTGTTTCTTCTTTCTTGAGACTTTTCCATCTATAATGTAGAAATCTTTCCAGAATCAGGAAATTAAAGCACATTAAAGCAAATCAAAGAGTTATATTAATGAAAGACAATGTTCTGATGACATGATTTCTTCTTTCCTAGTTCTGGGCCAGGCAAACTAGTATGGGAAGCCCATGAAATTTCTCTCTCTGTTATCTCTTCCTTATTAAAGCCTACACTTCAGAGTAGACGGCAGATGATAATGCTGGAGGCAGCATGGACAGGCAGACCTTACAATTGGAGAGATCTTGTACTCTCTCTAGAGTACCATGCTACTCGGGGATTCTGTCTCCTATGGTATCATTAGCTTCACTCCATTCTATCAACATCAGCAGAATGAACCTACCAATAGAAATGGCAAAAGTTATCTTACAATGTCTGGAGATTATCACATATCATCAGTGCCTCTATTATGTTGGTCCAAGAGACTAGAATGGTAGTGGCAATGGACAAATACCTTATAACATTGTATATATCATTGGCTACCTGATAGGTAAACTAAACAGAGCAGGAGATACCAAAATTTTATATCTCAAGAATAATAGCGAGTTTGAGATCAATCAGATAATTAGTAATGTCAGTTAAGAGAAATTGTTTCCCAAACTATAAGATTATATTATTTTGTACTCTACTTTGGGAAACATCTTTTGGGCCAAGTGAGGGGCCTGTATTGTTTGTGTAGGAAGGAATGTATGTATATGTTACTTTTTTGCTTGTACTTGTACAAATCAGCAGATAAAATGACATTTAAATTTTACGTTCCATGAACTATAATGTTGAAGAATAACATCATAAATTAATGACTAGCAGTCATAGATGGTAGTTTTTCAACTTAATTCTTACCCTGTTAACATTTTTTTGCTATTTATGTATTTATTTAAACAAGAGTTATAACATTTATTGAGCCCTTACCATGTACCAGACAACTTACTCAAAATATAAGTTATCTGAAACGGTCATTAGTTCTATGATTTCTGTCATAAACTTTAGTTTTTCTCTTTCACAAGATCTGGCCCTCTGAAGACATATTCTGTTCTCCAGATGGTTCTCTGAGGTATCTGTGTCTGATTCATCAATGTGTACCCAAAGAGCTAAGCAAGTGCCTCATTTGTAGTTGTTACTTGCCAAATCTTACTTACTTTGATATCAAATGAAAATGTGTCTTCACATTCAGAAAATCTAGGCATTGAGTGTTTTGTAACTCATTATTAGGAGTGTGATATTCATCATTTTAAATAAGTCTCTGGGTGGATAAAAACTCCTGGCCAGTGTAGGTCATCTGTGGGAGGGAGCAAGGAGGTCTTCTGATGTCTGTGCCCAGGGAAGCGCGAGCACACCCAGAATCAGCACAGGGCCCTGAATTATTTGACACTAAAACTTCTCATGATGCTTTCCTTTATACCTCCACAAACCAACCAAGGATACAAGCCCTCTCCTGAAAGTCTTACAATGATAAACCAAGATTCAGACATGGTGAAAGCAAGAATGAGAAAGAAAACTAAGGCAACAGGCATGACTAGGTAACTGTCATGCTTCATGACACAAAAAGTTGTTATAACTTAGAGAAGTTATATAGAAGTTATCTTTTTCAATGTGCTTTTTAATTTGGAATAATTTTAGATAATTTAGATTTTAGATTTTAATATACTTTTAATTTTGGAATCGTTTTGGGAAAATTACCAATATAGTATAGAGAGTTTCTAGATACTTTCCACCAAGTTTCTCCAATGCTACGATCTTCACCATGGCACATTTGTCACAACTAAGATATGAACACTGGTACAATACTCTGAACTAACTATAGACTCTATTTGGATTTTACCAGGTTTTCCATTAAAATTCTTTTATTTTCCGGGGTCTAATATTGGAGACCATATTGCATATAGTCATTCTGTCTTCTAGACTTCTCTAATCTATGATAGTTTCTTCATCTTTTCTCATTTTTTATTACAGTCAACTTTTAAAAGGAGAGAGAGTTCTCTCTCTCTATGGTTGTGTGTGTGTGTGTGTGTGTGTGTGTGTGTGTGTGTGTGTGTGTACATGTACACAGAATGGTCAGGGAACAGTTGACCAGAGACCTAAATTTAAAAGATGAGAGAAGTCAAGGAATGAAAAAGTCTTAGGAAAGGGAATTCTAGGTTGAGGGAGTAGCACAGGAAAAGGCTCTGGGCCAGGAAGGCAGGAAGAAGTTTGATACATTCAATGAGGCATGGAAAGCTAGAGTGGTTGGAGTAGAAAGCCAGATTGTGCATGGCTTGGAGGCCATGGTTGTTAAGTGCAAGATCTTTTCTGGAAGATTTCCTTGTGTGTTTTGCAACATAAAACATCACTTTCCAAAATTGGCTCTGGGTAGAATTAAGCTGTGACTATTCATATGTGGACATCATTTTTCTGACCATCAAAACCAATGCATGCTGATTCTTGAGAAGGCGAGCAGATACCTGACTATCCTTTGAGATACCCCAGCAATATCTACTCTTTCTGCTTTTCTATGTGGGGTCCTGGCAGAAAAGCTAAAGGATGTTGCCAGTATTTCTGAGTATCTAGGTGCTTGCTTTTGGCTATTTGCTTCCCCCTGGAAACACTCACCCTCTCTTAATCTACCCCGACCCCCACGGCTCAATCAATTAAATCTATGCAAGATGCCAAATGTGACAACATTAGAATAAAGGAGATAATTACTTTGATGCTCTGAAGGAAAGATTGTATCTCTTGTAAGAGGAGAGCAAGAAAGTATATCTCCTCAGACTATTTATTTTCTCTCCAAATTCCCTTCCTTGAAGTGGTTTGTGCAATTTCTTGATTTTCTGCTATTGAGCTATAGAGTTCATGATCTGAACACCTCTCCAGTCGCTAGACCCTTGCCTTATATGCCATATCCAAGAAAAAAGCATGGTTTGTGAGCTATCCAGGTCGCTTCTTCTGCAAAAAGCTGTCATATCTATAAAATTGGAGAGTTTCAAAAGCAATAAGTAAAACTTCAACCACTTCTCTCAATAGAGCTCTTCAAATCTCTGTTATCCACAAAAATAAAGCATATAAATTGAAATTGATTTTTATAAAACCTTCATAAAAATAAATCTAAACATTTGGAAACATCTGTTGGATGGCTCAGGAATTTTATTTTTATCATTTTTGAATGAGTCCGGCTTTGAAGAGCTGCAACCAATTAAATCTAGCACTATACAAAATCAATCAGATGTATAGATACACACAATAGGAAGAGACCTTCATAACCTTGGTTCTCCTTTTGGTCATATTCAAGATCAGCCTTCAACTGTGGAACATAAAAGGTACACCCAGGGGCTTTGGAGATACGTAGTTGTGGTTTTAAGTTCTGGGTCTGCCACCTATTAGCCCTGTGACCTTGGACAATTTACTGAAACATTTCTAGCCTTCGGGTTATAGATCTTCCAAATCTCCAATATTTCTGCTATCAAATGACTGGGCTTACATGAGATAATTTGCATTAAGGGTTGAACAACACCTTGCCCATTTTTAATGATCAATACAAATTAGCTACTCATATAATTATTATTGCTAATAAAATCTAATATTTATTACCCTTATTATGTGTGATGCACTATTCCAAACACTGTAGGGATTCAAGAAAGAATTGAATATGGTTTCTTTCTGGAGAACTGGGACCTAATTCCTATGGAAGGTCAACTATCAATAGAAGATCTAACAACAAAAATAAACGGAATTTGGAAGTAAGGTAAATGATTAATTGGCAAAGAAGCACACCATCAAAAGGAGACCTCTGAAAGTGAAGATGTGTTGGATTCAAAAAGGCCAGGAAGAAAGAAGAAGTATTTTATTATTATGTTTAGAGATTATGCAGTAGCAAATTATATATTAAAGATTGCATCAAGAGAAAATTTATTGTTAAATGAATAGTTATAGTTAATCAAAGTAAGATATGGATGTGAAAATAATATGGAGATGGTTAACAACAGTTAACTAGATTAATTTATGTCAATTAAACATACCGAATTCATTAAAGCCCTTACATAAATCAGAACTTTCCTTTTCACGAGAGATTCTTGTAATGGGTTGGGACGATTTTGTTGGACTTTGATTGCAGCTTTCACTCAACGACTCTCATCTTGTTGAGCAGTTGTGATAAGGCTAGCTGCATCCAAAATGAGCGAGCATCAGTATTGTAACACCTTTAGGTCTATCACCCCTACAAAACCCTTGTCACTTTAGTTTAATTGCAAATTCCCCGGAGAGCCTCCTCTAATGACCCATTTACATTAAAGCTTTTAAATTAGATTTCAATCTTAATTTCACTTGAAATGTTACCCTGGAGTAATCATTCCATTATAAATCATTTTATTTGATTTTATGGAATTGCTCAATTACAAGAGAAGTATTGAAATAAAGTACAGCTGTATTGAGAAAATCAGACAAACGCAGAGTCTGTTTGACTTTGGGAAAATGTTATCAGTCAGGGCAAAACTTAGTCATTTATAAGCCACACAATGTCTTCCAGTACTGCACTGTGGTATATTTTGTACCAGAGATAATTGGAGTACTGTGGCAGTCTGAATGGATATTAAGGCTTTAAACTGGGGAAGGAAGCTTAGGAGGATGCCAAGACCATTCCAGATCAAGGTAGGATGCTTCTTTGCCTTCTGGAGAAATTGCTGAGCCCCAGAGGCCATCTTTAATGACTGAGTGGCATTTCAGAAATTACCTTCTTTCAGTCTGTGTTCCATTTACACAGTGTATATGCTATTGAGTCTGTTTGGGTTGACAGCTCCTCACCCTTGGTATGTTTTATTTAGGCTTCACTCTATACTTGGCAACAGCCCTGCATGCTCAATGTGAAAACTTTTTGACAAGGTCTTTTCACCCTAGTTTGGGATGGGTCAGGATGCTTTTTATTATTAAAAATAAGCCACATGTACATTCTTTGGTTAGCAAATTTAGGGAGATAAGGGAGGAAAGATAGACAGGACTTTCATATTGATAAGCAGTAAATGAGTCTTAGAATTGGAAGGGACCCTAGATACAAATGATTCAACCTCCAAATTCTACAAAAGGGGCACTGAAGCTCTGAATTCAGGAACTCACTTCAGTTGGGTCCAGTCAGAATTCTAGTTATGGATAGAGCAGGAGTTACTGAGAACCTCAGCATATTTCCTCTCCATAATTCACTCTCTAGAAATACAGATTTCTGAAAAAAAAAAAATCCAAAGGGGTTGACTCACATTCTCTGTAAAGAAATGAGATGGGGGTTATAAACAACTCATGTCAATCCTTGGCCTAAGACACAGATTTTATCACTGGCAATTTTTTTCCAGAAATTCCAGAAAGTACCTGGTCAGTTTTATAAATGTGTTACACATACTTTTAAAAATGTCTATTTTCTATTGGTTGGCTGCAGATTTCCACGTACTCATCAATTTTATTTATTCATTCATTCATTCTGGAAGTATTTCATGTCTGTTACATATCAAGAAATCTAGACTATGGTGAGGGGGATACAAAAATGAGTGAGGAAAAAAAGTTCTATGACTGCTATTAGCTTGTTAATTGTTATTAAAATTTTCTACAGTGTTAATAATTTCTGGTCTGTTTGAGAACTCAATTTCTAAAGGATAGGTATGGAAATATCTTATTATGATTGTAGAGATATTCTGCTTAGAATTCTGTCAGAATTTTTGCATTAATTTTTTAGGCTTAGGTTTTAAGTGAAGACATTCATGATCGTTATACCTAATCAGTGAAATGTACCTTTTATTTTTAGGAATGCCTCTATGTTGGTGCTTTTTGTGCCATAATTATATCTTGCCTGATATCAATATTTTTAGAGCAGTGTTCTTTTAAGTTGTGTGAAATATCTCTTAATCATCTTTTATATTTAAATTCTGTGTTGTTTTATTTGTAAAGCATTTCTTTTAAACAACATGCAGCTATTTTTGTTTGTTTCATATTTTTATTCAAACTCACAAACCCAGCAATTCACCAGTCTCATTTTTCCTGGTAGCCCCCATACTTTACATACCCAGTTTCCTTCTCTAATCTGTGTTTAGTTCTCTTTAGAGAGATAATGTCTTGAGATTTCTCTTCTTTGCTGTTTATTGTTGGGTGCCATATTTACTTCTAAGTTTATTCCCTTGTTTTGTGGACCTATCTTTTCCAGTAGCTTCTTATAACAGTCGTGTAAAGGTCAAGCTATTTGATACTTTATAGATTTGGAAATACCTTTATTTTGACTTCATGTTGGATTGATTGGTTGGGTATTAAAATCATTTTCTCTTGGAAGTTTGAATTGCTCCACTGTCTCTAGCTTCCAGTATTATTCCTGAAAATCAGATGCCATCTGACTCCTAATTCTTTGTATTCAACCCCTTTTTAGAAGATATTAGTATTGTGAAGTATCTTGGCACATGTCATTGTCCTTTTATCCTACCCCAGGACTTTGTTCATTTTATTGATACTTTACGTCTTCACTATCCCATTTTATATTTTCAAAGCTCTTTCATGTTCTCTCTTCCTTTTTGAAATATATCCTATTATTGTTTCATGTCTTCATTGCCTCCCTTTTTATCATGTCAAGTATGTGAGCAATAGCTTGTTGGTGTTTTCTTCTGCTTCCTCTACTGTTTTCCTCCAAGCTCCTCTTTCCTCTTTGTTTTAGCTCCTCTCATGTTGCCAGACATCTTCAAAGTTCCAGTTGTCTTTGGCTTTCAATTCGTATTTAAGTGATAGATTTCATGATAGTGTGATTTGAGGGTAGACTAGCTTTTTTGTTGGGGGATACTCAACCGGGGTATTATTTCCTTTTGAGGCCTTTCAGTTTCTCAGAAGAATCCTCCAGTCTCCTACCTGGTAGCTAACATTCTGGAAGAGAGGGGGTAGGGATTGGGAGGGTGGTGGACACCTTGCCATTCAGTTCAGTCAGTGATCACTGCCCTCTACTGAGCCTTGGGTCTCCAAGCCTGAAGTTTCCCCTTCCTCCAAAATGAATAAATACATAATGTGGCAACGGAGTCATTGTCTGGCTTAGGGAAAGGAGTGTTGGATATTTAAATTTTTATCCAATTCACCTATTTTTAAGCCTTCCCACATTCCTTTTCTACCACATTCCACCAAATCAGGCATTCATGTTTCTTGATGCCTTCCAGGTTTCTATCTGACAAATGCACTTGTTTTGCATATTATCAAACACTCTCGCATTTATATTGTGATTTTCTCTGCTGTACTGTTTATTATCACCAGACTACCTGCTTCCTATCTTCTAACATTTGGAGACACTTCCTATTCTCTTTTCAATCTTCTCCTCCTCAACGTGCCTTTAAAGGGTTTTATATAATTTTGTCCCTTTCTTTTGACACTAAATGCCCATGTTCATCATGCTATATTTAGCCAGAAGTGACTTGCCTATGTTTTAAAATTTACTTTTTTAAAAGTTTATTTATTTATTTTGAGAGAGAGCCCCAAGCAGGCTCCATGCTGTCAGCATGGGACCTGACCCAGGGCTTGATCCCACAAACCATGAAATTATGACCTAAGAAATCAAGAATAGGACACTTACCCAAATGAGCCACCGAGGCACCCCAAAAACGTTTATTCTATGAGTTGGGGAGGATGGTGTTTGTGTGAGTATGTATGTGCACTGGGAGAAGGTTAGGGTGTATTCTTCCACATCAATCCAGTTTGGCATATTTCTCTTTATATTTATTTCTTATTAAAACCTTCACAGTAGGTATTATATCTCTGTTTCACAGATAGCGAAACTGAAACTCAGAGTTAATATGTTGCTAACTCAAGACCACAAAATCATTGTCAAGTTGCAAGGCAAATACCTGACTCCAAAGTAAATGCATAATATAAACTGTATTTCGGGTTAATGATTAACGATCTAAGAAGACAAGTGTGTCTATTAATAATAAAGGTTGTATCTAATTTGTGAAGTGTCACTGATTTGTGAAGTGTCACTGTCACTGTTTATAGTTTACTTAGACTAACCTCTCTATCATCTGTTAGACTCCCACTATGGGAACTAAGATTTTTATAACAATAAATTTTGCCTTTTTTGAATACCAAAACAACCATACATTATAGAAAGTAGGGACACACAAATATGACCTACTTACTGTGGCAGGGCTCCCTAATCCATCTATATAATTAACAACTAGTTATACCTGATGGAGCCATGTGGCAGTTTGATAGAGAAGCATGGTTCAAACTAATTCAGGGAACCACTTCTAGCCCATACTTCTGCATGAAGACAACTGGTAATCTTTGAGTACTCACATTCTGCAGGTAGCCTTTACACTCACTCCTTTCCTCTTACCTTCTGTTCTCCCCCTCTTCTCTCTCCTTACCTTTTACCTGCGCTCCACAGCCCCCTCTTTTTATTTGATAATTCCTCAAAAATTGTGGTCAGTATAGACAAGAGGAGCAAATAATTCAGAAACATTTGGGTCATTGTAAGAACTTAACCATAAACTCTGTGCCTATATTGCAAATGCATGTTTTCTGAGTGAATGAATACGTGAGTGAGTAATTTTATATTCATTGGTGCACTTCATGATACACGCAACATGGCCTATAGCTTCAGTGGAATGTGAATAATCTACATGGTGGTTTATTTTATTACTTCCCTATCTTTTCTCAAATATCTTCTATCCTTAAGATTACTAATTGACACAGGTGATAAACATATACATTAAATCGCAACAAGTGAATAAAACTACTATATTTTGGTCAAGGCATCAGGTGCTGTAAATACATAATCTGAGAAGATATTATGAAAATAAAGAATGGTGAGGCCTGTGGAAAACCATCATAGAAGTCAAACGTTGAAATACAAAGATTAAATACATATAAAGTACATGACATGTGCTTATAAGGAAGGCTTCAGCAAACCGATTTCAATGTATGTGAGTATGTGTGTGTAGTGGGGTGATTTCCTTACACCACCAAGCACTTTTTCCAATCCCAGCTGGGTGTGTTACAGTTCAACTCAATCCGACCTGATCTACTCAGAGATAGTGTCAGATTCTACAGGTTAAGGCTCAGTCCCACCAGACTGCCCTCTGCCTCAGATGCAAATCTCAAGTCCAGGTTGTTACCTGTGCTTCTGATTCAATGCTTATAAATTAGAGGTTCCCTTGTCCCCCTCCTTGTGTTTGATTAATTTGCCAGAGGGAGGATTGTAGAAATCAGGAAACTGATTTACTTACTAGATGAATAGTTTATTGCAAAGGGTACCAAAGGATACAAATCAATAGCTAGATAAAGAGATACATAGGTCCTGAACCAAGGAGCTGTTATTCCATGGAGGTTGGGACCTGGCATAGTGGTATATGGAAGTATTCTACTTCTCCAACCAGGAAGCTCTCTGAAACTCCTCTTTTTGTTTTTTTTTTTGTTTGTTTTGTTTTGTTTTGTTTTGTTTTGTTTTTTTTAGAAGCTTTATTTCACAGACATGATTAATTGACTTTGGCCATTGATGATTGAACCAGCCTTTGACCATCTTTCCTACTAGGAAATCAGGGGGTGGGACAGAAAGTTTCAATGATTCATTCATGGTCAGTTTCTGTGGCAATCAGTCTCCATTCTTCTGTGTTTCTAACAGTCACCTCATTAACATAAACCTAGTTGTGATGGAGAGAGGCTTGTTATGAATAACAAGACATCCATTTTGCCATGACGTCTTTGAAGAGATTTCAGGAACTCTGGATAAGAGACCAAATATTGCAACAAAAGATGTCCCCATTGCTTTTATCACTCAGAAATTTTCATGAACTTTAGGAGCTCTATGCCCAAAATGGGGATGAAGACCATATATATATTTGATTTATTATTATATATCAAAATCACAGCCTAGTAGGAGTCGTCCTGCTGAATGTTGACCTACAGGAATGTAAGCTCAGGGTTGCCAAATATGCTCGTCCAAAATATACCAGAAATTTGGGGATTTGGGTCAATTATCTCAATTATTTAAGGCTGAAAATTTTATGGCTTAGATAGGCTCCAGAGGACCAGAGAATCAATGCTATCATCTGAATGTTTGTGTCCCGGAGCCTCTCAATTCATATGCTGAAATCCTAACCCCTAAGATGATATTAGGAGAGGTGAGGCCTTTGGGTAGGTCTTCAGGACAAAGACCTCATAATGGGATAACTGCCTTCATAAAAGAAGCCAGGAGACAGTTCACTTGCTCCTTCCACCATTGTGCAGACACAGCAATAAGTCAGTGGTCTGCAACCGAGAAGAGGGTTTTCACCAGAACCTGACCGTGCTGGCTTCCTGATCTTGAACTTCCAGTTTTCAGAAATGTGAAAAATAAATATCTGTTCCATAAAAGCTGCCTAATGTATGATATTTTGTTACAGCAGCCTGAAAAGATTAAAACCGTCAGTTTTAGAGATTATGCAGCCAACAGTAATACCCGAAGTATACTGCAGAGGTAGCCTAGTGAAGCGCCTACGGTAGCTACTGTTGGGCATAGACACTCAAACTCACACCACCCATGCTAAGAAACTTCTGCCACTGCTGTTGTCACCCCAGTCACACAGGATTCCTTTCAGTGCCTACTTCTCAAGTGAAGTTCCACTTTCGTGTGTCTGACTGGGAAAACCCATACTGTTGCTTCAAGGAAGCCTGGGGAAAAGAGTACCAGATTTTTCCCTTGGAGAGAAAAGGACTTCTAAGGCAGGAACAAAGAAAGAAGGGAAGGAAGGAAGGAAGGAAGGAAGGAAGAAAGGAAGAAAGGAAGGAAGGAAGGAAAGTGGGAGGCAGAAGGGGAGTGATGGAGGGAAGGAAAGGAAAAAAAGGAAGGGGAGAGAAAGAGAGAGAGAGAGAGAAGGAGAAGGAAGGGAAGGAGGGAAGAAGGAAGCAAGCAAGCAACAACAAGAGGAGTATTCAGAGGAAATAGATGACCAAAAAACATGATGAATTTCCACTAAAACAATCAATTTAAATTTTAAAAGATAAGCAATATGCTGGCCATGAAAATATGGCTTGGTGTGAATTTGCCTGTCAGTCACTAGTTTGGGGCCTCTGGTCTAGTTGGATATTTCACTACATATATAGTACAGTGATACTATTAAAACAAGGGAAAATAATTGAGACAGCCAGGCTGCCCTTCAGAACAATGACAGAAAATAGACTCCCATAGCTCTATGCTCCCTCTATGTGCACTCTATGATGGGTCAGTGCCTAGATCATTTTTAATCTACTCATATCTGCCAGTAGCATCATACAAAACGTCATGACTTGTCATTTATGTACTAAATAGTCATATAACAAAACTGTACTGGAAGATGAATGGAATAATAATTAAAAAATTTAAAAGATGTTGGTTATATCTTAGAAAAGTTTTACTTGAGCAGAAAGCAAAGATTGAATTAATAAACTCTTAGATTCAAAACATCCCTCTCATATTTAATGGCATATCCTTTCTTCCATCTCTCCTCAACTTTCAACAGTTGAGTTTTGAGCCCCACCCTTGCTCTATAGGAATCCTGAATACCCTTCTAGAAACCAAGTCCTTTTTAAGTGATCCTTTTTTGAAGTTATTGCCCAATAAATGTAAGTTGACTCATATTTATAGTTTCCACACTATAAAATTAGTACCAGGAAATAAGTGTGTAGCCATCTTGTACTTGTTTACATTATATTACTGAAACATTTTTGAGACTATAATTTAATTATTCTGGTATGGTAATTTGGGCCTCCAATCTGGGGGTTGAATTAGTTCTATGTTTACTCAGGAGGAAACTGAGAGTTTTCTATCTTCCAGAATTGAAGGCTTCCTCTGTGTTTTAGACATTACTCATATTATGGTGAAGTTCTTGGCCTTAAGACAAGAAACCTATTAGAAACTCTGAATAACTAATGGTGGATTGCTTTTGAGGGCAGTTCTGAATACATCTTGACTTTTCTCTAGCCCCTAATCTTTTATTCTACTCAAAATTCAAAATTATAATAGGGAGAAGGATGATCTATAAATAATTGTGAATTATTGTGGGAATGGCAATTGGGATTAGCTTAGATTGTGACATTTCTTCAGCTTCACCCATCAATAAATTATTAGTTAAAAGTTTTGGAGTCTACCCCTTAATCTTGGTGTCTTCCTCTTGATAAGAGGCCAAGAATATCCTGTTATACTGATTTCCTTCCCCAGTAGAATTGCTGGCAATGTACAACATAGGGGATATGCAAATAATTATAGCTATTACTATATATGTATATGGATATATATAATAGCTATTACTCAAGTTATTACTTGAGATTTCCAAGCTCAAAATGTTACCATTTTTCTGCTTATGGGCTAGAAGAGAAACAGCACAAGAAATAAGAGTGTATGAATTATGGAGCAACCACTTAGTTTAGCCAATGATTTCACAAGGTCATAGAATTGATAGCTACAAATCTCTGAATGTCATACTGTAGTAGAAGTCATATCTTTTGTGTCAAGAACACATGACTAGAGAACAAACAGCAGGCTGATAATTATTTTCTCCCCAATAGCTACCTTTACTTCCTTTTAGAAGGTGAATTCTTTGGGAGCCTAGCTGGAGAAGACCTATCTCAGCCTCTTAGCAGCTATCTGTGTTTATAAGACTAAAATCATTGGATGTGATAATGACATTATCCTACATTCTACACAATGGTCTAGTATGTTATGTATGAGTGCAAGAGAGTTGTCCAACTTCTGGGTTGAATTGTAAAAGGAATCAGCTTGCTCTCTCTTTCCTCTTGCCATGAGCAAGAAAGGGTAGTAATGAGCTAACTTGACTCACACAGATGAAGAAATCAGTGTAGACTGTAAAGCAACAAGATAGAAGTGGTCTAGGTGCCTGATGACTTCAGGGAGCAGAGCTGCCTAGTCTTAGACCACCTTTTTACTGCTCAGGGAGAGAGAAATGAATGTCTATCTTATTTGTATGTTTAAAGTTTTCTGTCATGCTTGAACTAGTTGTAGGAGCTTAGTCTATAGCCTAATTAATATGGAATTTGAAAAACATGCTTTGCTTACTTTCCACTTCTTCTTCAATTACCAAGAAACTGAATACGACAATGGAAAGATCATTACATATTAAAGTTAGACACATGTGGGTTTGAATCCAAGTCCTACAACTTGTTGAGCTGCATAATCTTGAACATGTTAGTTACTGTTCTTAAGCCTCATTCTTTATTTTTGAAGAGGGAATTTTAGTATCTATTTTATAAGGCTCCTATATGAGACATTAAACAATGTCTTTAAAATTTGTGCTGTATAGTGGGTATAAAATATATTACAATTAGTATGCTTGAATTAATGATTGGAATTGCTCCTTAATATGATAATGGTATAGTGGTTATATTTTATTAAAAGAGTCGTTATTATTTAATGACATGTGCTGGAATGTTTATAGACAAAATTAAAATATAAAAATAAAAAACAACCAAGGATTTGTCATAATTGATTGCTTAGCTTTCATTCTCTGTCTCAGCCAGGCTTACCTTCTTCTAGTTTCTAGATTTAGCTTCCTAAAAAGTTGCTTTTTAATTTTTTAAATGGTTTTATTATTATGGAGTTTTGAGACTTCTTCATTAATCTAGATAAATGTCTGTTATCAGATATGAGATTTGAAAATATCTTCCCCAGTATGTGGCTTGTCTTTTCATTCTCTTAGCAGTATCATTCAAAGAACAGGTGTTCTTAGTTTTGATAAAGTCCAAATTATCATTTTTTTGCTTTTATATCTTGTATTTTTGGTGTGTGTGTGTGTATAAAAAAACTGAAGTATCTTTGCACCTTAGCCAAAAATTAATTGCCAGCAAATATGTGAGTCTATTTCCGGACTCTCTATTCTGTTTCACTGATCAACTTATATATAATTATGCCAATTCCACCCTGTCTTGAAAACAGTAGGTTTATAAATATGTCTTGAAATAGTGTACGCCCTCCAAATTTGTTCTTCTTTTTAAAAGTCATTTTGCCTATTTCCGGCCTTTTACATCTCCATATAGATTATAGAATCAGCTTTCTCAGTGCTTACCAAAAAAGTCTAGATTCGACATTTTTGGGTTTTATTACATCTATATATTAACTTGGGAGAAGAATTGAAATCAAAACAATATTAAGTCCTCAGATCCATGGCAATGGTATCTCTCTCCATTTATTTAGGTTTTCTCTTATTTCTCTCAAATTGTTTAGTAGCTTTAGTGTACAAATCTTACACATCACTTGTCAGATTTACCCCTAAGTATTTCATGTTTTTTTATTCCATTGTAAATTTTTAAAATTCCAATTTCTGATTTTTTCACTGCTAGTATATAGAGATATGGTTGATTTTGTAGGTGTGTTTTGTTTTCTGCAACCTTGCTAGACTAA
Source organism: Suricata suricatta (assembly GCF_006229205.1). Lineage (NCBI taxonomy): Eukaryota > Metazoa > Chordata > Mammalia > Carnivora > Herpestidae > Suricata > Suricata suricatta. The sequence goes on along the minus strand of NC_043713.1, from coordinate 18,678,030 downwards.
TATATTAAATCTAGCAGTTTTCTTTTTTTTTTTTTAACGTTTATTCATTTTTGAGAGAGGGAGAGACAGAATCTGAAGCAGGCTCCAGGCTCTGAGCTGTCAGCACAGAGCCTGACACAGGGCTCAAACTCACAAACTGTGAGATCATGACCTGAGCTCAAGTCGGAACTTAACCAAATGAGCCCCCAAGTGCCCCAAATCTTGTAGTTTTCTTATAGATTTTATAGGAGTTTCTGCACAGTGGTCATATCATCTGTGAGTAAAGATAGTTTTATTTCTCTTTGCAAGCTGAATTTCTCATTTCTTTTCCTTACCTCATTGTGCTGCGTAGGCCTCAGCAGAGTGTAATGTTGACTAGAAGTGGTAAGAGATTTTTGGTATAGTCCTTTGTTGTTGTTGTTGTTGTTCTTAATGTTTTGTTTTGTTTTTTTTATTTAGCAGGCGAGGGTCAGGGAGACACAGAATCTGAAGACAGGATCCAGGCTCATGAGCTAATTGTCAGCACAAAGCCTGATGCGGGGCTTAAACCCACGAACCATGAGATCATGACCTGAGCCAAAGCCGGACGCTCAACTGACTGAGCCACCCAGGCGCCCCAATATATTCCTGATCTTTGCGGGAAGCATTCAGCCATTCAGCATCAACTATGTTGTTAGCCATAGTTTTTTTGTAGAAACTGTTAGGTTGAAAAAATTCACTACTATTGCTAATTTGCTGAGAGTTTTAATGAGGAATAGATCCTGGATGTTATTGAACACTACCAAGAAATATAAAAAGAAGAGTTTTTTTAGAAAAACATTTTTTTCTTATAGAAAAACTCAATGTCAAATATATGCTAATTTTCATAGATTATTCTGTATATTCACCTCAATCTCAATAAATATATAAGCAGGATTTATTTTAGAACTAGATGTGGCAGACTAAAATTTATATGAAAGACTGAATTGGCAAGGATAGCCAGGAAAATTTTGGGGGGAAAACAGAGTAATTAAGGAAAACTAGGGACAGTGTACTATAATGAATTACAATTAAAACGGTATGATACTGGCACATGAATAACAGTGAAGTTCTCTTGTGGAGAAAGAAACATCTAAACTGTTAGTGGGAGTATAAATACCTACAGCTTTCATGGACAGCAATATAGCAACATCAGTCAACATATTAAAAGCATGTACCCAGTGATCAAGCGACTCTACTTCTAAAGGTTTATTTTACAGGTACACTTCCACAGCTATGAAATAATTTATAATCAAGAATATTCACTATGGTATTTTTTATAGGGATTAACTAGAAGCAATGTGAATTACAATGATGGGGAACATGTGTTAAAAGATAAACTAAGACATATTTAAAATTTTAGGAGTCTTATCTGAACAAAACTCAACCCGATCAGGACAGTGCCAAACCCAAAGTGGTTATAAGCCCTCTACCAACAGGAACTGGCAAAAGATTTTATAAAGAAAAGCCAAAAGCAAAGTCAGGAAAAAATTTATTTATTTATTTATTTATTTAGAGAGAGAGTGAGTGGAGCACAGGTGGAGGAGGGGGAGAGAATGCGGGAGAATCTCAAGCAGGCTCAGGCTGTCAGCATAGAGCCTATATGGGACTCAAACTCATAAACCATGAAATCATGACCTGAGCCTAAGCCAAAATCAGGAGTTGGATACTTAACCAACTGAGTCACCCAGGTGCCCCAAAGTAAGGAAATTCTTGATTGGCCATGGCTCAAAGCCTAGTTGGCTGTTTGTGATCAGTTGTCCTTAGTTTCAGTTTTGTAACCTTGAGGCATTTACAAGCTTAGATTTTGGTTTGCTTAGGTAGACTACCATGGCATTAGAGGAACTTCAGTGTAATGATCTCTTTGTTTAATTAATTTAATCGGTTAAATAAATTATCATAAATCCAAGCAGTGGAACTCTAAACAGCCATTAAAAACAAGTTTAGGGGCACCTGGGTGGCTCAGTTGGTTGGGTGTCCAACTTGGGCTCAGGTTATGATCTCGCATTGTGAGTTTGATCCCCGCATCAGAGCCTGGAGCCTGCTTCGGATTCTTTGTCTCCCTCTCTCTCTGCCCTTCTCTCACTCATGCTCTCTTTCTCTTTCTTTCTTCATCTCTCAAAAATGAAGAAATGTTAAAAAATCTTTAAATATGAGTTTATTCCATGTGTATGCTCTAGTTAAGAAACATTGTCAAATGAGAATAAAATAAGGCACAGGCAGCATGTATAGTGTGCTGTCACTTGTGAAAAACAAAAGAATATGTATGCTTACATGCTTACATGTGTGCAGATTATCCCCAGAAGAGTATAGAAGAGAGAATAGTTGTTATGATGGCTGATGGACTTCAGCCAGAGATTAATTTATCACCGAATATTTGTGTGCTTCTCAACTTTGTGTCCATTTGTATGCATTCTCTATGTAAATAAACAGAAAAATCATCACTTAAATTCATAGGCTAAAGGGCAATGTTTACATTAGGATAAATTATATTGCTCCTCATTTATCTTGTGTCCCGGAATATCAGAAAACTATGTGTTGATATTTTATTGATTGGTTTTCAGTATAAAGTATTATCTGATGCTCTATCCGGGATGTACAAATTGACCTTCGCTTCCCCAAAGGGCATATGAGCTCTTGCTCCCTCCCATGACTTTAACCTTCCCGAAGCTGCCTAAGAGTGGGCTATGGAAACCCGCCCTGTGGCCGATCTTCCTTAGGACAGGTGACCTGAACCCTTAGGTGGAAGTCAACCATTGTTCAGCTACACATTTTTAATATTAAATGTGTACTCTGCAATGTAAGGCGAATTAAAATCACAGAGTATTTTCATGCTCTTCCCAATCTCATCCACAGTCTGTCCCTGTAGGACACTGTCCTGTCCCCATTGACAGCTGTGATGAGTGTGGCTCTCAGAGGAAGGCCTGTTGGAGGTGAATGGCATGGAGTGGGTTCCCTCAGAATTAGAGATTGATTTCCAAGGTGGCAAAGTGTAAACAAAATTCTTTGCTCCCCTGAGAGAAGCCCCCAAAAGGAAGTAATTCATGGAAAAGGTAATTACCAATTAAATAGTAAACGTGCTGCTTGGCCTGTAAGAAGAATTAAAACATATTTACACTTCAAAAAGAAGCAATTAGTGATAGTTGATTCACTAAGGAAAGTGCCACGCCAGGACAGAGGAAAGTGTGTAAATAGATAAAGACAGAGAGATTTATTATTAAATTAAAGGCCCTTAATTACTGCAAATGTTAAATATGCAGTTTTCTGACATTTAAATGATGCTTTTCACCAAAATGAAAATGCATTGTCCACCTTGGATTCTTACTTCTTAGGCAGGATGTAAATGTCAGTCCTAAATTAAAGTTAGCTAGTTTCAGCTATACATTAAAATTTTTAAAATTAGAATCAATAAATCATTTAAAAAATTGAAGTCAAAGTCATCTAGTCCAAACATTTGGCCTTCTTCCTAAAAGAAGGTATATGGAGGAAGATTCTCTGAGGTTCGGGGATAAGGCGAAATGCCTGCCATCAAGGTATGATGGGTGAGCAGACTGGACAAGTGCAGATTCTCGGGAAAAGCCTGTGCCCTTATAACCTGCCCCTTCTTCCTTGGACCTTCATGTTTTTCAGCTGATTAAAGGGTTATTCCCCGAGTTAGAAACACATTTCTCTTTAGAATATCATGTAGCTATTTATGGATCATCTACTGTGTCCCAAGAACTTAACGTACATTTTCTTATTTCAGCCTCCTAAGAGCCCTCCAAAGTACATTCTGTGATCATTACTCTGCACAACGCAGCCTGGACGGCTGACTTTCCTAGGTCAGGAGGCTTGGGATGAGCTGAGATTCCAACCCATGTCTCTCTGCCACCAAACCATACCTCCTCTATTAAAAAACAAAGCTAAAAGAAAACAATAATAAACGTAAAAATGTTTTTAATCAGGAACACCTGGGTGGCTCAGTCAGTTGAGCATCTGAATCTTGATTTCTGCTCGGGTCATGGTCTTGTAGTTGTTGGATCAAGCCCCACATCAGGCTCTGCACTGAGCATGGAGCCTGCTTCAGATTCATTCTCTCTCTCTCTCTCTCTCTCTCTCTCTCTCTCTCTCTCTCTCTCTCCCTCCCTCTTTCTGAAAAAAAATATTGTTTTAATCACAACTTTAGAGAACATTATTGTCATTCTGGGATGTTCCTGGCTGAGTAGTATCTAAACTTTAACCCTAGAGATACTGAAAGCTTCTTACTATCCTTAAAAAATTTCTTTTCTTCTTAAATTTAACAAGGTTGGTTTCTATTGTTTGCATTCAGCATCCTGAAAGCATAGTTCAGGTCCTCTACTTCCTGCTTTAATTGTTCTGTGTTCACTGAACTCCAGAATGACTTATATACAATTCTCATGTGTTTATCAAGTTCCAGGTACTGTGATAATAAACGTCTTAACATGAGTCTTTCCAACTGTTCTATTTCTAAGTTGGATATTAATTAAGAAATACTGTACAGTGATCAATACTTTGAAAACACTGGAGAAATCTTTGTTTACCAGATTTCTTTTTCTGTAGGACTTCTCAGAGCCTTTGTGTACTAATGTGCCCTGTGAATCTTAAAAAAATAGAGATAATACATAGGAATTTCATATTCATATGAATTATATATGATGTGGAATTTCTTTTGAGGATTCTCTTGTATGAATATGTCTAAATAAACATATAAGGGAATGCAGGGATAATAATAGGGGCTATGGGGGCACCTGAGTGGCTCAGTGGGTTAAGCATCTGACTTCAGCTCAGGTCATGATCTCACAGTTCGTGGGTTCTAGCCCTGCATTGGGCTCTGTGCTGTCAGCTCAGAGCCTGGAGCCTGCTTCCGATTCTGTGTTTCCTTCTCCCTCTGCTCCTCCCCCACTCACGCTCTGTGTCTCAAAAATAAATAAATGTTAAAAAATTAAAAAAAAATAGGGGCTATGGATGAAAGAAAAAGGAGAAAATAATTTGATAAGTTTGATAAAAGCAGTAGGATTTTAAGTAGACATGGGGAAAGAGCAAAAGGCAGAAGACCATGGCAATGAGCTGGACTCTGCAATGGCAGATTAGTAACACCAAACAAATTTTTTTTTAATGTTGCCTTCAAATTACCCTCACATGCAATATGAGGAGCAAAAACCCCTCAAAAAGAAATCTTATAGGGTATTCTTAAATCACAGCATATTGGGATCTTAGTATACCTCATTTTAAATGCAAGATTTCAATCAAACAAAGGTGAGATGCAGCTGTGTGTTACAGCCAAGAGTGGAAATCGACTTCCCTCCTGAGTTTACACCAGGAGAGTCTACAAGGTGCTGGCCATCATCAGAAACAAAATAACAAATCTTGCCTTACATGTAGGGTGTCTACAGTTGAAGTACCTCAGGGCTGTTCTGATCTGTCTACTTCAAGAGAGAAATAAAAAGCTAGAGAAGACTGAGGATACGGGAATTAGAATCGTCCAGAGGATAGAGCAATGTTACATGAGACATGAATAAAGAAACTATTTAGAGGGGAAAAAAAGGTAAAAGATCAAAGTTTGTATGTCAGTATTTATTAAAGCACTTGTTACATGCAGGCCTTGTGCTAAAAAAAAAAAAACAAACCGTTTAAGGTATGGATAATGGACCATCAGTTTTCACATTACATCCTGGAATAGGAAACTAACTTTCTCCTCTTGTGTCTAGAAGCTTGAAGCTTGAAAAAATTGTTTTACAGTTTAGGGAAAATAAAAAGGAATCCTTATTTACACAAGCCAATCTATACAGGAAAAAAAACCCAACTTCATTTCCTTACAGGATTTGTCAATGGTATTTGTCATGGTATTAACAAGTCTAAAAGAGGAGGGGAGGGGTTACTTGATTCACTCATGGCTTCTTTTTCAGTGATTTTAATATGCTACAGATCATCTTGACTTTCTCTTAGAATATGCAGTATTTTGCAAACTTCTCTGATCATTCAATGGTATTTTGAAATCATATCATGTTATATAAATGTTGATTCAAGGAATAGATTTTGGCAAAGATTCTTAGAGATGATAAATACTTAACAGCTCAAAGGGGAATTTGTGAGATCTTAATAGATCATTAATCTGTAAGTCTGATAACCTAAAAGAAACTACCTTTCTTTGGAGTGCCTGGCTGGCTTAGTTGGTTAAGCATCCGACTTCAGCTCAGGCTCACAGTTCATGGATTCGAGCCCTGTGTCGGGCTCTGTGCTGACAGCTAGCTTAGAGCCTGAAGCCTGTCTTCAGATTCTGCGATTTTCTCTTTCTCTAACCCTCCCCTGCCCATACTGTCTTTTTCTCTCTCTCAAAAATAAATAATAAAAAAATTAAAAATTTTTTAAAAAGGAAGATCTTAAAAAAAAGAAAAAAAACTACCTTTCTTTGATTTTCAATTAGCCTCTAAATGTTCCCAATGGATTAGAAAGTAGGTATATATTTATATTCTTTTCTGTATCGCTGAAACCTAAGGGAAAGGGTACCTTTATAAAATGTTAACAACTCACTTAGTGTCCTCCACCACTTAGGATCCTCGCAACAGTCTTTTCAAGCAGATGTTATCAGAGTATGAGTGAGAGATGGCCAGTTATGTTTCCAAGATTATACAGCTTGTAAGTGAAAGGGCCCAAACCTAATTACAGGACTTTGATTTGCATACTTTGTTTTCTTTTCATTACAATCACCCTTCATAAGATTAGAGAATATATAGCTTTATCTAGCTCAGAACTTGTCCTAAAATTTTATATATTGCAATTTCTTGACATAAGAGAAACCCAAATCTTTCTGTGGTCAGTTTAGATATTCCTTAAGTCTTGCCTTATACATAATACAGAATTTCATTCTTAGGCTTTCCAAGGAATCTTGTAGAATTTGAACAATAAGTGATTATTACTGGAACATTTAATACATTGATACATTCATGGGAGGAAACACAGACCTGCCTTTTTTTATTGGGTTTAACAAAACCCAAAATGACTTTCATAAAGCAAATTTTTCTCTTTTAACTTTTAAACCCATGTGCACTTTAAAGGAAATTTAATCCACATGTTTCTAAATCATTTGCACTTAATTCATCGGATGTTTGGTAAGAGCTATTTGATTTCCTAGAAGCCTTTGTTTATAGGATTTTAAAGCCCTTGTTTCCTTGAACTAAGAAGTCTCATCTTATAAGGTTCTCCACTGAATTAAGCCACAAATGACTCAAATGCAGGATCCCTAATCTTGGATTTCCCAGGGAACATCTCCCAGATGGTCCTGTAAAGGCCAATCTTTCCTTGGCTTCCTTTCTCTTGCACTAGAATATCAACTAGAACATCACAAAAGTGGAACTCGATCTCTCTCTTTAGACTGTTGTCATTTTTGCTGTGGATGCAGACAGTCTCTATGAAATCTAGGCCTCCTTGCTTTTGTAGAATTAACCACAAAACATCTTGTCCTGAAAATCAGATTTTTATTTTTCACCATTCTTTCTGATTTTATTTCAAATGTTTCCTGAAAAAAGCTACTCATGTTCATAGCCAACATGACCGCCCATTGATGTATTAGTTTCTTCTAACACTTCCATGCTTGCTTTTGAGTCTACCAGAAAATACCCTACAAGGAGGAAACACATAGAAAACCATGTGATTTTGCTACTGAATAGAAAAATGACAACTGACTTTCTTCTCAGAGAATTGGGAGCCCGAAGTCCTTCATAATCAAGTATGTTCAGAAGGTCTAGGGCAAAATGCCTCAGGATATAGTAGCAGTAATTAATAATTGTACTAAAAATGACTACTAGTTTAAGTTCAGTTGCAAGTGTAGTATGCTAATAATTAGTAAGGATCCTTTGTATACTATTTTTAAGGCCTTTTGCCCAAATTCTTGAGGCACTTCCTCAAGATTATAATAATAGTTAATTAATTTTGGCCTTAATTAATATTATCATCAATAAAAACTAATATTTATTTGCCACGTGCTAGAAGCTGTCGCACCTCTCTTTGTACTCCTAGCTGCCCTCAGGTAGATGGTATTACTATGATTCTGCATTATTGTGGCCAGGAATTCCACTAGAACACCTAGTGTGAGTTGCAGAAATATCATCTTCATTAAGGAACAAAAAAACTTTTGGTAAGAGACTGGTCCCAAGCCTAGAAATTATTTCTCAAAGGCAACAGCTTGCAGTAATTTGAAGGAAGAGACTTCTCTAAAATTGTTAAAAAGACTTGGGGCACCTGGGTGGCTCAGTCCGTTAAGCGTACAACTTCAACTTCGGCTCAGGTCACGATCTTGTGGTTTCTGTGTTCGAGTGCCGTGTAGGGCTCTGTGCTGACAGCTCAGAGCCTGCAGCCTGCTTTGGAGTCTGTGTATCCCTCTCTCTCTGCCCCTCCCCCACTCACACTCCGTCTCTCTCTCTCTTAAACATAAATAAACATTAAAAGAATTTAAAATTGTTAGAAGCCTTAAGTAGAGGAATTGTTGACAGATTTCTCAAAATATTTGCTGAACTTCAGAAAAATTTACAATAGGAAGTCAGAGAATGGGCAAAAAATGGTACTAGAAGAAAAGATGAAGTAGCATGACTAGATAAGCAATGTGTTCTCTAATTAGCTGTTAGTGTGCAATTGATCATTAATTAGTCCATTATCTGCGATCAACTCAGACCCCTCCCCATTCCTGTTCCTTTAGCCTAGAACATTCTAGTGTAGGAAGGGCAATGAGATCATCTTTGTTTAGCTAATTTGCCTACTTGTTTTGAATGGGGTCTGCAAGCAGAGGGGAGGACCTGAATTGCAGAGACTGGAGAGGGGACTTTTTAGAGGAATGTGGTGTAAGCGACATGATGGGAGATGAGAAACTGATTGAGAAAAACTAAATTTGTTGGGAAGACCAGAGACTAATGAGGAATAAGACTCTTGTGTTCTGGGTAGGGTTTGATGTGAATTTTCTTCCCCTCTCTGCATGAGATATTGAAACTGTTTTGTCCAATTCGTTATGAAACTGGAGCCGTAGAATGCACTCATGAACTGAATTCTGCTTCAAACCAAGTACAGGATAAGAACAGAAGTTGCTCAGACCCAGCCACACACACACAGAAATTATAAATTCATTCAACATATTAATAAAGTACTTACTCTGTACCAAGGTCTGGACTTGATACTGGGGACACTATGGGAATAAGATAGTGTTTCTGTCTCCAAGAAATTTACAGTCATTTGAACAACATGGCATATGAACAGACAACTTTAATACAGCATGGGGAGAGGGAAGAGGTAGGTAAATATGGGGTACTTGAAAATATCTGTGGAGGGTGCCACTTCCCTAGAAACAGATAAATTCAGGAGATGTGAACTGACATCAGGAAGGTGGGAGAGACTATATGGTCATATGGGAAGACTCCAAAGGCTAAGAAATTGGTAATGGATTTGGTGGCTTTGGGAACTGTGGTTTGAAGAGTTTCATCTTGGAGAACAGCTAGGGGTAGATATGAGAATTGCTACCGTCCCAAAAACAAAGCCTAACTAATATATGGCACACACCTGCATTTTTTTTCTGACATTTTTAGCAGCCGTTAGCAACCGCTGAGTAGATTTTCAAAGTGATGTTCCTCTCCTTGTTAGTTAGAAGTGCTTTTAATGGAGAAGCATTTTCCACGCACCAAGAAAAAGGGTATGTGGATGGATTCTGCCATGAGTTAGGGATGGGAAAGGCTAGTTTGTTTTTCTGTGTTTTCTCATGGTGGTGACTGCAGGGGTTTTAGGTTTGCCCTATTAAAGAAGAGTCATGAAATCTCATTCATCTCCTCCTCGGTCTACAACCCAACACAATAAAATCACATTATTCAACACTGACCTGTAACAAAAATATCTACTCTTCAGGTTCACAAGGATTTTTATCACTTTCCATCTTAATCAGTTTGAGCTGCTATAACAAATTTCCATGGGCTGAGTGGCTTAAACAATATATATTTATTTCTCAGAGTTCTGGGGTCTGGCAGCACATATGAGTTGTCTGTAGAGGGCCCGCTTCCTAGCTTGTAGATGGCTGTCTTCTCATTGCGTCTTTCCATACAGAGAACAGAGAGAAGCAAGCACCATGGGACACCTTCAAGGTCACTAATCCCATTCATGAAGGCTCTACCCTCAAGACCACATCCAATTTTAATTACCTTCCAAGATCTCTACCTTCTAATATCACAACATGGAGCTGGGGGAGAAACAGGGCTTCAACATAGGAATTTGGGGAAGACACAAGCATTCAGTCTATAACACTTTCTTTGACTGTGTGTTGCTAATGAATGAGGCCACCACGAAGCCTGATGTGAAGGATTTGGAAGATTCATATGTTTGAACTGGAAGCATAATTGTATCATCATCTTTTCTTAGTGAAAAAAAATTTTTTAAGTCTCTTTTTTTGTTAGATACAGTTGCGGAAGGCCACTGTGCTTCACAGCACCATGGAAATGAGCCTCTGAAACCATTTACTCCTGTGTCGCACGTGGCTCAGCCTGTCATCAACACAACATTGCCCCTGACTCCCCAAGCCTGAAAGGAGAGACAAAACATTCTGTAATTGGAGATTGCTTTGAATTAGTTTTAATTTGATTAGTAATATCCCACAAGGCTACCCTAGTATATAGAGATTATGGACAATTAAAGCTGTGATCAATTAGATCTAAATTGTTAGTCCATTAAGAGGCACTAACAAGAACTCTGATTTTCAAAGTCTTTTTCCCTGATCCTCCTGCCCTAGCACTCTTCACGATAACAAACAAACGCCTTTCTATTACTCCTGTATTATTTCACACATTTAGTCAAATCCACTCATTTTCAGCATTTAGGGGCATGCAACCAGATATCCTAAGTATAAATAATGTTTTAAAAATCTTTGCAAATGCAATGCACTTCCTTTTTATCACTGTCATAAAATCAATGAAAAGAATCATCAGAATGGCTGTAGCAATCGAGAATATGCAGACCATGTGTGCCGTACAAGGGCCAATCGCCTCTGGATAAATTAGGTACAAATGTCCTCAGATTAGTTTGTAAAAGCTTTAGAGTGAAGTCTTCAAAGGGCACTTGAACTCTAAAGATACGAAGTGAGAAAAAGCAATGAAGAAAAATCCTGACTTCAAAACTACACTTTATCCTTTTTCTTTTTCTATTTTTAGCAATAAACCCGGGCGGGGGGGGCAGGGGAAGATCTGCTAGAGGAATTTTCAGGAACACATTTCAGTTGGCCTCGGTTCAGGCCATATGTCTTCATCCGGGTCAAAAATGTCTCTTTTCTGTTTCCCAGCAAAATCCTCCCAAATTTTCAAGGAACAGATCACAAGCTACCTTCACCAGGAAACTATCCATGTTCAACCCAGAATGTGGACCTCTAAACTTTCTTAGGCATTTATTTGCGGGGCCCCTTAAAGGTACGTTATGATGCTCTTCTGTGTCGTTTGTACTACTATATACACTCCATAATATTTGACACGGTATCCTGAACCCAGATGACAAAAATAAATATGTGCTGAATTTACCAATGACTTACCTAAATTCAAATCACTAAACAAGTTTACTCTTAGGGTCTTTAGAAGATTACATATATTCTTTCTTTTTTTTTTCATTACTAAAGAAATACCTAAATTTGAGTTTCACTGAGCTTTTTTATTGTAACCATGGTCCATTTGCAAAAATATTGGATTGTTTGCTTAAAAAGGTTAGTAGAGGAGAGGACCCACGCCCTAGAATGATGAAGGCGCTCTCTAAAGCCATGATCAAGAGTAGATGTTTTACACAGCTTTAGGAGGTGTTGACATTTAGAGAAATTTACCTATAACCTCTTGATATTTTATGAAATCTTATGTTTAGGGGATAAAGCCTGTGTATGTGAGAATGTTATATGTATTCTGTGTGTAATAAAAAAGAAAAGATTTCAGGCAATAGTTTTTATTTGATTATACATTTGACAAGAGAGCACCTATTTTTTCAAAGCAACTGTCCCCAGACAATGCAAACAGCAGCAAAGGGATTGGAGGTGATGGAAGAGAGGAAGATTGTCTGACTGTGGCTCTGACGACATTCAAAATGACTGCTTCCCAAATTCAAGAGTCGGTTAGGCTTCCAACTTCAGCTCAGGTCATGATCTCACAGCTTGTGAGTTCAAGCCCCGCATTGGCTCTGTGCTGACAGCTCAGAGCCTGGAGCCTGCTTCAGATTCTGTGTTTCCCTCTCTCTCTGCCCCTCCCTTGCTCATGCTCTGTCTCTCTCTCTCTCTCTCAAAAATAAACATTAAAAAAAAAGACTCTACATTGAATCATGAATGCTCAGTAAATGTTAACAATAATCATTTGAATTTCTGGAAGGAATCACTGATAAAGGACATAAGAGTAATAGCTTCAGGTAGGGAATCAGAAGATTAGCGTTTTAATTCTACCTCCATTCCATTGGAATTTTTATTATTTTGTAAAATAAAGTCATATCCCCTTCTTTAATTTGGCATGTTTATAGAAATCTAAGGGCCTGTTAGCATTGTGATACAGTAGGGCAGGCGTGGTGTGTTCAAGAAGTGACCTTAGTGAGCCCAAGCAAGAAAGGCCAAAGGGGAGGTGTTGAGGTTCACAAGAAAAGAACCCCCCATGGAGATAAGAAAGGCAGAAGACTGTGGAGGACACAGAAGTAAGGGGTGCATTCCAACCCCAGCTTTGCTGCATCACTTTCTTGATATTGCTTCACTTATTTTAGATTTAGTTTCCGTAATTCTTAAAGTCTAAAGATCAGGGGGTAAAGGTGGTTAAAATTAAGTTAGTGGGAAGAAATTATGAATGATTTGAGTTGGCAAGAACCTTAGTAATTGTATAGGGGTCAGCAAAGTTTTTCTTCAAAGAGCCAGATGGTAAATATTTCTGGCTTTTCAGGCCCTATGATCTCAGTTATAATTGCTCAGCTCTGTCATGTTAGTGCAACAGCAGCCATAGACAATACATAAATGAATGGGTGTGGCTGTATTCCAATGAAACTTTATTTATGGCACTGAAATTTTAATTTCTTATAATTTCCACATGTCACACCATATTCTTCTTCTTTTGATCTTTTATCAATGACTTAGAAATGTAAAGGCTATTTTCAAATCATACAGAAGCAAGCAGTAGGCCAGATCTGCCCATAGACAGTGGTTTGCCAACTCCTAGTCTCATTCCACCTGCTTATATACAAATACAGAACAGAGACCCAGAGGAGAAAGGACTTGCCTGAAGTCACACAGCGAGGGTCATGGTCATTTTTCTCCTCCCGTCCAAACTTGCTCTTTTTATTTCATTTTGAGAAAGAAAGAAATTTTCATTGGTAGAGGATAGTGCTAGATGTTGGATTGTTGAACTCATAAAATTTTGGATTGGAGAACATAATGGTACATTGTAGCATATCTTTGTGATTGTGGACATTCCAGAAACCAGTTGGGCATTGATCTGATGAGGTAAATATTCATGTTTGTAAAAATATTGTTATCTGCTACTCACTAGAAACCTCATCAACATAGTAGCTTGGAGACCATGTGAACCTTTTAGCAGAAAGATACATATATAACATACATATATATTTTTAAACGGTGCCAAGAACATACAAAATGTGATTCTGCCCCTAAGCAAACTCCCATATATCCCCCCTGAAAATAAGATTTCATAAATTCTCAAGTGGTGTTCTATAATGTTTGTTTTAATCTCATATAAAGCCCTCTAAATATTAACTCCTCAGCATGTTGTTAAATGTCGACTCTTGGTTACAACTTTAGATAAGTTTATTGCCATTCACTGCTTTAGATGGGATGGTTCTCTAATTACTAATTTTGTTAGAGAAACTGGAAGTAAAAGGCTATATTAAAAGCTGCCATGCTGCCAAGAATTGGATTAAAGATTCCTTTCAAGATTCCTCTGTCTTCAGATATTCCTGATATGACCAACCCAGGCAGAACAGAGGCTGCTCCTTCAAGGTACCCCTGAGGCTGCATGTTTTACATGTGATCGTATATTTGGATGCAGTTCTCATGGCCAAGGACATATAGTGCTGTTACCACCATTCTACAGATGAGGAAATCGAAGTTCACTCGGTTGAAGCAAAACCCATAGCTAGTTAGAGCTACACTTGGGAAGGAACTCTATAAAGAGGACTTTAATTCCCTCACAGAGCACAAGAAGTTAATGTCGTAGCTCCCCGATGGCAATGAACTTCATTAATTTGGTGTTAATCTTTCCAGTGTGAAGCATTCTAATAAAGTGTTTATTCAGTGAGAGGAGGAGTAGGGTTGATCCTTGGTGTTGAAAGTACCACAATGGAAGATTCAGAATTTCTTCTATTTCATGATTTGTGGGCCATCCTGTACCTCTTGGGACATACAGATGTCTCTGTGTAAGAAATACCAATTCAAGGGGGAAAAGCGTCATTTTGGAAGGAATTATTGGCACAGCAAAGGGATTCTTAACAAAAGATTTGCATTCTGTTTCCTCTAAATAGTGAGATAGTGAGTTATTAAGTGCCTTTATAACATGATTTTATCTATGAAAAGATTTGACAAAATTAATAAATGGATCTATTTATTGGTTGTTATGGAAATGATAGATAGATAGGAAGATAGATAGATGAAGACTGACTGGGATCCAAAGCAGAGACCAAACAGTGATAGGAAGTTAGAAAGCCAAAGAGTTCTTTGAAGGCAGTACCCCCTTCCTCCCAGAGCATGGCAGCCCTTACTAGATGTTAAAGCACACCAACCAGTAAAGACGGGAACAAGTCATGATGGTGCAACCAAATCTCTGATCTTTGGAAATATTCATATTTTAGTAAAATTTACTTTTCTAATATCTCCACCCCATCTTCATTCTACTCTGGGAAACAACAAAGAATAGATTGCTTCTATTCCTCAAATTGTCCTGGTAATTACGTGAAGACAACTTACACTTTTAAAAACTCATATCCACTTCTTTTGCTTCTTATAAAACATGATTCCTGAGCTCCCCTGTCCCTTACATTTTTCTTCTTCTGGACAATTCTATCCTCATTTGTCACTGTCCCTCTTACATTTAGGGAACGAGTAATTGAAAACAAATTTAATAAATGTGTTCCGAAGAGCAGCAAACAGGATATGGACACTCTACTTGCATTAATGGAGCCTAAGGAAAGAGTTCTTTGCATCCTAAGCCTCTGCTTGTGCAAAAAAAGGTCACTGATTTACTTTTGACAGTTTTGAGCCAACATTATAATACTCGGTCCACATCTGCTAGCACTGTTTTCCATGAGTGACTGTTATGAAACATTTAATTTTAAAGTATTTTCTTTTCCATTTGGTATTAATTCAAAAGAAAATGGGGGTCACAATAAATCAACTCCATGAATGTTTACATGTACATTACAATGGAGCTGTACATGTTTCCCATACATGGACCCTTAATACATTGCAAGGAACTAGCTTGGGGGCACATGCCCACAGAAAGACTTTGGACCTAAGCAGATACTAGTGGATTGTTTCAATGTTGTTAACTGAAGTGGAAATTCTGGTGACGAGAGACTTCTGTTCACATGAACTTGGTCTGTGCAAAATGTGATTTCAAGATGGCTTTTGGTGGAAACCTGATGTTTCCATGCCACTGGCTTATTACTCACATTTTAAAATGTACTCCATGCTAGGCAAGACCTATATGTGTTCAATCACTTAAAAATTATTATGGCTGTCTTTTCATTAAATTTTTTCAATAACCCATGTGAAACTTATGAAATTAAAAATATGAAAAATACCTGAGTGATAAACATGTACACAAAATTTTGATTAAGCCAGGTGACCTGGGCTTCCATGACAAAAGACTTTTAAAAAAATTCATGTCAAATGATGTTTAGTTCAATTCTATAAAAAAAAAGGTGTGTGTACAAAGTGTGAGTGTGGTGGTAGTAGGAAAAGGTAGACAATCCACAGTTGTTGTTTTTTAAATTTTTTTGTTTAAATTTTTTAATAATGTTTTTATTTATTATTGAGACAGAGAGAAACAGAGCATGAGTGGAGTACGGGAAGAGAGAGAGGGAGACACAAAATCTGAAACACGCTCCAGGCTCTGACCTGTCAGCACAGAGCCCGACACAGGGCTCGAAACCATGAACCTTGAGATCATGACCTGAGCCAAAGTTGGCCACTTAACTGACTAAGCCACCCAGGCACCCTAATCCACAGTTCTTTAAACAGTTCTTGTTTTGTTGTTTGACTGTGTCTGTGGCAGAGAAGAGACGTGATACTCATTGATGCCCATAGATCACCTACTGGCATGATCTCTCTGTGAAAAATAGTATTGTATGGCTCCAGTTTCCTTATTTACTTTATTACCACTGCCCTATAGGCTGGATTCCTTTATAATCCAATGTGAACCCCTAACTTCTGGACGAAGGATGACATAAACATCAGAACTCAATAATCATTCTTGACTGGTACTTATTCCCATTGATCCTGGATACAAGAACATACTCTTAACATGGGATTCTTGGCAGCCAATATACACAATTGGTCTAAGTTAAATTTTCTATTCTCATTCAATCTCAATTCAGGGAGTCTGTTCCCTTTTAGTGGTCTCCTTCCTCCACCTTTGTTCTCTTTGAGTAAAGATGTTTCAGGAATCTTTATTCATCCTGGACTGGTGCATTCCTGTTGACTCCAATCCAAGGGCAGAAAGATTAAAACATAGAGTAATAGGTGAAATATTAAGAAATAATGGACAGCCAGGGAATGAAGGCAACTTGAAGGAGTCTTAAATAGTCCCCAAGTATTCTCCATTATGTCATTTTATTTCACAGTAGCTGGGTCATTTGTTTGTCAGTGAGTGAACTAAAGAAATCAAATAGATGGAACAAGTAGACCTACTATCATTCAGGAAAAGTATTTTCTATGTTTTAGTGGAGTAAAAACAACTAAAACATGGCTCATCCTTGAAGAACTGTAGCTTAGCAGACACCAACATGATGAATATCAATACACCTTAATTAGCAGGAGATGATGTCAGTGTTTCTTTTCTCTTCTTTTTAATTTTTTTCAAACAATTTTATCTTTAAAGTCAGTTACCTTTTGCAGTCCTTGCTGGCTTGCAATCCTTTCCTCCCTCCCTCCTTCCTCTCCCCCTCTTCTTTCCTCCCTCCTTTCTTCCTTTCTTTTCCTATTTACTTGAGAATTTACTCCCACTCATGAACATTTGGGAGAAGCTAAGCCAATTCAGGGATGACATTTCATGAAAATTACACCTAGTAAGACAAAACATATTTTGTCCCTTTTTTGGATGCTTGAATTAGAACTAAGCAAATAAACACAGGTGGGAGGTGTCACTCATGCAACAGAAATTAGTGTACACTTACATCTACCTCAATGTACCACAGCTATTCTGTATATTGAAAAAGACCTTGGACAGTCACCATTGTTGTGGGTGGCATTATCATTATAACAATAGCTAACATGTATTAAATGCTTCCATTATACCAGACAAGTTATATGTATTACCTCACTCAATCCCTAACAAACCTATAAAGTAGAAACTTTCCAAATGCCTAC
The DNA here is from genome assembly GCF_006229205.1 of Suricata suricatta. Classification (NCBI taxonomy): domain Eukaryota; kingdom Metazoa; phylum Chordata; class Mammalia; order Carnivora; family Herpestidae; genus Suricata; species Suricata suricatta. The sequence continues at coordinate 18,660,467 of NC_043713.1, read as the reverse complement.
TGTAGTGAAGGGGACATTGAAGCTGAGAATGGTTAAAAGTCTTGTCCCAATGTCACTGTTACCAAGTGGTGGAGCAGGATTTGAAACACGTCTGCTTTCCTCGAATCCAGAGCTCTTAATCAATGTGCTTTAGTGCCTTCACAGATATAGTAGGAAGAAGGATGTCTCTTCCATCTCTGTCATAAATGAGTTTTTGTCTGTAAATTTAGCATTGCTACCTATAAGAAATGAGAGACATGAACTTGAATAAATTAACTTGAGTTCATTTGACTCCAAATTAGAAGGTACAAAGCATTGTTGATAAACTACTAGCTAACCACCCTAATTCCACATTTCCTGAGTAGTAAGAAGGAAGTTACAACCTCTCTTAAATCTCTAGATGTGCAGGATGATAATTTCCCAATAAACTAAATCCTGTTACTATCGGAAGATTTGAAATTTTCTAACGATTATTACCGATGCCTCTAAACAACATGGATTGGAGACAGCCAATCAAAAGCCTTGGCTGGGTTATGCTTCAGTTTTATTTCCAAAAGGTAACTTAGCAGAAATGGAGTAACTGTTTATTATTTTCTGTCATTTTTATATCATTTTTTGCCATGCATATTGTGCAGTAATTGCAGGAAATTAAATTTGAATCTTGTGACACAAGCATGTTGTGAATATCATAAAAAACACATATGTTCATAAATGGTAAAAAAAAAAAAGGAAAGGGAAGGAAAGAAAGGTGATAAAAATTACATTTAGAAACTTTTACAATCTTTCAGAATGATGGAAAAGAGAATGTTTTAAAGCTTCTTTGTTTAGGCCGAATTCTAGGCTGAAGAGTTTTTTCAGGAGGCTTGGTGGACATATCTGTATTTTTGCTGTTTACTCCAGAGCCTTTGAAGTGGTATTGTTTGAGCAAGAGGAAATTTGAAATCCCACAGAGAGGACTGGCTTGAGAAAAAGTCTCTACCATGTCCAGTAGATACAGAGCCTATGGATGAAGCCATGTTTCATTGCCACATGGAAGTGAGAAGAGACAGGCTTCTGGTTTTGTTATGTCCTCTCTCCCTTGTGGCACCTGCTATTACTTTCCTGGCTGCCTCTTCTCTTCTACCTGATCCCTTTACTGATACTGTGGAGACATTCATGAAGCTGAGTGTCCACAGCCTGCTGTCTGATTTGACCTAGAGTCAGCCTCCTCACTGGACATGATGGAAAAGCAAGTGACCAGCTCCTGAATGCTGACAACAATAGCATCTCACATCGACCTGCCATTGTCTGATTTCTCTGGGTCCATGGGAGGCCCTCTGAGGTGTGGTACAATCTCCCTCTACACTTCCCTATGCTAGTGTCAGAGAATGAATTCATCCTAACACATTTGCAAAATTATAAACCACCAGCTTTTACCAAATTAATGCAATTCAGAGTTGGCAAGTTATGTAAGCACCCAACTCTGTTCTGGCCAAATCCTCTGTCAACTCAATAGAGTCCAGATCAATTCTAAGTTTTTGGTGAAGAGTTCTCTGATGACTTTAGTTCACAATAGTTCTTCTCTTCAAAGTACTTATTGATTGAGTTATTCATTTAACTTTAACTGTTAAGAATTAATGACTAGGAGTTTTAATAAAAATTTCAGATTTGTGAGTAGAAATTGGGTCTTAATTATCCTTTAGATCCTGCAGAATGTTTAAACAATATCTTCATCTTCATCAAAAACCAAATTAAATATATTTGCCTTTCCACACCTGCCTTGCCACTTCCCTTGTTACCGTTGCTGCTGCTACTGTTGTTCTAAGTACCCAGGCCCTAAACTTATGAAAGAAGTCTTGATTTCTCTATCTCCATCACACTCCATAGCTAATGAGTCACAAAGTTATGTAGATTGGCAGTTGTTAATTTTTTAATTGGATTTATTCATTTGCCCCCACAACATCTTTGTCAAAGGAAATTGTATAAGAAAGGCAGTGATGATAAGAAGAGGCTGGACTGAGAGCCCTGAGCCTACATTTGTACCCCTTGAAGGAACTCCCATAATCTCTGAGGCTGAGCACTATTTGAAGGCTTACAGTTGTAGAGTTGATCTCCAGTTATAGACTTGATCTCCAAGTTGAAGAGTTGATCTCCAAGTTTTAGAGTTGATCTCCAGTTGTAGAGTTGTTTTCCAAGTTGCCAAAATGCAGAATAGTACGGTGAATAGAACCTTGGCATGAATCAAAGGATCTAAACGGAACCTTGGTTTTCTTGTATTCCTACTTACGTCACCTGAGTATTTGAAGGCTAAGATCCTGTCTGTGAAAGAACATTGTAATCTGACAAAAGGCCATGTCGACTTAGAGAACCATTACTTCATTCCTAATTCCCCAGTGCCACGTGCTCCTCATGCCATCCACCACCTAGTCTACCCACTGTTTCCATATTCATCCTCCTCAAGCACATCTATTTTCATATCCTTGACTCAGAAATACCTAACAACCACCAGTGGCTAACTAGAGAACTAGGATCCTAGCTTTTAAGTTTTAAACCCCTTAATGACAAAGCTAACTTCTCTTTCCAGTATCCGCTGCCACCATCCTTCCACATAAACCTGCTGCTTTAGCAAAATCACCCCACCACTCCTTTCTAAAGGCATGGCCTCTTTTCCGTCCCTCACCTTGTGCCCTGTCTCCTTTGGAACTCTACCTGAAATGCTATCCATGGTTTAAGTCTTGTCCTCAGTACTTCATACCCAGTGAAGCCCTTCCTGATCCCAGACCCCACTCTTCTCTCCTCCAGGCTCCTAACAAAAGATAGGATAAATCCTCAAGTATCCCTGAAATGCAGAAAAATGCAGGATTTCTCTGTCACAGTATAGAGGTAATAAGAGTTTATGAAATTTTCTTATCACAGTTTAATAAATTAAAGCAAATGCATAAGTTTGTGAAAGTTATCTCTCTTTTTTAAGATAGGCAGAACTTTATTTGATGGTAATTTTTTTCAGTTTATCATCTTCTCATTCTTTCTGCTGAAAAACTGAAATGCAAGTCAGACGATGCTGTTTTGGCAAATGAGCCCTGCCACTCTGGGCTCAGCAAAGATCTTCTTTTCTGAAAATTTGTATTTCCTAAGTGAAAGCATACTAGTGTTTGCACAGAAAAAGACTTCATTTTTTAAAATGCTGCACATTTATCAATATATAATTTAGACTTAAGAAAGAGAAAAGCAGGATGAATTGGAGAATATATTTAAAAGAAAAAATTGTCACTTCAAGGTATGAAAGAGAACAGGGTCATGTGCCACAAATAGAGGTTCTTATCTGTGTTTGATGTGGTAACTAAAAGAATTTGTGGAAAACTAATGATGAAACAGAATAACTCAAACAGGTTTTAAAAAATCTCATTCATTTACCTATTTCATAGAGATCTTAAGTAACTTATTTAAATAAATAGACAGTGCTTGTTTAAAAAAAACCTTTTGTACATAATTATCTGCTTATGTTAAAAGAAGCATCTGGGTGGCTAAGTTGGTTGAGCATCCGACTTTGGCTTAAGTCATGATCTCACAGTCCATGGGTTCGAGCCCCACATTGGGCTGTCTGCTAATGGCCTGGAGCCTGCTTCAGATTCTGTGTTTCTTTCTCTCTCTGCCCCTTTCTGCTCATGCTCTGTCTGTCTCTCTCTCTTTCTCAAAATTGAATAAACATTAAAAAAATTTAAAGAAGTTTTCTTTTAAGTACTTTAAATCTTTTCTTGTCATCCTTTACATTGTATAGTTTATTGTTTTGTTTTGATTTTTTTAAATGAAGACAAAATTAACAGAGTAAAGATAATAGTCTATTATAATTTGTGTGATTTCTCTTATCATGCAGAAAGTTGTTCTACTCCAGGACACCTAAAAATGTGATATTACATGGAAACTCCTCTACTTTATATTTTCCTCTGTCAGAGAAAATGCTTCTATTTTTACAGCACTGCCATTCATTTGTGTAACCTTGGAGACCAAATGATGAATTGAAATGTCCAAGCCATTATTTTGGAGAGGTGCTAAGGACCAGAACTCTCTGTTACCACACAGGAAGTCAATTATAAGTGCTGCCAAGGGAAGAAGCAAATTGAAAAATAATAACAACAGTACCACGTCTGGCCAAGGTGAAATAACAGGGATCAGATTTACCTTCCTGCCTGAAATAATAAAACAAAAGCAGCAACAACAACAACAACAACAACAACAACAAACCAAAAACAGAATATGTAAAACAGTTGATTTCAAGACGGTGGCCAACAAGCTATGAAATAAAGGTTTTCAAGCAAATTAAGTGATCCAGCTCCACAGTTGCCTCCATATTACCACTCTGAGAGAATTTCTAGGTTGCAGGGCAAGGAAGAGAACCAAGATGGAATCTAGGCACAGTTGAGAGCTACACAGAGAAGTAACTGGATTATACAGGGCAGAGTATGGGTAAAGGAAGAATTGCACAGAGAAGGAACTCTGGACATTTATAGAGGGTTGCACACTGATCAGATCATGTATGTGAGGAAATTATTCCAGGCCAGGAAAAGGATCCCTTGAAATGATTAGAGTTATCAATGCTTCACATTCACACAGAGTTGAAAGTACCATCTGTTTTCATTAGCAAGATTGGAGAATCCCATGATTCACAGGGTATTGGGAAGAATATGCAGAAGGATCTTGCCTCAATAGTGTAGAACAATTAACCTTCCCATAAGTACTGCTATAATTTTGTCTAATAAATCTTAAAAGTAGTACTGGACAGGATGAAATTGTTTACAAGTAACTCCTGTTGCAGAACAAAAATAAAGAATATTTATAGGAATACAAAATATTCAGCACTGAAAACTGTAAAATTAATCTGGTATCCCATTAAAAATTACATGGCATGACAAAAGGAAGAAAAACATATCCACTAATGAGGAGAAAAAAAATCAATTAATTGAAAAAGAATTCACCGGCAAGGACAGTAAAATAACTATTATAACTGTATTTCATAAATTCACTAAGTAGAAAAAAATATACTAGTGACACGGAGTCAGACACACACACTACAATGTGTGAGATGAAAAATATACTGGATTAGGCATTGAAAACAAAAGACTAGTGAACTTGGAGACACAATGATAAAGACTATTTAAGTGAAACAGAGAGACAGGAGAATTTTTAAAAATGAAGAGAGCATGAATAAACTATAGAACAATTTTGAGTGGTCTAATATAGGTTTAAATGGAGTTTCAAAAGTGGGGTAGGATATTTGAAGACATAATGGTGTGTATTTTTTAAAATTTTATGAGAACTATAAAGATATAAGAGCCTAATGAATCTCAAGCATAAGAAATACAGAGAAAACCACACCAAGACATCTCATAATCAGCTTACTCAAAAACAGTGTCAATGAGAAAATCTGCAGTATAGCCAGAGGGGGAGAAAAACATGTTAAGAATGACAGTACATTTCTCATCTAAAACAGTGTAAATGAAAAGAGCATTAAGCATAATTTTAAAGTGCTGGAAGAAAACATGGTCAACCTAGATTTTTATACCCAGTAAAAATGTCTTTCAAAAATCAAAGGCAAACTAAACACATTTTCAACATATAAA
>NC_043713.1:18300525-18354791 GCF_006229205.1 Suricata suricatta | reverse complement strand
AAAGGTAGCTACTTTTTTGCATGGACCTCAAGTATATTGTAGTATAGAGGTGGAATTTAAGGAAAGGTATTAAGCAGGCTGTGTTGTAGCTTATGGGCAAGTAATAAATTGTATCATTTATCTTGAATGTATCATAGATAAGCTGCTATATAATGATTGCCACTTCAGATAGCTGTGAAATTAGGTGATTAACTAGTTGGTACTTAACCTTCTAATTTCTGTAGAAGTCTAATTACATGAAATAGAAGTTGGGGTTTTGATTTTTTACTTTGCTTTTCTATTTGGAGTGTCATTGTAACTACTGTATTGTAAGTGATGGAAAATAATTGCATATGTTAAAAAAATAAATTGTATTATATTCAAAAAAATAAAAAATAAAAAAATAAAAATGGTGACAAAAAAAGATTTAACTTTGAAACTATGTAATTACATAATTAGTAAGAAACTTAAATTGTAAAAAAAAAATCCTGACATTTATAAGCAAAATTAAACACATGAAACTGTGTTTTTACTAGGCAGTATAACCATACAGAAAGCAGTCAGTGACTTTAAAACACAGACATTGACTCTACAGCCTAATGGAAAACACCCTAAGGGTGAAAGAGCTGCAAAAATCATCCTAAACTCTTTCCAGATATTTTTGGTGGTTGTCTTGGTATTTTATTCCAAAACTCTTTTGTATAGATTTTGTATAGATAAAACAAATAATTATTTGTGGTCATTGAGAATCAAGATTTAGGCATTAGAGAGAGATATACAGATACAATACAGAAGAAGATAAGGAAAAAACCTTTAGTCCTGAATATGAACCAAAAATCAGTAAAGAATCATAGCATACCAAAAAAAATACTTATTTTCTAGCTCTGTCCACTGAAAAGGCCTGGAATCAACAGCCACACAGCAGCAATGAGCACTCTGAGCCCCCAGATTATGGTCACTAAATACCATTTTCTGGGAGAAATAACTGACTTCAGGTCTGAAGGGAGAATGTACAAAATGAGCCTAAGATATCCTGTCATAACAGCTAACAAGGAAGCCATGAAATCTTCTAGTGTCTTGTTAGAAGCTCTCAAAGGTCAGTTTGAAGAGGCCCCCACTGGCAAAACATAACTCAGTCAGAACATAAATAATACTTCCAATGGATCAAAACACATTAAAAATGTTCACATCCATGAGTCCAAGTTTTTTAAAATCAAAAACTTTGGAAAAGACTGAAGAACCAACTAATTATTCTGAAAGCTAATATATTTTTTAAAAGGCATTTATACTGATTTTCCTATAGAAACTGTCCATCTGAATAACCAAATAGTTAGTTGATAAAGTGAAGTTTCACTTTGAAGACGTACTTTAGATAGTTAACTAACAAACTAAGATAAAATTATAATATTATTAGCTCCAGTGAGTTAATGAATTTAGGCAATGATTATCAATCATTCATTTGTTCACAATCATTTGTATCAATCATTTGTTCACATCACATTCTATGCCTATCATTGGAAGAAATTCTCCTACTTATGAAGTATTCTTGCCAAATAATCAAATCTGGATCCAATCAAGCCTCTAGATCTCACTACTAGTTCTAGAAAATGCAAATATAAAGGAGTTACCCCATAGGGATGTGGTCAGCAAAATCCAGACTGTGAAAAACTTGTCAACAAACAAATTGCAAGGGAACAAAATAATATGGAGGAACTCTATATACTTTTAAAAAATTTTAAAGACATCAACTAATTGTAATATATGGACTTTAGGTGGACACTGATACTAGCAAAAAAAGATTATAGACAATTGGAGAAATTTGAACACCAACAGGTATTTGATGATATTAAAGACATTTTTAATATCTAGATTAAGAATGGTATTATCACTGTTTCTGTTTTTAAAAGAGTCCCTCTACTTTAGAGTCACTTCCTAAAATATTTATGGATAAAAGGATATGATGTTAGGGATGTGCTCCAAAACCATTCAGGGGAGGTGGTGAGCACAGTTGAGGCTGGCCAAGAGTTGATAATCATTGAACATGAGGATGGGTATGTAGGAGTTTGTTATACTCATCTATTTTATATGAAAATACAAAATTTAAAATTTTATATAATGAAATGTTTTCAAAAACTTAAAAATGAATAAAAAATAAAAGAAGAAATGGATATTCCTTAATTTCTTGACATGTTAGAAACACTATCACAATCATTCTGGTGAAGATGTGTCAGAAGCATCCTCTGAGAAACCTTCTACAGGAGTCTTAGGAATGTCATTGAAAAAGTTAGGTCCCTCATTATTCTACACACCTCACCCCCACCCATGTAAGTCCTGTAAAGAATCTTAGTAGGAAGCTCTCTTCCTTCCCCAACAGGTAAAGGCGCATTAAAACTGGATGACATCATTCTGATGGATGCTACAAAAAAGGTAATATCAACTACCATTGACTTCATACCTTCCATGTCTAGGGCCTTTACATATATTTGCTTTAATCTTTACAACAAGAGAACATTAGTATCCCCATTTCACAGATGGGGAAAGAGAAGCTAAGACAGATTTCATCACTTACTGGTGGCCATGAAGCGAACAAGCATTCCATGAGGATTTTCATTCAGAAACTTTAGACTCTGAAGATTTGCTCTGTCTCTAGCACCATAACAAATCCACATCTTAATGTGTGGCGTGAGCTAAATTCCTCCATCCCCAAGTCCACCAAAATTACTTTATAACTTTAGTGCACATTGGAATCACCCCCAGGGAATTTGTTTAAAGTGCCAATTCCTAGGCACACCCATGGAGATTCTGATTCCGTAGGTCTAGGATCAGGGCCCAGGAATATGCATTAAACAAAAGATTCTGTTGCAGATGGTCTGGAAACAATGTTTTGAAAAACTTCCCAAATCCATCAGAGTCTTAAACTTCAAATATATAATAATATGATCTTCAGTGATTTGGCTCCTGGCAATATGTCCCCTTAAATGAATAAGCAGTTATGCAACTGCTTCAAAAAATTCTTTGCTCTGCTATTCCTTCCTCCAGAATAATAGAATGATAATAATAGTAAACACAATCATAGTAAGTGCACTAGCACCAACGTTCTGAGAAGTAAAAAGGCCATGCCAATATATACATGCCCTTCTCCAGTCAGGCCTCAGTGAGTTGAATTTAAAATTATAGAGCTCGGGTGATTGGGTGGTTCAGTCGGTTGCATGTCTGACTTCAGCTCAGGTCATGATCTCACAGTCCATGGGTTCAAGCTCCCCATCGGGCTCTGTGCTGACAGCTCGGAGCCTGGAGCCTGCTTCGGATTCTGTGTCTCCCTCTCTCTCTGTGCCACTCCCCTCCTCACTCTCTGTCTCTATCTCTCAAAATAAAATAATAAAACATAAAAAAACTTAAAATTATAGAGCTCAAGAGCCTGTAACTTACCATCAAGACCACCAGCCTAATCCTTTCAGTTGAGCTCAATTTCTATCATAACTAAACTCTTCCCAAGTGCCAAGTGCTATGATGCAGAAGGCACTGAACAGAGAAATGGGACACAGGCTTGCTTTCCTCTGAAAAAGGAAAGTTTTAGAAGGAGAGATGTAAACAAATGGACACGTAAGCAAATAAAACAGTGTACCAGAGAACATAAAGTAGAAGATCGCTTCAGAGGAGGGGTCCCATATCTCCGGGAGGTAATAAGGGAATTATCTCAGCAATCATGAATGACCTCAGCAGGACGCCAGAGTCTTGCTAACAGAGGAGATGGGCATTTCTGAGCTGGCCACAAAAGGAAGCAGAGTCCTGGAGAGCCCATGGTCCCCCACCACCTTGTTTGGGGCCGCTCTCGGAGAAAATGAGCTCGGTTTTTTGAGATGAACAACATCCAAGCCTGGAGGAATTTAAAAAAATTCCCTGCGATCCTTCAAGACTCCTGCATCCTCCCCCAGGCACTCCAGCTTCCATACACAACTCTCCCCAAAATCCGATTTATTTTTGCTCAGGATTTATCAGCCACAAAAATGGGTTTAACCTTTTGAGCTTCAGTTTGGCACCTCATGCTTTTCCATCCTCAAATGTTGTCTCCCACCCCATCTGGCTGTGGCAAGACTCCTTCAAGGACCAGACATCTCTAAAATTAGGCATCGGCTGAGATTTATGCTGATTCTCCTGATTCAGTCCAGACTTGTCAACTTCCCTGGAAGCAATAAGATAGTTCCATAAATTACTGCAGCCTTTAACCGACCAAACTATTTTTAAAGGGTGGTCTATATCAAAGGCAATTAAATCTGAATTGTTGCCTCAATAACTCTGCCTCCTTTCTTTTCTTGTTCGCTTATATCCCCAAGTGTATTTTGCTTGCAATACATTTAGAGTTCAATTCATCATTTTATTTTCCAGCCCCTGGAGGAAAGCTAAGAGCAGTGCCACTTTTCATTTTGGGAGGTGTGGAAACCACGTCTCAGCACATCGCTTCTTAATATGTACCCTGGTTAGGCGCACTGCCCTGATCCCGTCTCCAGAAAATGTTCAGCGCTCATTAATGGATGTGCCCAAGAAATTGAGCACAGGGAAAGTTCTAGGGCCCAAGGACTACAGAAGACCCTGTGCCCATCAGTTTCAATGATCCTAGCTTGAACACGCCCCAGTAAGTCCCATGTTACCCAACCATGCGATAGCCACTGGATCCCATGTCTCCCTGGACTAAACCAGCCTCAGTTTCCCAAATTGCTGGCATTTTCCCCTGAATAGGTAGAAGTACGGCCATGCAGAAGGAGGGGCCCTGAAGGCCCTCTTCCTCTCCTCCCTGGCCATCATCCCAAATGTCTGAGAATAACCAGGATCGTGCCCTAAGGAGACAGATGTACATAATGTGGGCTCTGAGTCCATTGTTTTTGTTTGACTACTGGTAGCTATTATGTTTCATCTCTCTACTTGCAGCAGTGCCCCTCATCTGGACAAGCTGACAAGGAGTACTGAGTACTCTCTGAGTACTCTCTCATTTGGAACTGTGAGAGACTCAAATACTGCAAGCCTCCCATGCCTGGGCCCTCTCACCCTAGCTTGCACCTTCCCAAAGTCGTGGGAAATTATTAGGCACCTGCTGGAGTGGCCTGCCCTGCTCTCCCCCTGAGACCTGGAAAAGCATGAGGTGTCAAATGGCAGCTCAAAAGGTTACACCCATTTCTGTGGCAGATAAATCCTGAGCAAAAGTGAATCCGCCTCTTGGGGAATGTTGCCTATGTAAGCTGGAGCACCCGGCGAGGGGGGGGGTAACAAATCTTATCATCCCCTTTGGGTGTGCGTGGGGCATTTGGGTGGGGAGCCATCTGCCTCTGCACATGGTTAGAACAATGTGTTTTCCTCCCACGTGAGACCACGATCCCTCCCACACCAGTCAGTGAAGGAGGGCAAAGGCCCCCGGGTATCTCTCACTGTGGGCGGAAACTTCATTATGTCCCCCATCAGGCTGAAATCTGCCTGAGCGCCGCCACCTCGCCTTCCCTGCAACACGTTGACCAGAGACCAGAATCTTCCCCTGGCCACAGTCAGTACTGCGGTTGGCCGCCTGAGTCCTACCACCAAGGTTCTCCACCCTGTCCCACCACCCTGCCGCCCAGTCCTGCCACTGGCTCCTGAGAATTAGTAAGGATCCATTTCTCAAGATACTTTATTGCCAGAGGCCAGGGAAAGGTGGTAATAGCTACAGAAACCAAAGCTGGAAGTGGAGTCCCTGTTTCACCAAAGCTATCCCTAATCCCTTCCTGAATTTCAGCAGAAACATGAGCTTTATCCAACGTAAGGAGCTCGGCAGACTCCAGCTTCCTTGTCCTATGGGCGTCGCACCCCTCAGGTAGGATGGAGGAAAGGGACTGGGGTTATGTTTTCTACTTCCCTCAACTGAGAGCTCATCATCCAATCCCTCAGCTCATTGCCATGGGGACCACTGGTATTTCATAATCTTCACTGTATGCGACCATCCCATACACTGTGGGACATTTGACACTCCAGCAACCAGGCACCAAATGTCACAGATGTCTCCCAGCTGTTGTGGAGACCAAAAGCACCCCTCCCACAGTTCCCAAATGTGCACCAAGATGCTGGTGGCCCCCAACCCGTCACAGCTGAGGATCACAAGATAATGTGTTTGTATCTGTTTCCACCTCTAGACCTCATTCTTCAGGAGGGCAGGCACCTTATCTTACACAAGTCTACATTCCCAACATCCGGCACAGTGCCTGGACTCGAATACCTGCCACTTGATCTAAACTGAAAGAGTGCCCTACAAGACTGTGCAGGAGAGTTAGCCCATCAGGATGCCCACTGGCACAAAGGGCAACTTCAGTTCTCCCCGGCCTTGCCCACTGGGAGAGGACCGAGAACCAGGGCAGTTCATTTCCACCAAAACTCACAGTGCCTTGTCTTTTAAATGCTCCTCTGAGTGGAGGGCATCTGCCTGCACACATTTGGGGTACTTACCACCTACAGCAGAAATATTCACAGCCCATCCCACTCTCTCACCAACCAGTCACAAGCTGCCTTTCTCTTATGCGTCCTCCTGCACAGGAAGGAAAGAGCAGGGCAACACATGTGCTGACAAATCGAAATATTGAGTCAACTCATTAAAAAAAAAAAAAAAAGAAAAGCAGTTGGGGCAGGGAAGTGCTGGATCAGGATTTTTGCTTTATATCGCAATGTTTTCAAGTCTCTTGATGCATTTCTGCATTTAAACCGATGTTGACGGGCACCTGGTGGCTCAGTCAGTTAAACATCTGACTCTTGATTTCAGCTCAGGTCATGATCTCACAGTTCATGAGTTCGAGTCCCACATCAGGTTCTGCCTGACACTGCAGAGCCTGCTTAGGATTCTCTGTCTCCCTCTCTGTCTCCCTCTGTCTCTGCCCCTCCCCACTCATCTCTGTCTCCCAAAATAAATATTTAAAAAATACTTATAGAAACAAAACCTATGTTGAACAGGTAGGACTAGCATAGCACGGTTGGCTGTCTACCTATCATCTTTGTTCTTTGTCGACGGACTATTGTCTTGCTCAGATACCCACTCTTATGCAAAATGATCCTATCCCCATCTCAAGTAGCAATTGAAGCCAGAGTTTGGAAAAATATAGCCAGGACCATATCCATCCTGCCACCTGTTTTTGTGTGGCCTAGAGCTAAGAATGTGTGATGGCTAACTTTATGTGTCACCTTGGCTGGGACACAGCCCAGTTATTATTGTGGATGCTTCTATTTTTTATTTTTAATTTAAATCCAAGTAGTTGACATATAGTGTAATAATTATTTCAGGACTAGAATTTAGTGATTTGTCATTTAATTATAACACCCAGTGCTCATTGCAACAAGTGCTCTCCTTAATGCCCATCCCCCATCTAGCCCATCTTCCCCACTCTCCTCCCCTTCAGCAACCCTCAGTTTGTTCTCTGTATTAGAGACTCTAATGGTTTGTCTCCCTCTCTGTTTTTATCTTACTTTTCTTTCCCTTCCCCTATGTTCATCTATTGTGTTTCTCAAATTCCACATGAGTGAAATCATATATTTGTCTTTCTCTGATTGACTTATTTTGCTTAACATAAAACACTCTAGTTCTATCCACTTTGTTGCAAATGCAAAATTTCACTCTTTTTGATCGCTGAGTAATATTCCACTATATATATATACATATATATATATGTATATATATATATACTACCTCTTCTTTATCCATTCATCAGTTGATAGACATTTGAACTCTTTCCACTTTGGCTTTTGTTGATAGGGCTGCTATAAACATGGGGGTACATGTGCCCCTTCAAAACAGCACTCCTGTATTCTTTAGATAAATATCTAGTAGTGCAATTGCTGGGTTATAGGGTAGTTCTTTTTCTAATTTTTTTGAGGAGCCTCCATACTATTTTCCAGAATGACTGCACCAGTTTGCATTCCCACCAGCAGTGCAGAAGTGTTCCTCTTTCTCCACATCCTCACCAACATCCATTGTTGCCTGGGTTGTTAATTTTAGTCATTCTGACAGGTGTGAGGTGGTATCTCATTGTACTTTTGATTTGTATTTTTCTGAGGATGAGGGTGTTTTTCGATGGGATTCATATTTAAACTGGTGGACTTTGAGTACAGCAGATTGCCCTCCATAATGTGGGTGGGTCTCATCCAATCAGTTGAAGACCCAAATAAAATTAAAAAGTGATCTCCCCTGAGCAAGAAGGAATTATGCTGGCAGATGACCTTTTACCCTGAGCTGCAACATCAGCCCTTCCCTGGGTTGCTAGGCTGCTGACTCACCCAGCAGATTTTGGACTTGCTAGCCTCCATAAGCATATGAGATAGTTCCTTAAAATAAATCTCTCTACAGAGGGATACATTGATAAACACATGTACACACACACACACACACACACACACACACACACACCCCTTCCTATTGATTCTGTTCCTCTGGAAAACCCTAATACAAAATGGTTTTCAAATTTTAAAATGGCTATATTTTAAATGGTTATATAGTGACCTACATAATGTCTTCGGTTTTGCCTGATGACCAACAAAGTCCAAAATATATACCATCCAGCCCTTTAAGAAAAAGTGTGCCAATGTCTGTTCTAAACCAATCATCTTCATCCTACTCACCTTGCCCGTGATTGGTTTAAAGATGGTGTCAGTCTGACCGGTCAGATAAAAGAGAAATTCTTCTAGTGGCTTACAGGGAAGGTGTATTTGCTCATAAGAAGGAATAACCAGACACAATGCCTAGAGCTGCCGCAGCTATCCGACAGGCACAGGGCCAGCCCGCCTAGGCAACAGGGCCACCTCAAGAGGATGCCAAACTGAAGGATGCAAAGGGTCCCTATGACATCATGAGCTACAGAGTTAATGCTCTGTCTCAAGGCTTCTTGTTATGTGAGATGACAAATTACCTTAATGTTGATCCATCTTGAAAATGAAGAGTCAGAAATGTTTCATCTCTCCATGGGCACTTGGTGATGACAGCTAGGACTGGGACACTGTCTTAAAGAACCTGAGAAGTCTGAGGTTGTGAGCAGTGAGACAAAGTGTGGTTTTTCATGAATGGACTGAGTAGCTAAGTAGATTCCACTGCATTAATTCTAGCTCGTGCTTTGAGGGAGCTGTTTCATAACAAATAAAGGCTGCACCCACCTCCTTGAATTTATCTTATTTTGTGTTAACTCTCCAAGGGACCAAATCATTGATGTTTTCCCAAGAAAGGGAATCTTACAAAATACCAAGCTGTACTTGTACAAACAGAGGGAATTCACATCGATGGTCCTACCAAACTGTTTTCTACTTGTTTTTGTTTGTTTGTTTGTTTGTTTTCCATTACAATGGCAAACAATTCCATACTCTAACAAGTAAGATAGTGTTGTTCCCTTACATGACTTCAATGGCCATTTTCATGTCACAAGGTACACAATTACCCGGTGATAAACCCTCACTACACCCCTCCTGGTGGTTTCGTGAAAGATTTTACTGTCCCCATATCATAGATGGAACCAAAGTGAAGGGACTTTTTGCAGACTATTCAAGGGTCAGCTTACTTCATTCAGAGCCATATGAAGGACAGAGACAATTACAGCCTCCCTCAAGCCAAAGCTACCACTTTGGGGCCTCTTTCTTCATATAATTGCCTCCTACTTTCCTGCAGGTTTGTCTGTAGGGACCTCCCTATGTCACTTGGGTAACTATGCTCAGTTCACTGTCTTCCACATAGAGAACTCTGAGATCCCAAATAGACTCACCTTCCCTTTGGGGATGTGACTGATCCTTGGACATTTCTCTAGTCCAAGAATGAAAGGAAAACCAAACAACTTTACAAACAACCCAGGTTACAGTGTTGGTTTTGTTTTATTTCAAATCATCTCAGACTCCCGTCCTTGTGATTTTTGAACTGTCTTATAATCGAGTCCATTCTTTAAAATTATGGACTCAGATGTAAAGAATGATGGTCTTAGCGCTAGAGAAGGAATTTGGTGGTCTTCTGACCCTAATCTCCCCCTCTGCATGAATCTTGTCCAACTATTCCATCTTTGCTTCAGCACATCCGGAGCTCATTGCTAGAAAGTTCCGCCTAACGCTGGAACAAAAATCTTTCTTCTTGTCCCTTTCACCCATAGGTTGCAGTTCTGCCAGTGGGTGCTAAGTGTTAATTGTAGACAAAATCCGTCCATATCAAAACAACCTATTGTTAAATGATGTTAGAAAAGAAACCAAGCTCCTCAGGATGGCAAAGTGAGCCCACGGTGATCCTAACAGGGATGCAGAACGAATAATACATTTCCTCTTTCACAAGACAGGCCCTCAGATATTTTAAGACTGCTACCTTGTAACCCAGAATTTTCTCTTCCCCATGCTAAACATCCCCAGTTCCCTCTGCTTTAAATCAAAGGGCCTGGGTCCAAATCAGCCAAAAATAAGAGCAATTTCACTGAATACTAATATCTCCAAACTTCTCCCCAAATCCATGTATTCTGTAAATTTCCATTGAAGAGCACTACTTTTTATGGGCTTGTTTTTTATGTACCTTTGGAAAAATATAAAATTCAATTGTGCTCCTATGATTCTATTTGTCTGGGTCTAGACCTCCTAGAAAATCCCTGCATCCCTGTGACAATCACCATGGGCTCATTTTGTCATCCCAAAGAGCCTGGTTTCCTTTCTAACATCATCAACAATGGGTTGTTTAGATATGGGCTGATATTGTCTACAATTAACACTCAGCGTTTGATTTCAAATGCATGTTAAACACTGTCACATCTATTTAAAAGTAAGTAAATACCCATTAATATGTGTGAACATCTTAGAAGTGCGTCTAAAATTTCCATGGCAAAGGGAGGTGCTCAGAGGACTCAGAGGCCAGTCTGAATCGACACTGAGAATGAAGGATTAGTGTCTGAATCTTAAGAGTCTCTGTAACCAAGGATTCGTGGAAGGAATAGCCCTTAGGTGAAGAGCACAAAGCAAGAATTAATCAGTTGGGTCCTACTATGTGCTGTGCAAAATAGTAACTTGGAGTGGAGTCAGAATTTAAACAAGTCTGACATGAGCCTAACCGGGAGTTCACTATCTAGTGATAAGACATGCATTGGCAACAAAGGCTGCACCTGCTAACACACAGAACAGATCATCAGTGCAGAGATTTTGCAAAAGAGAAAACAAACATAAATATGAGGGCTTACTATGCACTCATGGCACTGCTGACTTCATCTGCTTTCCACTACCAGCAGCTTGATCTTTGTATCACTGGTCCGTTCAGAGATGAGAGAAGTGAGTTAATGCAGGATGGCAGCACAGACTGTCAGTCAGGTCTTCCTAGGATAGGGGAGAAAAAGATCCTAACACAAAACTGCAGGATTAAAAATGTTCTCTGGGAGTAAAATGATGGCACTGAGCACCAAATATTTGAGCAGAGCAATGACGAAGGCAAAGAAGATGTGGTCTGGCATGAAAGGGGACAGTGGGTTTGGGAACTGTATACAGACGACACTAGGCTAGAAGTGACCTGAGACAATGTCTCTTCCTTAAATGGGGATGTCAGGATAGGGCAATTCGGAGCCCTGCCCTCCCCCTCCGAAAGCCATGGCTACCACTAGCTCTTGGCCTTCTAGGTCTCTAGAGTCAGAGTGAGAAGTGACCTTAGACTCCTTCTTGTCCAGCCCCTCATTGTGGAGCTGAGCCACAGTGGTCCTGGAAAGTTGACGGATGCACCAACACCCCCCTGATAGTCCTACTTGGCCTGGGATTCAACACAGGCTTTCATGCCCGCTCCATTCTCTTTCCACTAAATCACACCCTCTGCAAATCAGGTTTCTCAGCATCCCCATTTTCTCATGCCACTCTCTCTGTTTTCTACATAAAGGAGGGACTTACAGTGCCCTATCTGAACAGGAAGCCAATGGCACTTCATGCAAAAGCCTCCTAGATTGCCACGGCACAAAACTCACGGGGTAAGGGAAATAACACTGTGCAGAAGTAGCTATAAATAAAAGCCCCAAACTAGTGAAAGTTTCTAGATCTCCTTTTTATTTAAATGTTCCTCATTTATATGCAACCAATTCACAAAAGCCCACACACCAATCTGTAACGCACCTGGTATTGTGAGAAATTGCCAGTTTGGTGGTGTCGTGCTTTTTTCCCCCACAATAAAAACTGCACAATGTCATGTCCTTAGGGTACATCAGTCCCCTTTCCCTCTTCTTTAATGAATCCCCCAAAGAGTTAGGTTTATAAAATACACCCAACAAAATGGGCTCTATTTGTTCCCTCTCATTGTAGGGTACAATGTCTAAGTATATTTTTAGAGAGTGGGTTTGTCCAATAGCTGTCTCTGGTGTGACCTTGACCCACACTGTGCTGTACCAAAAACTGTTTTAGTTAGCTAGGGTTGCTGTAACAACCTAGCCACAGACCAGGTGGCTTAAAGAACAGACATTTATTGTCTCTGAGTTCTGGAGGCTCAAATTCCAAGATCAAGGTGTCAGCAGGAACGGTTTCTTCTGAGGTCTCTCCTCTGAGCTTGTAGATGGCTGCCGTCTCCTCCCGCTCATTTTCTCTCTGCACATCTTTGTGTCCAAATCTTCCCTTCTTATAAGGATATCAGTCATATCAGATTTGGGCACATCCTAATGACCTTCTTTTAACTTAATCATCTCTTTAAAGACCCCATCACCACCACCATCAAATACAGTCAGATTCTGAGGTGCTGAGGGCTTGGCCGTATGAATTTAGGGGGCACCATTCAGCCCATAACACCCTCTTCACCTAATCCATGTCTTCTTGCATACAGCATGCATTCTATCTATTCCGACAGCCCCCAAAGTCATAACTTTTCACCATCAACTCTAAGACCTGTACCTCAAGTAGCTTTTAGGACTGGAATTTGAAGAAGTGAAGAGGGATTAAAATAATCTGCCCTTCTCACCCAACACTAGAGTTTAGTTCTGGTTTATACACCGCAGAGAGAGGCTTTGTCTAGCTGGGCTCCTTCCGTCAAGAGAAGTGTGGGGCTCTCGTGCGGGCCTCCACTGCTCAGAGCAGTCCCCCTGGGAGAAGGAAGGGTGCCTCTCCCAAGACCAGTGCACAAAACTTTGAGGATGAACTGGGTAAGCATCTGCGGTGAAGGAGAATGCATCTCCTATGGCCTCTTGTTCAAAAGGCGCTGATTTCCTCTGTTCTAGGAAAGGAACACAGAGAGAGCTGATTCAGCTCATGGAGGGTAAAAATAGCTAAGTGGACAGCTTGAGTGAATCTTAGCAGTTCACCTGTTTTTCCTGTTATCAACGGCATGCGGAACGTACCAAGGACTGCGAAGTTAGAAGCCATTGTAAAACCAAGGCTCTGTGTAAAAACCATCTCTCTGAAATTGAGAAGTAGTGGGGAACTCACTGGGATTGAAAATAGCTGCTTCACATGCTTCTCCTTGAACAGCTGCCAGGGGAATGGCAGTCAACAGGAAGGCTCGATGGCACTGGGAGCATGTCAGGGAATGCACTGGAGAATGTGTGCCATCAGCGGTGTCCCGGCCGGTCACATCCGAGGGGGAAAGGCTTGGGCTGCCCACGGTCTTTGGACAATCTTCCAAAGTTCACTTTGGCTTCCAGCTAGCCCAAGGTGCGTTTGTGGGTCAAGCTCATTTTCAGTGCTACGAGGCTGGGAGCCTTTTCTGTAAAAAGCCACATTTATGTGTGATTCACATATATACTTGGACACCTACAATTTCTGAACCATAATATTTAAAGAGGCAATTGGGCCCCTCAGCCTGGCTCACCGCTGACGTAGAACTTCCCAAAGGAGGTGAGTGGAGACAGGTGGACAGCCTCTGGAAGCTCTCCCTTTGCCCTGAGCGTCATCCTGGTGTTTTCAGAGATCATAATTGACACTCCTTTCTGCAGGGGCTTAAAAGTGTCATGTTAGAGATTTGATACGGGGGTGAGGAAGTAGATCTTTGGGGTTGAGGGGGTACACACACACACACACCTATGTTCATTTTTTAAGAGAGAACAAGAGACGGCTTGCGAATAGCAAACATGCCCCAGTTTGCCCATCCTTAACCATTACTAGATGAATCCATCACATTGACAAATAGCCCCCACTAAGGGCAGACCTGGCCGCCAGCAAGCACAGGCAGTGTTTGCTCTGACTCCTCACAAATATAAATTGTGGAATGCAGGAGGCCTGTGCAATGCACACATGTGGTCTAAAAATACCCTGCCTGTCCCTTCTCTCAGGGGCTCCACTCTGCAGAGGACCGGGACCTGAGGCCGGGGCCCTGCCCAGGGGAGGGACAGGGGCCCTGCACCAGAGCTAATTGCCAGAGGACCTAGACGGGCAGCTGCTGGGCCCCAGCTCTCAGTTTGCAAGCTCCTTGCAAGGCCATGGTTCTAACTTTAGAACTGCACTCCAAACTTTGATCTTCCAGCACTGCTTGGCTTTAGGCAAAACATAAACTTGAGAGCTGCAACATGTTTTTTAAATTTTATTCCCCTGGCGGTTTTAGAATAAGGACAGGAATTATTTTCAAATGAGAATCTTTGACTGCATAACACAGGCTTCCAAAATTAAGCAGAAACACATGGCGACTCTTATTATTAAATTTCCCTTGGAAAACAATGGTTTAAATTATTGGGGGGGGTGGGGAGTAGTTTGATAAAACTTTGAAATATGAAGCCTAAAGTTTAAAATGAAAAAAATAGCTTTAGTGTTCTTGGGCTTTTTTTTTTTTAAGATTATAGAGAGTTTTTCTAGCCCTGCCATTATTAATCTGTATCTGTCAATGTTTAAAAAATGAAACGCTTTGGTGGTTGAAAACACAAATGACAAGTTTCAAAGCTGAAAATCAGGTGCTAAGGGGTTTCATGAAGTACAGAGAGAAATTTGGGCTGTCTGATTAGAGCATCTCCCCGTTGAGCATGTTTTTAAGTAAGTAATGAAGAAGGTAGAATTTCACTGTATCCTAATCTGTCCCTGATTTTCTACAGTGTCTAGCAGGAAATAGAAACCTAGCAAGGTATGCCGTGTATTTTCTGCCTTTGACTGACAACACTCAGATGGGCCACAGTTAGGGCCATGGCACCTTCTCTCATCAAACTGTATCAATGCACAGTTTTCCCTTCTCCCCAAGCCCTTCCCAGAAACGGATTTGGGCAAGAGGATGATTCTGGAAACTGCACTGTCTCAGACCTCCCAAGCACTATTCAATTCTTCCTTCTCTTCCAGGACGAAGTCAATTACTACCTTCTCGATGAAGCCTTTCTGATCACCTCATTTAAAAGTTTCCCCATGCCCTCATCAGCCCACATCCTTATCGTGCATCTCACTCGTTTGGAACTTAACGATTTCCTGCTGGATGTGGTTAGTGATCTTTAAAATGTGGCTCCTCCATTCCTGGCTACCTTATAAGATCTGCAGAGGAAAGAAGCAGCTCTTTTCTCTGTCTGCCTCCCCCCTTGGGCCTAGCTCCGTGCAGGGGGCCTGTGGCTGGGCTCCCTGCTGGGGCTGCAGGGGATAATTGCAGTGCTCCAGTAATGATGAGAACTTATCTTCTAGCATCACCCAGAGGACACCCTAGGCAACAAACGCAGAGGGAAGAAAAGAAACCCAGAGTCCTTCTGCCCCTTCTCACTCCTGCCCTCCTGGAGGAGGCCATCTGTTGGAGGTGGGGCAGAACCCCTGGGGCTCCCTGGCAAGGTGGTAAATTCCTCTGTGAGTGCTAGGCGGGCTGGACAGGGAGTAGGAAGCAGAGGCAGGTAGCAGGTGATCTCTCTGATTCTGCAAAGGACTTGTTTCTTTACATCTGTGGCTTCTCCTAACCTGGCTCCACATGAGAGACCCGGGCCGTTTTGAAGCTTCTCTGATTAAAGGGATAATTTCTGCCCAGGGTATTGTTGGCCTTAATGATATCCACCCACCCCTCCCCACACACTACGGCTTCCCTGGACATCTCTGCTGCGTTTTTGAAACAGTATTAAGACCAGTTGTAGGAAAACAAGAACATCATTCACAGAACTGTGTTTATGTAACTGAATTCCAGTTTGGAATGATTTCCTTTTCGGTTATAAGAAACTTCCCTTCCTCTTTTTAGTAGCCAACCAAAGACGCTCATTCAACATTTTTGAATGGGGATTTCATTGCCTGGACCATGAGCAGACATCACAGGTATGGAAGCGTGAACTTGGCCTGGGTAGAGTCTGTGATTGAAGTCCTTGTTACTCAAAGTGTGGCCTCAGGGCATCACCTGGGAGCTGGTCGGAAAAGGAGACTCAGTTCCCACTGCAGGGCGCTGAATCAAAATCTCCATTTTAACAGGATCCCCAGAGATTCACATACACATTAATAGTGATCATAAGCGTCCTGAGAGAGTTCTGGCCACACCGGAAAGCCTTCCCCCACCAATCTGCCGCTCCTACCTGAAGTGCTCACTGTAGAGATTCACAGGATAAGGGGCACCCGTGCTTTTTTCACCTTTAAATGGCAGATTCACGCAAGAGGAACAACTTCTTAAGGCAAATCAGCTACTAGTTTTGAAGCTACATACTTTGATGTTCAAATGAACTCATCTGTTCTTTTGCAAAATGAGGAAAAGAACGAGCTGATGCTTCATACACTCCAGGACAGTGTGCAAATGGGAGTCCCCCACTCCAAAAAAGGCCGGCCCAGAAAGCTTCTTGCCTGCTCTGTGCTGTCTAGATCCAGATGTGGGAGACAGACTCCCTATGGTGGCACATTTTCAACAGCCAAAAAACAATCTTCCCAAACAGGCAGCCATATCAAGAGGGACTGAGAGCCAGAAAATAGAGTCCAGGAGGCAGTGAGAATAAAAATGAGGCAGGACAGGTTGACATGGGCAAGCGGGAACGCAGACGGGGCCAGGGCTGGAAACACGGGCTGTGGTTCCACGTGGGGCCTCTCCATGGAGGTGCTGCTTGTGTAGCAGAATCAGTCTAAAAGGCCAGGGTGCCTGGGTGGCTCAGTTGGTTAAGTGTCTGCCTTTGACTCAGGTCATAGTCTTGCTTTTGTGAGTTCGAGCCCTGCATCAGGCTCCATGCTGTCTGTGCAGAGCTCGCTTCAGATCCTCTTTACCCCCCTTCTACCATCCCCCACTTGTATCTCTCATTCTAAAAATAAAAAATAAAGTTAAAAACTTAAAAGGCCAGAAACAAGAATATCCTGAGTGTGCCTCTGCCTGCAGGTGTGTAAAAGGTCACAGTTACACTGGCAATGACTTGCACTAGCCACTAAATCCTGCCAGGTGTGGCTCTCTGATGACCCTCTCCATCTGAGATGTTTCTGAGAGGCCCCAGGGGCTACCTGAAGTCTTCTCAGGAGTCAGACTGCGTCTTGCTCCACTTTTGGGTCCATCGTCCCACCCATGGACACTCTTGCCCTTGTGGTACGACAGCCCCATAAGTTACTTCTGAGATAAAAAGAAATAAAAAGTTACCTCTGTGTCTGAGTCGGTTGGAACTGCAGTAACAGAATGCCCCAGGCTGGGTAGCTAATCAACAACAGGAAGTCTCTTTTATGAGAGCACGGATCCCACTCCTGAGGACGCCTCCCCCGTGACTAAATCACCTGCCAAGGGCCACACCTCCCAATACCATCACCTTGGAGGTTAGAATTCAACATATGGATTTGGGGAGGAATGGGACACAAACCATCAGTCCATGACACTCAGTTAGAGATCCCTTAGCCCAGCTGTGGATTTCAATGGGTACAAGCTCAGAGAGACCTCCCTAATCCTCTCACATCCTTGGATCCCCTTATGGAACCGGCCTCAAGTTTTCTCATAGGATATATTCTCTCCAGGACTCCACGGTGTCTTTATCTACTTTGGTTTCTGTCCCTTCCCACTCCTACGCTGCCATTTCACCAGACATGCCAGTATGTCTGTCCCCTAATCATGAATATGGCCCTAATTCTTTTTCCAGTGGGAACAAGATTGAATAGCTTCAGGGAAAACCGAGATACAAAATGGAGATGGACCACAGCTGAGGGGAGGGAAGCCACTAGACACTCCATCCTGATACAGACAATTCTTGCCGCTCACCTGTGCAACCCCCCACCCCAGTTCATTAGTCTGTCAATTAACCAAGTGAAATAGCGTTAAAATAAACTTCAAAAGGAACACAAAGTGGCAGCAGCCTGAGGGGATAGTGGGGATTCTATGCACCATTGATCATTTGTGCATTTATTTATTCCACACCTAGAGCAGTGTCTGGCATAGAACAGGAAATAAATATTTACAAATGACTGACCAAATAATGCAATGAATTTAGCAAATGTAGGCTGAGTGCCTGAATGTGCAAGTCTTTGTTCTAGATACTAGAATGCAGCAGTGAATCAGTGAGTCCCAGCCCTGACAGAGGGTCCAGGAAAACAACAGATGATTCCCAGACCCATGTGTGATAAGTAATGCAAGCAGGGAATAGCGGGAGGAGGGGGGGAGAATGCAAGAACACACAGAAGGGCCCAGGGAGGTCCCCCATGACGGCTCAGTGGAGTTGGCATGGAGGTGGGGGGACCAGGGGGGAGAAACACAGCCAAGGACACAGATACCGAGTCTCAGGGGCTTGAGGTGCCTGCCAAGGAGAGCATCTTCTCTGGCCTCTTGAGGTGTCTCCCTGGAGGCAATGACGATCTCTAGTTACAACCCGGGTCCCCAGCACTCCGGACTGGGGCCAAGGCTGGCGTTCCTCTGTTCTTGGGATACCTTAAGTCCACTGCCAATAGCTGACAGGCATCAATGCACAAGGCGGACAAAAGAAGCATAGAGCTGTTGTGCACACGGCTGGGCAAGGGCGGAGCGGGGGCAACAGAAAGGAGGTTATTATTGTCTAGATCCAACGGGTCTTTGCATTTTAAACATGGAGAGGAAGGAACAGGCAGATTAAAAAGTGAAACATGGCAGTTTACAGAGAAAGGTTAGCTGTTGGAGAGTGAGTAAGAGGTGGAGGGCAGCAGTTTTGATAACAAAACCAGAGGAATTATTTAGTTATCTATCGAAATCTACAGAGGGACGCTCGAGAGTCATCTAAGCTGTTTTATACAGGGAATAAGACTGAGTTGGGATGGGATTTCATTGGGTAATGGGATAAAAATTCAGGCACTGCTCATTCAATTCCAAGACTCTCTTGCAACCCTGCTCTGAGCTGGAGGGAATTGTGTTGTGGTACATATTTATGTTTGAATGCAAGCCAGTACATATTCTACAGCCACAAAGTTCTTTCATGCTCAGGGGGGAAAATGGTCCTGTTCTTGCACATTCTTTTATCCTAAATCTGAAGTACTTAAAAAGAAGTCATTGTTGGCAAAGGCCTAGTATGAAGCAAGGCGGGGTGTGTGTGTGCGTGCACGCACGCACGTGTGTATATGTGTGTCCAAGGGAAACCTACATCTTTGCTACAATGGGGAGTGGGCCAGGTTTTCCATAAATGGATAAGAGGAATCTGATGAAGCATTGCAACACGAAATGTGTTGTGGGTCACACTTGAATGTGCATTGTTCCCCTTTTCCTTTTGTTCTAACCAATTCCCATCTGCCCCAATGCCGCATCCATCAAGACTTTCAATAGGTCTGGTTTCAGTTCCCCAAAATTGTATCAGGTGGTAGTAGTGGAATCAGTGGTTAGTGGAGTCAGGCATCTCAGCAACCCTCCTCCCCTCTCCCCAAACTCTTATGTCACCAAACTGGAAATCATCCAAAAGCGTAAGATAAAATCCAGGCCAACTAAGGCAGTTTGGAATGTGGGCACTTGAGGGCAAGATAAATACCTTAAAGGTTTCCCCTATATGATTGGAGGCTTTGAAGTCAAAAATCAATGGCCAGCTTTTCAAAGGAAAGGGGAACAGGTGTGCTCAGGTGAGCCCCAGACAGCTGCGTCTGTGAAAGCAAGAGCCTGTGTGGGTGCAGTGACTGCTCCAGCCATATGTCCTGAGCAGACACGGGATGCAGGAGGAGGAACGAGACTGTGAATCAGAGGAGACAGGCTTGTTCAGCCATTCGTGCCTTATTTGTCTCCAGGTATACAGAGCAAATCCACAAGTAGAGAACAAGAACACAGCAGATGGGACTTTCCAAGAGGAACCTGCTTCCTGCTCCAAAGCCTTCAGAAATATGGGGAAAAGACAACCAATGAATTTTTGGCCAGATAGCTGATTTCAAAACTAAGAGACTGAAACGACCAGGACTCGTGAATAGGAATCTTGCAAAGACAAGCAGTAACGAGGAGTTGAGGTAGAGTAGGCTCTAGATATTATCAGCAGGAACATTGCTTCTCAAGACATCTTGCTGAACTCAATTTTGAAATAACCCAGGTCTCAGTCTTACCCATCCTTCTTTTGATGGGTAAGAAAACACTGGTGTTTCATTGCCCTTAAAATGAAGCCCAAAGTCTTGCAATGGCCACTCTTTCTCTGGGTGACCTCACTCTGCTCCATACTGTTATGCCTCCCAAATCTCAAGCCCCACGCTGACCTCTCTCCTAAGCTCCAGATTCAAAACCCAATGGTCTGTTCATCCTCTTGAATGTTTGATGGCATTTCCAAAGTTAATGTATCCAAAGTTGAACTCCTGATTTCCCACTGTGCCCCCCTGCCCCCACCAACTCTCACTACCTCTTGATCTCCCTCATCTTGGAAAGTAACCCTATCATTTACCTAGGTGCTCTGGCCAAAACCTTGAATTCATCCTTGACTTTTTCTCTTACACTCCACATTCAATCCATCAACAAGTTCTATCAGAACTTTACCTTGAAAATACACCACATTCCTATTTCTCATTGCATTCACAGCCTTGTCCAAGGCACCACTCTCTATACCTTGATGACTTGTGATGTCCTCAAGCTCACTGATCTGATCCTACACTTTCCCTGTGTCTAGTCTCTACAGGGAACCCACATGACTTTTTTTGAACTGTAAATCAGATTAGCCTGCTTTCACACTCAAAAACTCACACTGGTGTTTCATTGCCCTTAAAATGAAGCCCAAAGTCTTGCAATGGCCTATAAATAGCCTCACCACTATTTACTGCTCCAACCTCATCTCCTCCTGTCAATTCCAACCACTCTGGCCTCCTGGCTGTTCTTCAGAACATATCACCTGGTTCTTTCTAGCATCTTGACACTTGGGGCTCTGTCCACCTGGAAATCACTTTTCAAAACATTTCATATCACTCACTCCTCCACTGTATCCAAATTTTTCTCACATATTACCTCCAAAGAAAAGCCTTTCTTGGCCCCAGATGCTAAGGAGACCACCCCCCACCACCCCATGCATTACCCTCTCTTCTCTTACCTTGTCTTACTTTTATTCAGAGCATTCACATTGGCTATTTTTCAGGCTTTTTTGGCTGCCCAGCATATTTTTAGCATTCTTGTTCTGTTTGGGAAACTTCAAAACTTCCAAAGACAGAAACCAGTATTGTGGGTTTAATAATGTCCCCCACAAAATCCATGTCCATCCAGAAACTCAGAGTGTGACCCTATTTGGAGATAGGTTCTTCACAGCTATAATCAGTAAAGGATCTTAAAGTGAAATCATCCTGGATTTAGAGTGGGCCCTAAGTCTAATGACTGCAATCCTTATGAGAGAGAAGAGAAGGAGATTTGGACACAGAGACACAGACGTACAGGGAAGAAGCCCATGTGACAATGCCCACATAGATAGTTATGTAGCCACAAGCCAAAGGATGCCAAGATGCAGGGAAGAATTCTTCCCTAGGGCCTTCAGAAGGAATGTGTCTCTGCCAACACCTTGATTCTGGGCTTCTGGCCTCCAGGTTGTGAGTCAATAAAACCATCAAATTTGGTTTGATGGTTTGTGGTAATTTGTTACAGCGCCCTTAGGAAACTAATACAGCCAGAAAACCCATTTTGCATAATCCATCGAGTATCTGAAAAGCAGGCATGATGGTTCCCACTTTGCAAATAAAGCCTGGAGAGTACAGAAACTTCAACTCATGACTTGAACCCTAAAGAGACCTGAAGTCTCGAGTTCTGATGGTCCATCTCCTGGAGTTGTTTCTAAATAATAACAACACTGTGTAAAATGAGGAGGCTGGAATGCCCAGTGATCTCGATGATCCCCTTTCATGTTATTTTAAGGCTGCTGCCAAGAACAATGTTGTTATAGAGGCAGTGTAGGGTAGTTCCAATGTGGGAGAAAACTGTCAGGGTGCCTACAAAGCCCACGATCGGAAGTTCATAGCGGCAGGTCATAAATTATTTTTATAAGAGAAAAGGCCAAACAAGGGTCCATTTTAATAGCCATCTGGCATCTCTATCTTGTAGCCTGCCCTGAGTTTGTACTGAATTTCATGCTTTGGGGCAGAAATTCATACGAGAAAAATATTCCCTAATGCATTTTTGTGCAGTTGGGTAGACCCAAGAATTTGTTCAGATTTAAATTAAGTGACCCTATGCTGATTCTATGAAAGGAATGAATCAGGTGACCTCAGTAAATACTGATAGGGCACCCAGAGGGTGCTGAGCACTACCAGGAGCTTGCTCGTATCACTGGAATAAAAGAAAATGGTGGCTGGCCTGAATTATGTCTATAAGCTAGAAAGAAAAGTACTCATGCACAGTTCAGTGTTAACCTGAAGACAAGTGGTTCTTTTAGGGCACTAAGCAACTTAATCAATGCCAGAGCATTAATTTGGTACCCTCTCAAGGGTACTACAAGGATCTTCCAGGTTTCATGAGACTATAAGTCACAATAAAAGGAACCCCTCAACAACCCAGAAATCCAGATGTGTATGCTACATAAAATCATACTCTTTCTGAACTACAAGCAAAAGATCATCTAGTCCAACTGCTTCACTATAAATGAGAAAATCTAGGATCTTGACTATTAAGGGATTTTTCAATGAGAGGTTAGCTTGTTGTTGTGTAGACCCCAATCTTTAGGGCAGAGAGACCTGGATCTCTTACGACTTACTAGTTGAATGGCCATGACCCATGCCAGCTAATTCCATTCCCTACATCTCCATTTGTTTTCTTATCTCTAAAATAGATATGCCTGGGTACGTAGGTGAATCAGTTTGTTGAGCATCTGACTATTGATTTTGGCTCAGGTCATGATCCCAGGGTATGGGATCAAGTCCCACATCTGGCTCCTCACTGAACATGGAACCTACTTGAGATTCTCTTTCTCTCCCCCTCTGCCCCTTTCCTCCACTTGCACTCTTTCTTCAAAAAAAAAAATAATAAAATGGATATACTAATTATTTTTACCTCATATTGTTGTGCAACGAAAAAGACAAAGGATGCCAAATACATGGTGTAGAGGAAGTGCTCAGTCATGTGTTCTTGGTCTTTCCCAGGGTCATACAAACAAATTCTGGTTGAGCCAGGATTAAAACCCAGTTATCAAGAACTCTCAGGCTGATCCTCATCCCATGCCACCTTGTCAAAAAGAAGAGTATTATCCACTTATATCCCTGAGTCTACATTCCAATAATTCAGGAATACTGACCAACACTTCATACGCTGAATAAAATACAAATAACTTCAGTAAATCTCTTTTTCCCAAATAAATCAGGTTCAGCAAGCCATCCCATAACCCTATGCCGAATCCACAAAGCTGTAAAGAGCTTCCTTTGGGACCAACATTTTCTGGCTAATTAAGATGAATGTTGTATCGATGAAAGATTATTTTAAAATGGCACTGATAGTGTTTAGACATTGTCATAACATCAGCCGGCAGATCACTAATTTGCAAATTTACTAAAGATCTTGCCAATTAAAACCCCTTCTAGACACTCTGAAACACACTGTCACTGACAGCTGATAGACCACATGGTAAAGACATGATCATATTAAAATCACACAAGACTGTTCTCCCTGGAAGGGCTGAGGGAGAGAGACGGGGGCATGTCCCCAAAGTGAGTGCCACTAAATCAGCCCAGCCAGACTGTCAGAGGAGAAAAGCAAATCTTTGGGTTTTATTTCACCCTCGCTGTTTTCCAAAACAAACAGTGGAACTTCTCAAAAAGTCTGCAGGAAATTATCATCCTGCAAAATTGTTCCTGTGTTTGTCTCAGTGAGACGAGCCAAGAGAAGGGAATCTCTGGACTGAACCAAAATTCACAAAGATATGAATCAGTTTACCTGGAAGCCAGTGGGCATGAACCCAGGGTCCTATGGGGACACTTTGCACTTCTCTGGGAGTATTCAGAGGGTAAAACAGTAGTGATCAGTCTCTAGGAAGTCATCCCAATTAACAGCACAGTGAATTCCTATAAAAGTCTATTTTATAACATTTACCCAGCAGTGGATCATTGGAGGAAATGTTCCAGATTTGAGAGTTAAGGTAGCATGACAAGATATGTATTTAAATGGATGGATTTCATATATAAAACCCTAGTGGCCAACATTTAATGAGCACTCACCATATGCATTTTGGCATTTATTCATTGTAGCAATCGTATAAGATTGGTGCTACTGTTATCACAAAAATCAAATGAGGATATTGAGGCTTAGATATGATATAGGATGCATTTGTGAGCATATAGTTGCTATGCAGTAGCACTGAGATTCAAACCCAGTTCCATATGACTCCAGGACTCTGGTGGTGAAACCCACAGTGTAGCTGGCCTTATTCCTGAGATGTTATTTACTCACACACTGGTCCATGGGAGATTATGGTCTTTTCTGAGATCCATGTATTTCTCCATTCAATAAGATATTCATAAATGTATCCAATTATACAAGTATAACCATGCAAGCAATTACTGTGTACACATTCTATATAGAAACAAACTAAAACCTTAAGAATTCAGATTCAAAATTTGTAATTCTTTATGAAGAACATGAAATTAAAATGGGTAATTATTAAACACATAATCATTAAATAAGTAAATAAGATGTACAGATGTCCCAATAGCTATGGTTGTGTAATATATAACCCTAAAACTTGGTGGCACAGAACAACCACTTCTGACCCCATGAATTCTTGGGTCCATAATTAGACCACAGTGAGGACAACTTGTCCTTGATCTATGACATCTGGGCCCTCAGCTAGAATACTTGAAACCAATGGCTGAAATCATCTGAAAGCTCCACCACTTTCATGTCTGGGGGGTAGTGCTGACTGTAAACGGGCCCTGTATTCCTCTCCATGTGAGAATCTCCATGGGGTCTCTCCTTGGAGAGATTTCTTACAGCCTGGCGGTTGGGTTCTAAGAGCAAGCATCCTGAGAGAGAGGAAGCCAGGTGGAAGCTCTATCACCCTTCGTGACCTAGCCTCAGAAGGCTCAAAGCATTATTTCCACCCTTATCTATTCAACAGAACCAACTCACCTAAAGCCGGTCCATATTCAAGAGGAGAATTAGACTCCACCCCCTATTGGGAGGAATGAAAAAGTCCTGGGGGAAAATAAATGGGACTGGAAATATCATTCTGGCCACTTTTGGAAACTAAAATATTTATTTATGCTTATCTTATTTAAAAGAACAAAGTATTTATATTCTAAATATTCATATACTATATAAACAGATTAGAGGCATTCATTTACTTATAAAATTCTTATCTATTCTCTAAAGCAAACTTATGAACATCATATCAGTTGTAAAGCATTTTTATATTTTTTCTCTAAAGCAAACTTACAAAGACAATACTAATTATAAAGCATTAGAATATTTCTATATTTTACATATTTTTAAAAACAACCTCTCAAAGGGTGCTATCTAAAATGGTTGGCTAAATAACCACATATTAGATTTGAAGGCAATAAAATTATATTTGTCTTCAACTATTATATTACAGTGCACTTTAGAAATTTAGATCAGCTTTCTCCTCTCTAAGAGTTTATGCAATTTTATTGTATGTGCATAAATACGTAGGAACATGAAGACCATTGGGGATCAAATTGTTCTTTCCACTGTTTCTGGGAAGGCAAGACTGAATCTAAATCATCTTGATGTCTTTACTAGTTTATCTATTCAAATCCCAAGCAGAAGAAATATGTGACCTAATACTTCCCACTGGACCCACAGACAGGCAGGGTGCCCTATTTCATTTCAAAATATCTGGATATTTTCCAGAGATCTTTCTATTATCGATTTCTAATTTAATTCCATCATGGTCAGAGAACAAGCTTTGAATGACTTGCAATGTTTTAAATGTTTAGAAATGTGTTTTATGGCCTAGAATATGATACTGTTCTGTGTGTACTTGGGAACGATTTGTCATCAGAATTGGGGGGTAGAGTGTTCTTTAATTGACTACTGTCAATTAGGCCCCATCAGCTGAGCAAGTGTCCAAGTTTTCTCCATCCTTACTGATTTCCAGCTTATTTGCTCCCTCTGTTATTGACAGTGCAATATTAAAACTCTCTTGCTATAATTGTGACTTTATTTCTCCTCGAAACACTACCAGTTTTGGCCTCATGCATTTGAAAGTTCTTCTATTAGTAGTGTGAACATTTAAGACTATTATTGTCCTCTTGAAGAATCAACTCTATAGCTTCATGAAGTAACCTTCTTTATACCTGACGATATTCTTCACTATGATGTCTACTTCCCTTGATAGTTACCTCAACTTTGTTTTTATTTGTGTTACCATTCTTTTTTGTCATTTTCAAGTACCTTTAATTCTACTTGTGTCTTTATTTGAAGTAAGCCTCCTGCAGGTAGTGTATAACTGGCTCTTTTGTTTTTTCATCCAATCTGATAATATCTACCTTCTAATAGGTGTGTCTGGGCATTAGATTTAAGATCGTTATTGATATGGTGGGGCTTGTGTCTATCATGTTTTTTATTTAATTTTCTCATCTTTCCTTGTCATTCCCTCTCCTTTTTAATTCAGTCCTTTTGGATGAATCAATTATGTTTTGTTTTTATCTCCTTCACTAGTTGACTAGCTATGTCTTTTCTCTTTTTCCTATGTTGGTGGTTACTTAAGGGTTTATATTTACACATTTAACTTACCCCACTCTACCTCGTAAGGATGGCATACCACTTCCCATAGGGTGTAAGAGGCATAGTATTCAATTGTATACCTCCATTTTCCAGCCCAGCCCTTGGCCTCTGTGCTCTGGTCACATATTTTACTTCTACATTTGTTATAAAACCCACATAATGTTGTTATTATTTTTTTATTTAATGGCCAATAATCTTTTAAAGAAATTTGAATAGTAAGGAAAATACTTACACATACCCATGTGGTTCCTTTGTTTAGACAAGGGTTTTTTCAACCTCTTTACAACTGACATTCTTCGCTGGAGGCAGGTGGGGGGACGTGAGGGGAGCAGTTTCAAGCCCCGTAGAATGTTTAGTAGAATTCCTTGCCTCTACTCACTGGATGCTAGTAGCCTCCCACCCTCCTTCTGCTTAAGTTATTACAACCAAAAATGTCTCCAGATATTGCTGACTGTCCCAGAGTGGAGGAGGGGCAAGACCACCCCCGGGTGAGAACCATTGGTGCAGATCCACATTTCCATCTGTCATTTCTATCTTCTCGAAAGACTCCTTTAACATTTTGTATACTGTGGATTTGAAGCTGATAAATTCTTTCAGCTTTTGTATTTCTAAGAGGGAAAAAAGCTTTATTTTGCCTTCATTTTTGAGAGATATTTTTCCCTGGTGAAAATCGTAGGCTAACAGTCTTGTTTGTTCAGCACCTTAAATATGTGGCTCCGCTACCCTCTTACATGCATTGTTTCTGACAAGAAATCTACAGTCATCCTTATCTTTTTTCCTGTGCATAATGCTTGTTTTTTCTCTGGCTGCTTTTAAGATTTTCCCTTTTTATCACTGGTTTTGAACAAATTGATTATGATGTGTGTTGGTGTCATTTTCTTCATGTTTCTTGTGTGGAGGGCTCATTCCTACCGGTATGAATCTTAATCTACAAACAGGTGTGCAAGAAATATTAAATTTCTTTGTTGTTGTTTTTTTAACTCAAGTTAAATTTAACTCAGAGTCAACCCTTTCCCAACACATTGTGGGAAATTCAATCACAGTCATTATGTTCCCTTCCCCCACTGGAGAGAGGAAGTTCTCTGGGTCTTACACAGATGGGGAGGCCTTTCCAGTCTTGGGTCATTGACATGCCCCGGTTGCCATGGTGACACTCAAAGTTATTTTTCACGGTCAGACCCTGGCACATGGGACTCTTCAACCAGCCCTGTGCCTGGGTCTCTTTCTCTAGGGTGGGACCTATCTCCCCAGGTGTGTTATTTTCTCCTACCTCCCAAGGTCTGCTCCTCTCCCCAGAGCACTGCAGTGGAGTCATGCCTCTGTCCACGCTAAGGAACTCTCCCCTTCAGTACTACTGAGGCTCTCCTCCCTCTTCTCCTTCTTCCAAATATCCAACACAATCTATTCAATACATTTGGGTTTGAAGAAAATCACATAACTTTGAAGACATTCTGCTTTCCATCCTGCAAAAAAATTCCCAAAGCAAAGAAATGCTAATACTGTGTCTACCTGCTTAAAAAGAGGTTGAAGTGGAAAGCTTGGAAAGCAAAATCCAAATTAACATAAAAGATTGTCCTGTCACCTGTATAAACTATAAGATAAGTTGGCAAGTGGTATCATGTACATTAATAAAGTACTACTAAATGTGCTACAGTGCAGACTCAGTAATCTAGAGAGGAGGCAATCAGTGAGCTGGATATCGAAAGATAAGGAAGGGTATGCAAAAGAAGGGCATTCCAGGAAGAAGCAGAAGCTTGTGCAAAGGCCCTGAATTGTGGGATGTCCTGGGAACAATGAGAAAGATGGAGAAGTTGTATGGAGGTGTGTGCAGAGGGAGTGGAGAAAAGATAGGATCATAACAGAAAAGGAAGCTGGAAAAATTATTGGTGAAAGAATTTCTATACTAAACTAAGAAGTTCTGATGTGATATTATAGAGATCTGGCAGTCACAAAGTTCCTTTATGTTTGTGAAAGACATAAATTGCTCTAATTTTTATTATTATGTGGTTATAAAAATTAGGATATAGCAATTATAGCCAAAATAAAAGTAAATCATATTCCTTTCTATTGCTGCATATAATTTTTGCAAATTTATCAGTTAAAGCAGCATACATTACATTACAGTTTATGTGGATCAGGAGTCCAGCGCAGCTCACATGCATCCTCTGCTCCAAAGTGTCTCATAAGTTTGCAATCAAGATGTAAGCTAGGGCTGGGGTTCTAAAGGAAAGCTCGACTGGAGAGGAATCCACTCCAAGCTCACATGATTGTTCACAGTGTTCAGTTACTTGCTGGCTGTTGGCCAGAGGCCTCCACAGTTACTTGCCACTGAAATTTTCCATAGGGTATCTCACAATATGGCAGCATGTGCCATCAAAGCCAACAAGAGAAAGAATTTGGTGGCAAGACAGAAATTACAATCTCATGTAACATATTCATAGAAGTGAAATCCCATCACCTTTGCTGTAATCTTTCAGTTAGAAGCAAGTTGTATGTCCTACCTACATGCAAATGAGGGGGATACATGAGAACATGAATATCAGAAGGAGGGGATTACCAGGCACCATCATAGAATCTGTCTACTACAAAAAGAGAAACCAAGCAATTAGTTACTGGCAGCTGCCTTCTAGGTTTGGAGCAGAAGGTCTTAACTGCTGGTGTAGTAGAAATGAATTGTCATGATTCTGCACATGTGTCTCCAAATGGCCTCACCTACAAGGAAAATCAAACAGTTAGCAATTCATGAATTAAGGGAAAGTTTTCACTTATACCGTGAAGGACAAATATTTCTGAACTTACATAAAACTCCATGCATTTATTAGAAAAAAATGGAGATATTTACCAAGCCTGATTCCTTCTTTTAAATGCAAGGTATAGATGCATGAAGATTACATATTTGTACAATTCACTTACCTCAATGATTAAAGAAACAAGATAGTATCTTTCAAGCTGACAAGTAATTATCTCCAAAAATAGACATTAAATAAATCTGACTTAATACATTTTCTCAGACCTTATTTGTTTTTTGTCATAGGACCAGTTTCCAGATTTTAGCCATATTTCCTAAACCAAAATCTGAATTCTCCTGAGCACTTGTGAAACTGGGTCTGAATGTTAGCAAGGGTAGCAGGCAAAGCCAGTGTACAATTACAATTTACCAGTTCCAAAAACTTGCTGCATGAGACCTTGAATTAATTACTTAATTATTCTTGGCCTTAGTTTCCTCATCTGCAAAATAATAACACTGAATTAAATACACTCTTTCAGCTTTAACAGTCTGTGGAACATGCTTTCCTTACTATTCAATCATCTGAAATTACACTCAATTGTTTTAACCCAAATTTGAAAAACCTTTGGGGGCTTGTAATTTGCAATCAGTCACTTCAGGATGAGTGTCAAGAGAACAGCCCAGCTATGAGATATAAACTGATTGCAAAATGGATCTGTGGGAGCCATAAGGGATGATATACTGACTGCAGGGATGGGAAGGGGGGTTCCAGTTGCAGTGGAGTGACCAGCCCTTTAGTGTCCCATTTCACACACAAATTTAATTGCTGCATTCTCTTAGAGACTTCCCAACCAGGGTCCTGGAACATTCCCAGACTGTGCAACTATTGGCTTTCTCTGTGTAACCTCCAACCTTAAGCTAAGACTAGGACTCAGGTTCATTCCAGTTCCAAGCTGCAGAGACCAGGCTGTGCTTCCTCTTGCCTTTCACTTCCCTCACCACCTATGAATGGAGAGAATTTCCCATCCACACATATAGTTTGCAAAGCATGTTTCAGTACTCTTTATTCAACAGATATTAATTGAACAGGTTCTCTGGAGAACAGACATTTGTTGATAAGTATGCAAACACACACATCATTACAAACTGCAACAATTCCTTTAAAGAAAAAGCACAGGAGCTCCAGAAACATAGAAAAGGAGATAGAATCTAGCACAGGGGAGACACCATTGAGGAAGCAGTCTTTGAGCAGTGATCTAAATGAATTGAACAGAAAGCCATGAAAGAAAGCAATACACCTGATGGGCAAAGAGTAAGGGAAGGATGGAGGAAGAGAAGTCCAGGGAAATGTCAAAGCAAGATTGTGAAGGACTTTCCAACCAGCCATTGACATGTTTTAAGCTACTGAGTAGTATGATCCAGTTTGTATTCTGAAAATTTCACCCTGGCTAGGGTTTAGAGGACAACAAGAGAGCAGTTGGGAGTATATCAGGTAGGAAAGCACAGTAATTTTAATGAGGGTGAAGAAAATGGAGATATAGAGAGATGGAAAAATTCCAGAGATAATTAGAAGTTCTGACAGTATTTAGTGGTGCATTGAACAGGGGAAGTTAGGAAGAAGGAAATCTCCTAGGCATCTAGCTTGGGCAAGTGAGCTGTTGACAGTGACTTTCACTAAATGGGGGAGCACTAGTAGAGAGTCAGTCTTCAAGGGGAGGATTATGGGTATAGCCATGTTGAGATTGAGGTGCCTTTGGGTCCTCCCACTGGAGGTGATGAGATAGTATTTGCATCTATGCTTTGGAGGTCAGAAGGGATTTTTGAACCAGGATGAACATCTGGAATGCCTTGACCTGTAAGTGGCACTGAAGACTCAGATGTAATAGGCACCATCTAGGAAAAGAATGTAAGTAAGAAGAGCAGAATGAAACCTTGAGGGACCTTAATATCCAATGGGCAGGTAAAAGAGGATGATCTAATAAGGAAGGGTGGCAAGGACTAGCCAAAGATACAAAATAGAAATCAAGAGGAAACAGATATGCAAATGTTTCAAAGTGATAATGGTCAACATTTATGAAAGTTACAGTATGATGAGATTTGAAGATGTTTATTGTATTTAGTGACATGAAGATCATGAATGACTTTAAAGTGAGTCATTTCAATAAAGTAAGGGGAATTAAATGCAGATTGGAATGGGTTGAGAAAGGAGTGAGTAATGAGAAATTTAACTGTAAGAGAATGGGAAAGATTGAACAGGAGCTCAAAGACAAGGTGTAGTTGAGGGAGGGTGATTTTATGATAGATGATTTTATGGTAGTGACATGATGATGGAAAGGTAAATCATGACAGCAGAGAAGAAAGATTACATAGGTAAAGGTGCTGAAAAAAAAGTGAGAGTGGATGGGATCCAGAACATAATAGGAAGAGGTAGCTTTAGATAAGAGGAAGAATACTTCCTTATTCCAACAGGAGGTTGAGAGAAAGGACGAATGCAGATGCTAGGAGATTTGCAGGTCTGATAGAAAAAAGTTGGTGTGTGCATGTGTTTGTAGGTGAGCTCCTTTAAAATGGCTCCTATTTAGAAGGTGAGTTCACTTGCAGATATGGAGAGTGGAAATAATAGTGAAGGGAGATTCTTATTTGTGGATATCTTCCTTGTGAGTACAGAACTCTAAGCTTGTGTTCTCATGATCTTAGCAACAAATGTGAAAAAAATAGTCAATCTATATATTAAATTTCAGATACCTTTCATGGGCTTACTTCACTGAATTCAATCATTCATTTTCCTTTGGTTCTGGATAGCATTTGTTTTTTGTTTTACTAAAGCAATCTCATTTAGCCACATGGACACAATTTCAAATCACATTTTCAGAAAGGACTGGGCTTAAGTACACTATCAATAACTTTTTTACCTGACTACATTACTCAAGATACAGCTTTCTGGATCTTGTTGAGAGGTTCAGGAATGTCATGCTACATTTCAACTATTACTACAACACTTCACTGCCCATGTAATTTCAAGCAGTCATTCAGATTCTAAACATTGCAAGGAGGCGGTCTCTCAAACTTTTTTGCTTTTCCAGAAATGTCTAAATCTAAATCTAGTAAATATATTCCAGGTATCTAGAGGTTAAACTTCAAGTTTACACAAATCTCCCAAATTCCAAATTTTCATGAGATTAGAAGTTCCAAAATGTGGAGGTCACCACCACTCTGTCTAATATCGCTTGAGGTTTACTGGTCTCTCCCGATTCCCCTAATCTTGTTCTCATTTTCTTGTTCCCATTTGTGGCATATCAAATACCCTGGCGCTTACACTCATTTTTACTCTAGTCTCTGAAATTATGTTTATTTTTCAGTAATTCTTTGATTCTGAAGATTTACTAAGACATTAATGAAGAGAAATGACTTGATGGGTGTCAAAGGAGTTTCCAGTGAAGAGTTGCCAAGGATTGGCTTGATTACAGGGGCCAGTCTATAAAAATAACAGAGATGGGTTGAGCTCTATAATTAAACCTCTAGGTGCCTGAGCTTACACAAGCCTCCAAAAAAGGATAGGATGGACCAATATAGGTGATTATTTAGGGCCATAGGCAATCCAAGTCAATAATAATAACTCATAATTTCAGAGAAGACTTTAATTAAAAAGTAAATGTTGAGAGCATATCTGTGGCAATGTGGATGGTGACCCCTTATTAATGAAAAATTAAAGCCCTTTTGCCCATACTAGTCAGAAAAGTTTCCTCTTTTATTCCACTTAGGGATGATAAATACATTATTTTTCATATGTGTTCCCTTTTATTCAACTTCTCTGTTCTATGAACATTTACAAACTTTTTCAAGAGGTTGCCAATTCCTTTACCATCAATGCCATGTCCCTGCGTAAAAGTCATTACCACACCATCATGACTGACCTGCCATCCCAGTTATCCTCCATCAGAACGGTTAACATTAGCTTAAATAAGGTATGGGGTATACAGAACAATAGATGAAGTAGAAGGTTGCCCATAGAAGCAGCATGTAAACAATAAAGTTCCCAGGAGCCAAAGGAGTTGTGTCAGGGGCAATTGAGTCCTGAGCCAAAGACTCAGGTAGGAATCCACGGTAGCAAGAAGAGACTAGATCATGTGGATAGTTGAATAGGTGAGACCATGATGTCTCCTTGGAGAAGCCAAGAGTGGATGGTGTTAGATGGAACTAGATGTGAAGACCACGCATACCATGCATGTGTAAGGAGGTATGCTTCCAGTTGCCATTCTCGTTAGATGTAGCTGGCATGCACAGAAGGAAAATTGCATTACTGAAAATAATGCTTTTATTTCTTCTCACAAAAGGCTTAGTTTGACATAAATGGAATGATAAGAGACAATAAGCTAAATTCCATTTTTTTCTCCCTAAAACGTCTGTGTGTGAGTTGGACAGGCTTTGTGCATTCATTTTTAAAGATCTTAGCCAGTACATCAGGATGGAACACAGGCCATGCAACTTGCTCCCATTGTCCTTTTGTTTTATGGAGTAGCTCTGTGTGAGGTGACTCCCTGTTTAGTTAAAATAGCTCTTTATAGTATCAAACTATACAGCATTCAGACCACATGAAACTCAGGACACCAAGGATTGTAAGATTTTTAAAAATAATTTTGATTAAAGATTGTGTATAAAGAAACTGAAAGCCTTTCACAAATAAATTTCTTACTTGTCATTTCTCTGGTTCAAATTCCTCCTCCTCAAGGCATTTTCTCTTCTCTCACCTCTGTTCCAGAGCAGATCAACCTTTCCTCTGTCTCCTACTACAGATTTCTTCAGTTCAACTCTTCCAGATCCAGACCCAATATCTGAATTCTGAAGGTCCAAATGCCTTATCAAAAAGTTTCATCAAAGCATATCCTCCAACAAATGGTGATCACCAAAAGGTGGGGGAGGAGTGGGAGGGAGGGGTTTTTGATTACTGTACACATGAGAATTGTTATAATCCTAACGTGACTTTTAGATTGTAAGTACACACATGAAAGACAACTAAGTTATACTGACAAGCAGCATGTGCCTAAGTTAAAGCACAGACTACTGAACAGGAGACTGGAACGGCTCACACTGACCAAGGATCATGATGAAGGACAGACTTAGGGAGGACCTGGGAAACTGGGCCAGTATTTATGAAGAGATTAGAACAAGGAAGATTCAGGTAGTCAAACAAAAGAGAGGAGTCTGTGTTGGGAGGGAAGATCGAGAAAAAATGAACAAAGTTTCAGGAATGAGCATGGATTCTTCTATATTCTGATTAGCACAAAAAATATATCAAAAGTAATGGCAAGTTAACTATGTAGTCCCAACCCTGGAGGCACCTGTGCCAAAGAGATTGGACAAGCTCAGTTGGATGGCCCCCAAGAGATGGCTTGGATAGTGACCACTGTGAGAGCTTGGTTTTGTGTGACCAAAACCTCGGTCAGAGGGCAGCTGATATCCCAACCCAAAGAGACAGGGATGAGAACTAAGTCAAGGCATGGAACAAGATTATCACTTAATATGAAACCTGAAGCCAGACTGATACCCCAGAGAATAGGAACAAACTCTGGAATGGGTCGGTGGTTCTCTATGCTGATCTGAGGTCAGGTGAGATTTCTCTTGTACAACAGTATGGACTGCCCTGCAAACAAAGCTTTTAAAAGCTAATTCTGGGCTGGGCACCTCAGACATCAGGAGGAGTAATTTAATGCATTAATTTCACCACTAAAATGAAGTCATTGGAGTTTTTTTCAGTAGAGAAGCCATGTGAAGAATGTGATGGTTTGCAAAAATTGTGACTGTTGTATACAGTATGGATTACGATACCAAGAATAAATAAATAGTTTAAATGTACTCAATTAACTGTTACATAGAAAGTTTATCCATTAATGTACTTAATAAATATTTGCTGAACACCTACTATTTGTCCAGCACTTGTGAGCAAAACAGATCTAGTCCTGACTTCATGGAGTTTATGATCAAATGTGGAAAGAGACATTAAGCAATTAATTACAAATCATAGTGCCATGAAGAAAAGGTCTGAGGTATTATGAGAAGCTCTAGCAGGGAAGTTGTTAGGACAGGGACTTAATGAGACAGAGCTCACTCTTCCCTTGGCTAGATCAGTTCAGGTGCAGTAAGGAAGGCAAGGATTAGAATGGGTTAGAAATGATGAGAAGAAGAGGAAGAGAAGAAGGAAAAGAAGGGGATGGGCATACACCAGTAAATAAAACAGATGAAATCTCTGCCTCGTGGACCTACTTCCAAAAAGAGATGCCCTGTGGGCAGGCAGAGCACTCCAAAAGGATATCAGATCTGGAACTGTCAGTGCAAGGCTAATGGGCAAAGGAGTGGTATTCACCCAGGTAAAGAGTGCCAAGAGAGACACACAAACAATCAAGGATAAGCCTGAGTGAGCAAATGTCCCTTGTTTGGAAGTGTGGGAAAAGAAAAAGAATTCAGAAGAATCCAGAAAAGGAGACAGGCAACCGTCTGCATTGGACATAAGATCATTTTAGGCTTACAAGATGACTAGAGAAGGTGGTGATCCAGGACTCGTATGTAAGAGAGGAGAAATTTTTAGCTGCTTTTAATCAAAGAACTTTTCTAGAGGAGAAGGTATTGAGGTCCCACAAAAGCTAAAAGAGGGTGGGGGACAGCCTACCCAGAGCCTATGCATGAGTGCAGGTGGAGATAAACCTCGTAAGGCCTGACCCTTTGGGTGCCCCAGCCAAAGACTGTTGAGAGGCTGAATGAACAAACACACAGAGGTCCAAAGGCCAGTAGATAAGAGAACAAAGAAGAAAATAAAGAAGTGTCTCTATCACACACACTGCCATTCCTGTTTAGAAAGGAAAAGATGTTGGGGACTCAGTCAGTTAAGCATCCAACTCTTGATTTTGACTCTTGCAGTTGGTGAGTTCAAGCTCCACATTCAGCTCTGAGCTGACAGAGAGAGGAGAGAGCCTGCTTGGGATTCTCTTTTTCTTCCTCTCTCTCTGTCCCCCCTCACTCTCTCTCTCTCTCAAAATAAATAAACTTAAAAAAAATAAGACAAATAGCTCCCAAACTTTGACCAGTAAGCAAAACCAAAAAAAAAAAAAAAATTTCAAAGATAAGCTAGGCAGAAAAAGTGGGCTGGGCTGACTTATATTACTAATGCTAACTTTAAAATGATGTAGAAAGATATTTGGGAATTTTTTTTAAGAATCTAGAGACTTCATTAGGGTCTACAGTGTAATTTTGCTTAATTAGGCCCTAATAATTAATGCTGTGACTGTACCAGAGAAGTAATAGGACAAAATGCTGATGTGCAAAGCCCCATGCAAGTTACACATCTTCTGCCAGTAATGATTATGTTCCTTTTTATCATTAAAAATTCAATTAAAATAATTTGTGTTTTTCCCTTCCATACAAAGAAATAATAAACATTATATTTTATATTCTGATTTTCCGTCAATAGTGATCCTGGAAATGTAATTAGCTGTATTTTTTTAACAGATGGATTTAAGTTACTATAATGATGACCTAAAAATTCTAAACTGGAATGTGGACTCCTTATTTGAGTGGAAATACAGTATTAGTATCACATTTCATGTAAATTGCTAAAGACATACTATCCACCAAGTCCTAAGCACTACTGCAGGTCAGGCATTACTAAAGCATTAAGGAAATGCTATGCTTCTTACAAAATAACTGCCAGCAAAAACACTGGGAATGGAGTGATTTCTAGTGATTTTTAAAAGAGAGAGGCGGGGGAGAGAGAGAGAGAAAGGAAAGGAAAGGGAGGGAAGGATGACTATTTTCTGGATGACTCTTTAGGTTTATGATGGACACCCACCATATCAAGCATTCAGTAACCAGTGGAGATTAATAAATGTTGATGATGATAATGATGGTGATGGTGATGATGATGATGGCAATGATAAATGTAATCCCCAAATAGTATACATTAACAGGAAATATTATTATCTCTAATTTGTAGGCAAGGGGCAAAAGGAACAAATTAATTTTTTTAATTTTAATTCCAGTATACAGTGTTTTACTACCTTTAGGTCTACAATATAGTAATTCAACAATT
The DNA here is from genome assembly GCF_006229205.1 of Suricata suricatta. Lineage (NCBI taxonomy): Eukaryota > Metazoa > Chordata > Mammalia > Carnivora > Herpestidae > Suricata > Suricata suricatta. The sequence continues at coordinate 18,317,081 of NC_043713.1, read as the reverse complement.
CTATACATCACCCAGTGCTCATCAAGACTAACTTTACCCTTAATCCCTTTCACCCATCCCCCCATTTATTTCCCCTCAGGTAACTATCTATTTGTTCTCTATAGTGAAGAATTTGGTTTTTTTAATGTGTCTCTCTTTCCTTCCTCCCTTTGTTTGGTTTCTTAAATTCCACATATGAATGAATTCATAAGACATTTGCCTTTCTCTAACTGACTTATTTTTCTTAGCATTATATGCTCTATATCCATCCACATTGCTGCAAATGGCAAGATTTCATTCTTTTTATGTCTGAGTAATACTCCGTTGTGTGTATATACCACATCTTCTTTATCCATCCATCTATTGATAGATGCTTGCTTCCATAATTTGGCTATTGTAAATAATGCTGCAATAAACATATGGGTGCATATACCTTTTTGAGTTCATGTTTTCATATTCTTTGGGTAAATACTCAGTAGTGGAATTACTGGATCATCTGCTATTTCTATTTTTAACTTTTGGAGGAAACTCCATAGTGTTTTCCACAGGAACTGCTCCAGTTTGCATTCCCACCAAAGTGAAGAATGTAGTAATGGGTATGTTATAGTCCCTCTTCAGGTGGAAAGAAAGAGAGAAAATACAGAAGACATTAAAAGATAACTTCTTCAAAAAGGATAAGATATCTTTACACCATGAAGTATTGTTTGACATCTAGACTAGGAGTCAGCAAACTTTTTCTGTGAAGGGCCAGATAGTAAATATTTTAGGGTCTGGGAGCAACAATTATAACTTTGTAACTAAAAGCGATATTCTAAAGCTATGTGAAATCTTGCCGTTTTCTCAAATATAACCCTGATTTAATCTTTATTACAGGGGAGACTACTTGTTATCATCTCCAATTTGGAAATGGAGGAACTTAGAGAGACTCCAGAAAGCCAAGTTACTTACCCAAGACCACACAGTTATAGCTAGGATTCTAATCCCTACTGTTCTACACAGTAAACCACCTCCCAAAAGGTGGCTTTTTAAAAATCACATTTCTAACAAAATGTAGAATCATGCTGGATTAAAAAAAAAAAAAAAGAATGACTGTCCAAGGCTTATTGGCAAAGAGAGCTTGATCCCAAAAGCTACTGTCTGCTCTCCTTTCTCACCCCTGTTCCCCTCTAGGATGTCTTCTTTCCTTCTCTAGCCAAAAAAAAAAAAAAAAAAAGTAACATTAGATGTAACTGGTCTATGTCATGGGGGAAAATACAACACTTTACTTTGGCAGATACCAATATCATCCACTGCAGAATATCAGTAAACCTCTGGGTTTTTACACAGAAGCTGTAAACTCTCCTATCTTCCCACATTTTCTCTCTCCACTCAAAAACTCATGTTCAGCACTTTCTCTTAATAGTTTCAATTTTTAATTTTATTTTCCCTCTATGTGTACAGCACCCCAACTTACCTGCATGTCTTTCTTGTTTCTGTTTAGGAAACCCTGAGCCTTCTTTAAAGAATGTCAGGTTGACCTCATCCCAAGAAGATCTTATAATAATGGTGGCAAAATTCACTCTCTCTCCCTGATTACAAAGCTCTCGTTGTATGAGTTTGATGGTTCTAATCTCATTATCTGTATTATTGTTTAACTTTTCATGAATGGCTAATATCAAAAAGAATATTTCTCAAAACCAGAAAACACTTTATATTCAGTAGTATACCATCTACCCTACCTCCTACCTCCAGGCTGCATGCAATTCAATAGTAGGTGTTTGATAAACATTTGTTAAATAAATGAATGGATAATGTAATACTTAGACCTTCAACTAGGAATATATACTTGACTTCCATGATTCTCTTCGAGGGTGTTGTTGAGCACATTGCTCACTATAACATCAGCATCTCATCCATGAGTTCCCATGGGAGACATGTCTTGAGCCTTGGTAGAAGAATGGATATGCATGACCTGCACACAGGTCAGCTTTACTCTTTGGACCGATATGAATTGTGTGGCTGTGGAGCATGTCTTTTGGTGGAAGGGAATTTTTTACTCTTTAATCTTGCACAGAATCCATACCATGTAATATCAACTCAGAATTCCTCTGGCTGAGCAGGAGAATGGAGGGAGTTTCACGGCTGCCGAGGCCTCACCTACTGTACCGTCACTGGTTACCACCAAGGGCTGCATGAGACAAAGGTTGATGATTCCAACTCTCTCCTTTGCTCTCCACATTGGCCACTAGAATTTTGGCCCACTTCTAGAAAAAAGAGAGGACTCGTGACTTACTAAATTCACTCCTGACTTTACTAAATCTCTTTTACTATTTTGTCTTTGTCTTATTTTCCTTATTGGTTAACTATTTGATTTTCTTTTATATATTGTAAGGCATCCAAAATGGTCTCTGACAGAAGGCATCCCAAAGGTAGATGGGTGGATGGATGGATCTCTACAAAACTAGCTTTATTAATTGACAAACAAGGCACATAGCCATAATGAAAAATTCTCAATAATCAAGAGTTATACATAAAATTAATAGAAACTTGGGGCCCCTGGGTGGCTCAGTTGGTTAAGTGTCTGACTTCAGCTTAAGTCATGATCTCACAGTCCATGAGTCTTAGCTCTGCATCAGGCTCTCTGCTGTCAGTGCGGGGCCCTCTTTGGATCCTCTGTCTCCCTTTCTCTCCCTCTCCCTGCTCATGCTCTCTCTCTCTCTCTCTCTCTCTCTCTCTCTCTCTCTCTCTCTCTCAGAAATAAATAAATAAATAAATAACATTTAAAAAAACAATAGAAACTCTTGATAGAATGTATCACCATCCCCTCACAGTAGAGCTACAATAGCAGCAGCACTTGGACATTTTGCTGAACAGGATAGAGCCAATGAAATCCATAGTACAAACCATCCTCACATAAATGTTAATATGACATAGAAAACAAATGTATTGAAAGAATTCCTCTTAACTGTTATTGCTAAATAGCTAAAATCTTCACTGCTGTATGGAGTATTGTTCAAACCTTTCAAAATGGGAAATTAGTGTTCTTGATAACAAAATCAACTCTCAAGTATTATTCCGACAGAAGGAAAAGTGAAATGATTGCCCATATCAGTAGTGGATATTCCCACGTATTTTAATTTGTTCTCATAGAGCATTATATCGCAGCAGATTTACTTCCTTAATAATTTTCCTCTATCTTCACATTAACATTGGTTTACATTGGCTTTATCTGTCTAATGCTATTATAGTTGCTTATCCTGTTAGTTTGCTGAGATCTTGGCACCTAAACTTTCCCAGATTCACTTGCTGATGACTATATAAAGTTCAGGATCAATGATTTTCAATGGCTCTTACATGAGTGAATACAAATACTGATTAAAGACTGGTAATGGAATTTTACAGTCTTGCCTGTGGATCTCAAAGCAATTTACCAAGCATCATTATATGATCTTATAATGTTGAGGGCAAGTGATTGTGTCCACATTTGCACATGGAGCTGTGAAACCAGGGCCCATTTCTCTTATTGCGTTATGCCCCACCAAGCTGATGATAACCCTGGGAACTCTTGAGAAATCAGCGGGGGGCCAGAGGAAGCTCTGCACTGCAGGGGGCTAGGGGTTAAACGATTTTCTGGAGGTGGAGCCTGCCTTTTCAGTTGTCCCACCAGGCTCACACCAAGGCGGATTGGGTACTTCCAGAAATTAGCTCCTTGCAGTTGAATAAATGGGTATTCTTTTAGGTTTAGCAAACATTTCACATTTTGGAGCTGTTGACCAAGATCCTCCCCCATTTGAAGACTCTGCTCTACTGCCGGCCAGGTAGTAGACCTCCGGAGAGCAGGAATGATTTCACCCACTGATTTGGGCAGACAGACAAGACTTGAGATTTTGCCTCCCTCTTATCACAATAACTAAGGCAGAATTCTGCCAATAACCTTTTGGTTGCTTTCTCTTTAATAACACTTAGGAAATTTTCTAAATATAAAAGCAATTATCAGCACAGAAATCTTAAAAAGAGACAAAAGCGCAAAGATAGGAAAACATTTAAATCATACATAATTCTATCCTTCAGAAGTAAGCAGTTAACATTCTTGAGGTATTTTCTTCCCGTCTTTTTTCTATACAGCTTACATGTAAACAGTATACCACATGTAAGGTAACAGAAGCTAAACTATATGTGTGATGTATATTGTTTCCACTTTTATATTTAACAATATGCCATGAATAGTTTTGCAGGTAAATAAATATTATTCACCACATGATTTCCAAAAGTTTCACAGTAGACTGCCATGAATCACAATTTAATTTATTAAATCATTTCACCATTGAAATTTAGGTCAATTCTAAGTGTTCACTATTATAAATAATGCTGCTGAATACCTTTGCATGAAAGTTGTTAATACATATACATCTCTGATTGCTTTCTTTGGAATCCATGGAATTAATGAATTAAAGGCCCTGAACACTTTAAAAGGCTTCGATACTCATTACTTAGTCTGTCATTTCCCTTTTAAAAGACTGTGCCACATTCTTTTGGTTTATAGTGGTTCCCAAAATGTTCTATTGTGATCCCTCCACCCACCCCACAACTCAAGTTTGCTTGTCAACTCATTTTAACATGATTTTTTAATAGAAATATTGCTATGGCATGGTAGAAGTTATCTCAAATGCAGTGCAATTTCCACTAAGGCCCCAAACTCTCTAAGGTAAACAACATTGAATTTGAGTCTTTATTAAGGGAATTTCAGGAAAATCAACAGCATGGTAAGGGGAGTCCACCCATGATTTTGCTTCCCTCCCAAATAAAAAGATTTCTGAGCCCAGATCTCACCCCATGACTTCCTACATTCAAGAAACAACCAAACACAAACTTGTTCTTCTGTGTATGAAGAAGAATCAACTCAAACAAATCATCTCTCTACAACTAACCTGAAATACTTTTCTTTCCTCCTGCTACTAGAGGACAGCTTTCTTACTCTTCAACCTGCATAAATGCCTCAAAGTTCCTATTTTTCTCAAACTGTCATAAAAAGGACTCATTATTCTCTGCACATATACTTCTACATTTAGCTGTGAAAGTCAATATTTATTGCACTTTTTTTCTGCATCCCTTAATGGAACATGTGTGTGATTATTGAATAAACATGAATGTATTGAGTTTTGCAACACTTCTTCTCCAGTAATTTGTTGGGATTTTTTCACTCTTCTAACTCAAAACAGATTTATTTTTCTAATAAGATTTTGCAAGTTCTTCGTCCACAGTATCCACTAGATTTATTTCATTTTCAAAATATAAACTGCCGCACCTGGGCAACAATTTTTTTGATCACTCCAAATGGTTTGTAATGGTTTCTAGCGTAGAGCGACGGTATGCATACTCACCAGATGCACTTCAGCTCATGCATTACTTTTTGGTTCAATATTTTTTGGTCTGTTTATCCCATCTCAGTCTCCTTGACCACATTCTCAGGCTTTATTTCATACTCATTTGCACATCATGCAAGAGAGCATCACAGCTGAATAAAGAATCCTTTGAAAGGTTTCACATGGAGATGGAAGATCTAATAAATTTCTGTTGAGAACGTTTATTATTGTTGATGTAATTATTATTTAGCATGGATGAAGCATTCCTGTGCTACCCTCAGCTTTAAAGAGCCTCTGTGTGGTAACGTCCTCCCTCCTAAGGCTTCTTGGGTGTATTGCTCAATCATTTTCTCTACATGAATTCCATGGCCCAATAATTGGGAATTCAGAGCCTGTTAAAAGGAAACTTCAATTCTGATTTTTTAAAATACTGTCATGATTAGGCTGGTATGTTTATAATCTGGCTTTTTCCAGTGAGCTCACAATATTTCATAAATGAGTAACAGAATTTTCTCCAATGTTCAAGTTTACAAGATTTTACTGGTCTAAAAAAAAAAAAAAGTTCACCGGACACCTTCCTATCTCTCACTGTGATAAAGTGAATCCACAGCACCAAATGTAAGCATTTACAATACAGGAGGCCTTGAAAATTTACAAATTGGTCAATATGTTCATTTTTATTAGTGTTTTTCTTACTGACAGAATGGTATTTTTAAGCTTGGAAATTTGGTCTGATGACTAAATAGTCTTTTCATAGAGATATCAATATTTAGAGAGCTTTTGATATTATTAGAAAGCCATCTAAAAAATGCAGTTTTTGATAAAAGAAGTCAATCTACATTATTGGCTCCTCTATGCTATGTATCTGTCTAAGTTTATTATTTATTTCCAACTGTGACTTTTGTCCTGATATCAGAATAACAATTTACATGATAGCACTGACTTGACATCACCACTTGAATGATTGATAGGTAACTGAAACTTAATAATCTATCCATAAAATACCTATAATGTACACTTCAAATCAATCAATCTCTTATCCAGTCTTTCATCTCAACAAATTATATAACCACCTACTTCAATAAAAAGCCTCAGGGCCCTCTTTGATTGTTCTTCTCTCTCTCCAATATGTAATTCAACACTGAGTTCTGTTGGGACTAACTTTAAAATATATGCCAAATTGGTCACTTCCTCTTCTCCACTGGTAACACGTTGGTCCAAGTCACCATCACACCTCACCTGAAATTCAGGAGCCTTTCCACACCTTTCATTTCCACACCTTTCATTTCCACTCTTGATCCACTATCAAGCAAATTGTGAACCAGCATAAGATACTCCTCAGCCTCAACCACACACAGGCTTCTTGTTCCACCCGGAATGGAGCCCACATTCCCCCATAACCTGCATGACCCGTCATGAATATGCTCCGTCCCCATCTCTAATTGCATCTCTTGCCACTGTCCCCTTACTTTCTATGATCTAGACTCCATCCTATTTTGTTCCTCTAACATGCCAAGCCTATTCCTCTCTTGGATTTTATTCTTTTCTGCTTCTCTGCTTGGAAGTCTCTCCCCTCGCTCATTTTTGTATGACTGATGTCTTCTCATCACTTAGATCTCAGCACAAATATCATGTCCTCAGAGAGGTCACCCTGGACCACCACCATTTTGTCTCTCTTTCATCACTTTGCCTTATTTCCCTCCCAGGAGTTATATCTCTTTAAAATTATCCTCTTGGGGTGCCTGGGTAGCTCAGTCGGTTGAGCTTCCAGCTTCTGCTCAGGTCATGATCTGATGGCTCGTGGGTTCAAGCCCTGTGTCAGGCTCTTTGCTGACAGCTTGCTCAGAGCCTGGAGTCTGCTTCAGATTCTGTGTCTCCCTCTTTCTCTGACACCACCCTCTTCACTCTGTCTCTCTCTGTCTCTCAAAAATAAATAAAAAAGCTTAAAAATTTTTAATAAAATAAAATAAAATAATCCTCTTGATTTGTCTGCTTTTTAACAGCCTAGCCCCCCACTAGAATAGGAGCCCCACAGGAAAAGAGGGCTTATCGCTCATACACCACTGTTATCAACGATGTCAACCTTTACATGGTAGATGTTCAACAAATACTCACTGAATGAATGAATTTCTCAATCAATCAGAAAGTCAACTAATTGGCATGCCATCCAAGGTCTCTCGCCATCTGGTCTTAACCTATTATGATAGCCTGCCTCCCAATATGCTACATACAAGCCATGTCAGACTAGTCACTGTTTCTAAAACATGCAAAGAACTTCATGACCCAATGCTTTTAATCAGACTATTAAGATGTTTATTTCATTCCCAAGCATTCTTCTTCACCATGCCCCCATACCTCCTTCCACTTGCATTGGATTAAATTCTACTCAGTGCTCAAACCTCACTTCAACTGTCTGCTTCTCTACTGAGGTGCTACAACTTTCTCCACTGGTTCCACAGCACTTTGTCTCTCCATCAGCAGACCCATAAAACAGTCCTCCTTAGATGTTGCTATCTCTTGCTTTCCTAAGATGTGCTAAATTCTTTGAAGGCAGAAATTTAGCCATCTCTACATTCTTCATGATTCATAGTCTAGTCCCTGGTAGGGGTTCCATAAATGCTTTTTTTGTTTTGAACTGAATTTAATTGACCTGAACCAGACTATAAGAAAGATCTGATCCCCAAAATTAAACTATGTCTCCAATCAGGAGCTTTTAACACTCAGTTGATTGTGAAATACATAGCTCTCTATTTTAATGGAGAAGGTGGTAGAGCTCTGAGTGATAAAAAATTGTCTCTGAGCTCTGCCTATTGCAAAGAGAGACATGGTCAGGAATCATCAAATTTGTGTTTCCTGTGTCTGTTTTTAATCACCAGCTGCTTGTTTAGCCTTTATCCCAATGTTTGGCAGAGACTGGGTTGCTTCTCTCACACGTGTTTTTTCCTTCAGAATGTTGACATTGGGCTATATACTATATGATAACAAAATACCAGACTTCTTAGGTCATTAGTTTAATGCAGCTGTGGTTGTTGAAGTTCATGAAAGTCACCACTTGTCATTTGTTTGTATCACTGTCCTAGTGAAAGGGCTTTTCTTTGCTAAAGAGTTAGAAGCAATATTCCTAGACCCCTAACATTACTTCACTTCTTGTTAATTGGCATGAGAATGGGAATAATGTGGACAAACCATCCTATGAGTATTCAGCAAAGACTCTGTAGCAAATTAGTAGAGAGCTCAGGAGGCGAAAGACTTTGTAGTTCCTTCTTAAATTAATCCACTTGGAACACCTAGGTGGCTCGGTCGGTTGAGCATCCGACTTTGGCTTAGGTCATAATCTCAGTGCAGAGCCTGCTTCAAATCCCCTGCCCCCCCCTTTCTTCTCCTCCCCCACTTATACTCTTTCTTTCAAAAATAAATAAACATTAAAAAATTTAATCCAGTCTTGTGCCATTAGAGTCAGGGAAAAATCCATAATGTAGCAGAATGAGACACTGTCTTCTTAGACTTGGCTGGCTGGAGAAAATATGTGCCCAGAGAACACAAGAGAATCTTAAGTATACCAAAAGGAAAGTGGTTTTATCCAGGCATTTCTAGAGCTCTAAAAAGCAGGGTCAAGCCCTGACTGAGAAGGCTCAGGTGTGAAAAATGCAATATGCTTAGGATAGCCCCAAACCAGCTAGATTATAGCCAAGGAACATCTCCTCCTTGGCTTTTGTCCCTATGTCACCAGCTACATAAGGGACATCTATCTACATAAGGTACATGCCCCCAAAACACAGAGAAGTTGCTATGTTAAAGGAAATACAAGACTTAAGCAATGGCTGCAAGTAGACCAAAAGAGCTCTAGGGCAACATGGCCTGCTAAGCTTACAGCATGAGGAAGAAAAGAAAGGCAGATTCAAGACTAGTAATCATGCCTTCAATTCAACTTGATTTGGTTCAGTTTAATTAATTTTAAGGTTAGAGGAGAATGGGAAGAGGAAAATAAGGCTGAACAGATAGCTCATTGGTCTGTAGGGTGATATGGTTACGAAAAGATTTACCAAACTTTGCCTCTAAATGGGGTTGCCCCGACTTAATTCTGACTTGAAAGTCAGTCTGGCTGTGCCCAGTATCCCCTGCTTCCTTGCTATGTGTGACATGCCAGGATACATAAACATTTTAAATGTCCTATATAAGTGAAACATTGGAAGGGACTATAGGAATCGCCACCCACCATCACACAACTCCTCCACTATCAACTCTTCTCTATTTTTCTCCATTGCAATGGACTCTGAAATGTATTTCCATGTCAATAACTACATATCTGATGTTTAGGAATTTACCCCACTTCAAACAAAACAAAGCAGCTCCGCTGAGTTGTCATCCAGAGACCCTTAGAGGAAATTCCTCCCTCCTCAGAATCTACCCTGGTATCTGTGACAGCCAAAGAAAGAGGACAAATATCCTCTTAAGACACATTAGCTTACACTAATGGGTACATAGGCTCTTCTCTGCGTGTGTGTAGTGCATATGCATGTGCATGTATGTGCACATGTGTGTTTGAGTATATGTGGGAAGATATGTGGGGGGTTACTTATTTAAAGGACTACCTTCTGAGTTGTAAGCTTCAGACAGAAAAAAAGTAAACAAGAAATAAGGAATAATAATGAAGTGTGTTGATACAGGACCTTATCATCCACCCTGCTGAGCTTTGAGAAGAATTTGAAAGCATGTTTTGCCAAGAATAATTTACAGGGTAGATATTTGATCCTTCAGACACTGTATTATTGAGACAAATGCTAGCTGATGATCTCTTGTAATTATTTTCTATCAGAAGAATTTAATATCAATCTCTCATTTTATGGAGTAAAACAATTAGATGGAACTTCACTAGACTCTATCAAGATTCCCTAAGAACACCAGGATGATCCCTTGGGGTCCCAAAGACTGCCTCTTCATGCAAATATGTCCTAGAAATTCTCACTGAAGTAAAAGTCTGCGTCATGTCAAAGAGACAAAGCATTTTCTTTTAAATGAGAGAAGAAATACATACTTAGACTCAGGCTAGATTGCATAACCAGAGATATTAAGAAGACAAACAAGACTCCTTGAGTTTTTGAATCAAATGTTATGAAAGTGGCATAGAGTTTGTTGCCAGGTTTAGTTCCCTCAAAATATCAAAATTATATTTGGAGAAAGCAGGTGTAGGTAAGTAGGTCACATGCATTTGGATCCTATAATTACAATGTTCAGACCAAGAGAGCAATATGTACCCGCATTTTGTTTGGTTAGTCACACCTGGTACTGGGATAAGTTCTGGAGCTCTATTTTGAGGGAAGAGGTGCAGATAAACCAGAAAGGCTCCAGAGTGGTGAGTGATTCAGGAATTATTTCATGAGAAGCAGAGTTGGGGAGGGAGGGATTGGGACTCTATTTCTGGAAACAAAGAGAAGAGGGGAAGAAGGAACTATGAAAGCCAAAATTATGAATTTTTGAAAGTTTTTCATATTGCATTTCTTCTATTTTCCCAGGTATAGTATGAGCTGTCTATATATCTTCTTCTACTTAAAAGGTTCTTCCTCTTTCTCCTATTGATTCCCCAGATCCAACTTAGCATCATCTTCTCCAGATAACCTTCCCTTTTCCCTTTCTCTCCCTGCCACAAGCAGAGGACTAAAAAATCTTCCTCTCTGCACCCTATCTTTATCCAGAAAACACCTTCATATTATAGTAAAATTTTGCATTCCAACGTCCAACCCTTTTCTCTTACCCCTTCAGCTATGGTCTGGGAATGGATCTTACTTTACTTTCATTATTTTTTAATTACCCTTTGCTGAGTATCTGCTACATCCTAAATATCACACTTAGAACTAGGAATATAAAGACAAAAGACTTAGACTGACCTGGCAGAACATAAAACAAGAATAACATATGCAAATATCAGAAGCAAAACAAGGATGCCTTTTTTCACGCATTATTTTCAATGTTGTACCGGAGATAACAGCCAGTACAATGAGGCAAGAAAAAAGAAATGAAAGGAATTAAATCAGAAGGATAAAGATAAAACTATATTTATTTACTGATAACAGGATAGTCTGTGTACAAAATACAAGAGAATTTAGGATTAATAAGTAAGTTTAATGAGGTTATAGCTTAAAAAATTCACATATAAAATTCATTGCATTTCTACATACTAAGAACAATAGGAAAATGACATTTAAAAATAAATATCAGCTACAATAGCATCAAAAATATAAAATAAATAGGAAAAACCTTCACAAAAATATGAATGACTTGTATACTAAAATTTTTAAAATACTTTTGAGAGAAATTAAAGATTAAAATTATTTTAATTTGTTTACTTCTGAGAGAGAGAAAGTACAAGCAGGGAAGGGGCAGAGAGAGAGGGGTCAGAGCATCTGAAGCAGGCACTATGCTGACAGCAGTGAGCCCAATGTGAAGTTCTAACTCACAAAACCACGAGATTATGAGCTGAGCCAAAGTGTGACACTCAACCAACTGAGCCACCCACGTGCCCCAAGCCTTTTTTAAAAGAAAAAGACATTTGTGTTTATGGGTCATGAGAATATAAAAGATGTCAAATATGTCCAAATTAATCTCTAGATTTAATGCAATCCCAACCAAAATCATAGGCATCTTTTTTGGTAGAAATTGACTATCTAAATCTAAAACTCTTAAGAAAATACAAAGGATAGAGAATAGACCAAATGACTTTGAAAAATAATAACAAGTTTCAAGGATAAACGTCATCTAGTTTCAAGACTTATTATAATGCTACTGTGGTCGAGACAATGTATTATTTCTATAAAAATAGAGAACAAGATCAGTGGAACAGAGTAAAGAGTATAGAAATAGAGAATACATACATGAACACCTGATTTTTTTAAGTTCATTTATTTATTTTAAGAGAGACAGACAGTGTGAGTGGGGAGGCGCAGAGAGAATCCCAAGCAGGCTCTGCACTTCCAGCACAGAAGCCAACACAGGGCTTGAACTCATGAAACCAAGAGATCATGAACTGAGCTGAAACCAAGAGTCAGAAGCTTAACCAACTGAGCCACCCAGGTGCCCCTGGACAACTGATTTTTGACAAATGGGGCTGCGGCAGTTCAGTGGAGAGAGGACAATCTCACCAAGTGCTGTTGGAACCACTGGATATTCATAACACCCAAAAATGTACTTTGATTAATATATCATACTATATCCACAAATTAGCTCAAATAAATCAATAAGCTAACTGTAAAACCTAACACTATAAAACTTCTAGGTGAAATATAGGGAAAAACCTTTGTGACTTTGGATTAAGCAAAGCCTTCTCAGATGCAACACCAAAATCATAATCCATAAAAGAAAAAACTGGTCTTCATCAACATTAAAAACATATGCCCTTTAAACCACAGCCTGGACTGTGTACTTTGTAGTACATATATCTGACAAAGAACCTGTTTCTAGGATACATAAAGAATTCTTAAATCTCAATAATAAGAAAATAATACAAGCTTTTAAATGGCAAATAAACACATGCCAAAATGTTCAGTGTAATTAGTCTCGGAAAAATGCCTAGAGGCACCTTGGTGGCTCAACTGGTTAAGCATCTGATTTTGGCTCAGGTCGTGATCTCACAGTCTGTGAGTTCGAGCCCCACATCGGGCTCTGTGCTGACAGCTCAGAGCCTGGAGCCAGCTTCGGATTCTGTGTGTGTCTCTCTCTCTGCCCCTCCTCTGCTCAGACACTCTCTCTCTCTCAAAAATAAATAAACATTAAAAAGTTAAAGATAAAGAAAAATGCTTAGTAAAACCACTAATATGTAATATGTAATATGAATACATACTTATTAGAAACTAAAAAGACTATATCAAATGTTGTCAGGAATGTGGAGCAGCTAAAACACTGACACACTGATGGTGAGAATGAAAAATGGTAGCATTACTTTGGAAGACAGATTGGCAGTTTTTTTCAAAAGTTAAACAGGGGCGCCTGTGTGGCTCAGTCGGTTGAGTGTCCGGCTTCGGCTCAGGTCATGATCTCACAGTTTGTGGGTTCAAGCCCCACGTTGGGCTCTGTGCTAACAGCTAGCTCAGAGCCTGGAGCCTGCATCAGATTCTGTGTTTCCCTGTCTCTCTGACCCCCCCGCCTCTCGCGCTGTCTCTCTCTGTCTCTCAAAAATAAATTTTAAAAAAAAACATAAAAAGATTCAAAAGTTAAACATATGCCTACCATATACTCCAATCATGCTGTTTCTACGTATGTATCAAGGGGATGTGAAAGCATACATCCATCCCAAGATTTGAACATTAATGTTCATAGAACTTATTTGTAATAGGCAAAAACTAGAAACAACCCAAATGTCCATAAATAATGAATGATCTATGCATACATTGAATTACTACTCAGCAATAAAAAGGAATGAATTATCAGTATTCTCTACAATATGGGTAAATCTCAAAACAGTTCAAATTGGAGGGAATAATTATAGGGAATACAAGAACGTTTTTAGAAGTGGTAGATATGTTCATTATCTTGATTTGGGTGATAATTTCACAGATTTACATAAAACATATTGAAATGTACCCTTTAAATATGTGCAATCTATTATTTATCAGCTATACGTCAAAAAAACTATTTTAAAAACATCATGAGTAACTGTAGTTTTAGGGTCTTACATTTTCAGTGGGCCTGGAACATAGCAGGGGCCCACTGAATAATTTCCTTATCAGAGCCCATGTGTTGTTGAAGCACTGAAAGTATGGAAGTAGTCTATTAGATTAATTTGCTGTCATTTTAACATACAGAACAAGGCCAATAAGGAAGATTTCAGCTTCCTATATTCATTTGAGTTGCCTAATAATGGAACAAGCTTCTTGATTAGGAAGATGATTATCAGAGTGATTATAAGTCTGAATCTGCAGTAAAGAAGACTCAAGTTCGGGGCACCTGGGTGGTTCAGTCGGTTAAGCGTCCTGACTTCGGCTCAGGTCATGATCTCACGGTTCATGGGTTCGAGCCCCGCATCGGGCTCTATGCTGACCGCTAGCTCAGAGCCTGGAGCCTATCTTCAGATCCTGTGACTCCTTCTCTCTCTGACCCTCCCCTGCTCACGCTGTCTTTCTCTCTCTCTCTCTCTCAAAAATAAATTTAAAAAAATTTAAAAATCAAAAAAAAAGAAGACTCAAGTTCAAATTCTGGATATTTTTCTTCCTGTGTAATCTTGAGTAGTGACCTAAATTTTCTAAGCCTTGTTTTTCTCATCTAGAAAGCAGAGACAATAATAAGAGCATCTACACCATAGATACGTTATGAACAGAAATGAGACAAAGCAGGTACAATATATTATTGAACTGACTGTTGCACTAGGTTGAGCCAATTGATAACAAATTGTAAAATACTAGTATTTAATAAATGTGGTTAACATTGGCATTTCATTCAGGGCATACAGACACTTATTCAGAAGTACCGGTCAGAGTACCTCTAATGGAGGTGTTGGGGTCAAAAGGAAGTTCGAGCAAGGTCAGGGGTGAATCTTTTCCTCATTACTGCTCAGCCTACAATCTTTCTAAGGGTTTATTCCACTGAACACTAAGAGCACCTGCCTCTTCCATTGCTCTAACATTTTGTGGCCTGTGCTACAAATTCAGGTCCCCACAGATCTTACGACCCGCTCCTCCCAGGCATAGTGATAAAGTCTGGGAAGCCCAATCACTTTGCTTGTCAGGAGTTGAATTGTATGATGTGCCAAACAGACAAGTACATCCCAAATTCATACGTGTGGAAACTTACTCCCCACTAAAAAAGACTATTTTTGTATTAGTGCTATAACTCACTATGGCAACAAACATACCAAAAGGGATTTTAAGGTGCCTATTTTGATGACACTCTATATTAATGGATTTCTCTTTGTTGCGCTTCCAGTTATCGATGTTTACATAAAATCTTGATTCATGAAAATGAATTCAGCAATTATAGAACTGCCTCTTTGAAGGCTCTAATTGACCATACAAGCTGTGAAAAAATGTGTAATAGACATGGTCCCTTAGTGTTTCCTCTACTTTATAAGCCAGGAAAAGGAAAAATTTCCTTATCAGAGTCCATGTGGAGAGGGCTAGAAGAGTCAAAGGAACTCCAGCGCTCCCGACTGCCAAACTCCCGTGTGAGTTCCCAGGGCTCAGTGGTTCTCGCGTGGGTGGCCAGGGAGCTTTGCCGACCCGATGCTGGGTTAGGAATGAGGACTGCCTTATTCCAGGCCCAGCTTCTTCCTTCTTTAGGCTGATGATCTTACAACTACAGCCACATGATGCTTACTTATTCGGTGGACATGAGTTTATTTTTCTATTTTTGAATCAGCAGGTCTTCTCAGACAATGTGCAATCACAAATCTGGCAGACTGTTCCATTCCACACACTGCAAGACGGCTCCAGGAAGTATTTCCATTCTGAATCACATAGAATTTGTGATTTGCATGCACCTTTTGAGTCAAAATCAAACATTTGCCCTGGATTGGCCCGAGTTTAATTAAAATGATGAGAATGTGTGATAGGCATTTGGTCTAAGGCAAAAAGGATGCACAGTATTGAAATTTGGAACAAACATTTTTTTTTAAAAACGAGAAATGCATGGTTGGCAGTGATAAGAAATGCCAAGACTATGTATTACACGGGATCACAGGTTGAAAATAGAAAATATCCTAAAAATTCTGGCGCACTGTGAAACTGTCATAGGAAGGTTTGGATAGGATTACATGCTTTATGGATAATGTCCCTGTAACTAACACTATAGATGTTTATAATCTTTTCTATAGTCTTTTTGTGGCTCGCCATGTATAGTTGATGGGCTGCTCATCAGTCCTGGCAGATTTTCCCATTTAACCATGCAGGGGAGAGGGGAGAGGATTTTTATCTTGAAGGGTTAAGCTCAGCAAAATTGATGATCATCCAAACACACTGATGACAACAAAGTCAGCGTGAAACAAGGTCTAAATACCCAAGCACAGAAAATAGATAACTAATCGTTGAATTGAGGATTATTAAAATTGACCACTTTTTCCACTGCAAAAATTTTAATGTGGCTATGATATTAAAGAATGTTTCCTTTCATAGCAGCAATGTCAACAATAGCCAAAACATGGAAGGAGCCTAAATGTTCATCACCTGACGAATGGATCAAGAAGATGTGGTATATATTCACGATGGAGTACTACATGGCAATGAGAGGGAATGACATATGGCCCTTTGTAGG
>NC_043713.1:18235783-18300425 GCF_006229205.1 Suricata suricatta | reverse complement strand
AAAAAAAAAGAATGTTTCCTATTATAATCTAAGTTCTATTTATATAAATACACACACCTATTGTGGGCTAAACAGATTTGCAAGTATGGATTTCTCAGGCTATTGAAGCAGGCAGTAGAATTAAGAAAAATCTGAACTGTGCATGCTCTCTCCTTTGACAGGCCATCTTTAAGCTTTGTAGTTTACTAATTAAATATTAAAATTCCTAAATAAAGTACTTAGGATAATCTACAAGGAGAATTATGATATACTATCTTAATAAGTTAAATCAGCCTCACAGAATAGATCTCAAACGATTCTATAAACACTGAATAGAGCTGTTCCCGTAGATAAGTTGCCTAAATTTTGGTCTAATTAGGATCAATCATTTTGCTAATCTATGCCAATATTCATGATGATATTCCCGTTTCACTCCCAAAATGGGTTATTAAATGGCCACTTCCACCATCTCCATGGGACTCAAATTCCCAACTTGAATGTTATCTTGAAAGTCTGCAAGTCTGGCCCGAAGCCCTGTATACCTCAACCCAGAGAAGGGGAACAGAAAATAGGGTGGACAAAGGGCAGATAGGGTGCAGCCTCTCTCAGAGAGAAAGACAGCTCACTGAACAATGTAGCTAGCTGAATTCCATTTAGACTGCAAAGAGATCTCCATGCTCCATGCTCCATGCATCTTTAATAATGATGTTTGTCTTCCAAATAGCTTCTCCCCACGTTTCAGTGTTTAGTTTTAAACAGTACCAGATATTGTTTCAGCATCTTCAGGGAGCTCAATGTAAGAAAAAGCTTTTCATTTAAACCTGACCTCTTTCTTCTATTTACTCCATACACTTAAAAAACATAACCTTAGATTTTAGAAGCTGCAAAATTTACGGTCCTACTTTGCCAACATGGCGGTATCTTAGGTAACAATATCAAGGAAGAAGTTGATGACAAAAGATCGCCTAATACCCTAAACATGAAACCGGGGTACAAAGTCAGCAATTTGCTCAAAACTTCACATCAGTTCAAAGGTACACAAAGGGAGGAGTGACTGCCTTAAGTTCAACAGAGAGAACATCTGTTCCAAACATCCTCTCCTGGGAGAGTTAGATTCTTCTAAACAACTTTATATGCCAGACAAATACATTTTATGAAAAGAATGTGTGGCTTAAGACCTCACAGAATCAACACTCACACTTGTCAAGATTGAGCTGTCATATGAATAAGTATAAATGGGAGAAGACATAGAAATCTACAACCCTTGTAGCTTCTTTTTGCTTTAAGACCAAATTTTAAAACAGCCTCTTCCCCCTCTTCTCTTTCTCTCTCTCTCTCTATCTCATTCTCTCTCTCTCTCTCTCTCTCTCTCTCTTATACACACACACACACACACACACACTCACATTCAAAATAATACATACATAATAATAGTATTTATCACATCTAAATTCACTACCATATTATTTTTTTCAGTACTTTTTGAGACTAGCCCTAACACCACTATTTAATGAATGCTCAGATGATGCTCAAATAAGGGGTAAGGAAAAAGGTTAACTTATTCATTCATTTACAAGTGTTTATTGTTTATCAACTACGAATCAGATATGTCTTAGGCCACAGATCTTAAATTATAGTAAAGTCAATGTTAAAATAATACAGCCATTATCGGAATCACTCACAAAGGTTGCCAGGAAGGTAAAAAACATAAGATGCCAAAGAGGAGTAAATGGTTCTGTATCCAAGCTCCAGTGAGGTTACCAAGTGGCAATGACATCACACAGTTTATAAATTACTCAGCTCCCCCAGCTTGGAAATTCCAGAATCATTGATTAAGGGTCCAAACATTCTTTTTGCATCTGTGTTATTTTTATTTCTGTGCATAAAGTTATTAATATTTTATATAATGCTCTTGCAAATGTGGATGATTAAAATTTGCATACTATGCAATCATGCTGGTTGGCCAGGTCTGCTGGTTGGTTGAGTCGTCTTCCAAATATCACTGGATAACCATCTTAATTATTTAATTAGAGGATCTAATCTGATATCTGTGTTTATGTTTTGACATAAAATCAAAGAACTATAAATGCTGGAGCACTCTACAGCCAAAAATCTTCATGGTAAATAACGTGTTAGAGTACAGAAACACACATTTCCCTTTTTAATTGTAGTCTATTCTGTGGCACCTGAGTTTTTAAAGTTTTAGGCTTAAAAACAATTATTAAGCAAAAGATTAACTCTTTTTCCAACAGTTTAGTTGTTACAGACCCGGGCGGCCTCGATAAGAACTAATCGCGTTGCAAGAACAAGGTCACCACACTGAATGTATGTACACAACTTTCATTCAGGCTCACTCCTGGCAACTGTACAATATCCATTAGGCTTTTTGACTTATGTTAACAATGGCTCAGACTCCTTTATTCCACTTGGGGGTCCTCAGGATTACCAGTAAACGTTCATACAGAAAAAATTCTAGGTGGGAATGTGGTTGACCAATCTCTTTTTTTTTTTCATTATAGAGCATTCTGCCTTGAAGATAAACTGACTATGTTTGCAATAACTTCCATGCCACAATTTAAGTAGGTGATTTCATGCACCATGCTGTTTTATGTTCTCACCTGTTTCATACAGTTTCTACAGTTTTCCCTTGTGAAATATCACCTTATAACATGGAGGGGCTTTTGATAATACACGAGGAGGTGAGCTTGGGATTAAAGTGGAAATGCCCCCACACCATGTCTGAGATCTCACTAACAGCCTGTAACAAAACACAGTTCATCAAAATGAAAGTAAAAAAGAGACTGGCATGACTTTTGATTATAAACTCTTATAACTCTTTTTTGATTGTAATTCCTTTTGTCATAAGAGTTTGGGATTTATCTTTTTTGGGGAGGAGGATCTGAAGCTCCCCTTTCCTGAGCTACTGTAAAGAAACAAGTTCTGAAGTCTTATTAATTGATTCCAATGCTTGAGCTTCTCCCCCGCCCCCAGTAACCGGCAAGCCCATTAATGGCCCTGCACTGTCCTATAAAAAAAAACATACTGGAGGGGCACCTGGGTGGTTTAGTTGGTTAAGAGTCTGACTTCAGCTCGGGTCATGATCTCACTGCTGTGAGTTCGAGCCCCTGCTGACAGCTCAGAGCCTGTAGCCTGCTTTGGATTCGGATTCTGTGTCTCCCTCTCTCTCTGCCCCTCACCCACTTGTGCTGTCTCTCTCACTCTCTCAGAAATAAATAAATGTTTAAAAAAAATTTAAAAAGAAAAGAAAAACATAGTCGGGAGCCTAAGGTAGGCATGATAGGCATTGCTAGACCCTGGGTGCAAGTGTCTCAAGACAAGTTAAATGGAAGGAGAAGCAAAAGCAGAAATACATTTTAATATAAATGTTTACACATCACAAGCCCTTAGGCTAAATATTGTTGACAAAATAAGTGGTGATGCAGTCATATAAAAACCCCAAAACTTATAAGAATTGCCCTTAATCCACAGAACAGGTTTGGTGGAATTTCTAAACACCTATTCACACCAGTCCTTTGATTTTAGAAGTTTCATTTTTTTAGCGCAGAGCTTGCTGTCACCAGGAAAGCTTTAGCAGGTGAAGAGTCCCCCTCCTTCTCCTGACCCTCCTCCTAATCTTCCTTTTTAACATGAGCATCATTTTTGCAATTTCTGAAACCTTCTGAGTCAGAAATGGTCAGAGAATGCCCAGGGTAAAAGTCCGATGCTCCTGACACACTCCCCCTCTGCCTTAGGTTATAGCAAATCGGGTATTAGGACCTAAGCTTTGAAAGGAAGTCACTATTTAAATTTGGAATTTTGGAAGGACAGATACCATATGTTTTCACTCATAGGTCTAACAGGAGAAACCTAACAGAGGACCATGGGGAGGGGAAGGGGGGGGAAGGTTAGGGAGAGAGAGGGAGGAAAGCATGAGAGATTCTTGAATACTGAGAATAAACTGAGGGCTGATGGGGGAGGGGGAAAGGGGAAGGGGAGTGATGGTCTTGGAGGGGGACACTTGTGGGGAAGAGCACTGGGTGTTATATGGAAACCAACTTGATAATAAACTATAAATTAAAAAAAGAAAAAGAAAATAGTAAATAAAATAAATTTGGAATTTTGTAGGTCTCCATTCCTGCTTCAGCTGGTACCTCCTCAGTCTAAAGCTCTTCTGTCCTCTCATTCTTGGTGGATTACATGTCTTCCTTCTCTTTGCTCACTTCACCTTCTCCACCCAGACCTGAATTTGGGGTCTTGTCTGAACTAAAGCCAAAACCTGGGAATTCCCACTAAGAGGACACCTAAGTTTCTTCTTCTAAAAAACAGGGAAAGGCCACCCCATGATGCTCTAGGCAGATGGCAAAGTTGCTATGGAAATCACCCAGCTTCCTCTTTTTCAACTCCCAAATTCTGAGTTTTCTCTGAAATTAGCTGACTCTAAAGCTTTTCCCAAGCATGAGCATGGATATGGCCCTCAATTCACATGCTACTACTTCAGACTGGTTCAGAAGCCTTCTCAGATTTATACACCAGATCAAAGGCGGGGTGCTGGCGAGTGGAGGATCAGTACTGTCACACCCCAACTTGCTGGGGAGGAAACTCTGGGTTTTTCATCTGTGTTTTGCAGAACACCAAATGTGCTCTTGGCTCTTTGTAAGTAATATTAATTATGCCGTCCAAATTACAGGCTAGGCAGATGTGTTAACCAGGCCCTGAGGTGCATTTGTCAACAGGTTTAAAACTCTGAGCCCTGAGCCTTTCTGTAGAAAATCCCAAAGGGTGTGACTAAACGGGGAACGGCTGTTTAGCTACTTGAAATCAAACGTCACCTTTTCATTGCTCTCTAGTTGGAAGTCGCTTCATTTAACAAAAATAAACAAGATACATTAAACATTAGGACTTCCCAGGCATCTGATGGCGTTTTCTTGGGTCTGATTTTTGGGTTTTCTTCTTTCTCCTTTGGCCTCTTCTTCCTCCTGAGCTGTTCACAAGCTTTTCCCAGGTTGGAGCCATGGACAACAACAGTTTAACACCCACAAGGTCTCATGGGTAGGCGCTTTCTTCTGGAACAATTTTTTTGCCCTAGATAATACTTTCCTCATCTGTTACTTCTGATATCTAAAACTCTAAGACTTTGTTTCTTTTTTTTTTCTTTGTTGGAACTTTTTATTTCTTTTAAATAACGTAAGCATATTTGTTTCAAGGAGAGGTAGCATTTTAGTTTGCATGTCAAATTTTCACAGACCCTTATCAGGAAGTAGGTTTTGATAAGAAGAAAGAAAATGTGATTTTCTGTCAGAAAGGGGGTCAGGAAAAGGAAGAGGGAAAGGAGAGAGGGTCAGGAACAGGAAAAAGAGAAGAGATAGGAAGCAGTTGGAAGGAGAAGAAAGTGATTCCATGGGGTCTAGAAAGAGGAAACTGGGAACGTACAAGAGATAAGTCCCACCTACTTCCCAGAGGAGATCAAGGATAGAATCTTTTACCTCCTCTTCCAAATATTTCTTTCGGAGGGGAATTTTCCTGACCAAAGGATCTGGAGTCCAGTCTGAGCAATTAGAGTCGCAAGTTTCAAATTTCCCTGAACTGCTAAAAATGAGTCAGGTCCACGATTATCTCCAGGCAGAAACTAATGATTCTAGTGGATCATTTTAAACTATAATTTAAGGGAGACTCCCTGAGTCATTTCTTTGTTGTCTTGGTGTTTTATTTTTAAGGTAGTATAAATATTTCTTTTGTAAACAGTTGCCATCAAGAACTCCGTTCTGACTGCAAACAGAGAGTGGCCATGCTCTACTGTATCCCCTTCCTTCTGATTAGACCCTGATGCTCCTGCTCTGGGGTTGAGAATTGGGTTGTCTCTTCAGGGATGTTTAGCATGGAAAGGTGATGAAATCTAAAGTGAAGATATCTGACTTTAACCTTTGTTCTGAGAGTCACTCAAAGGGCTATTCGTAGTTCTTTCTACCTGATTCGTCCAGAATATTCCCTGTCAGAACAGAAAATAGAAAGACTGTCATTGGCTTCAGTTTGGTACCAAATAGTAAAGATTTACAAGGCTATAGGCCGGCCCTCGGTCCTACAGAGACAGTAACATGTGCCCAGCTGTGGGGTGAGGGTCCCTGGTGCTACCATCCTCACAGAATTATCATAAACATGCAAAGTTCTCTTTTCAAATCTTACCTCAGACGTGATGCAAAAATATCGAGATATTCACCAAAGTATTACAAGTCACAGTTTGAAGTGTCAATCTGTCCACTACGACAACACAGGTTTGGTGTTTTCAAGCGCTCTAAAAACATTAGCAATAGCCTCCTGTTTCTCAAGGAACTGCTCAGCTTCCAAAGCAGCAGGAATTCCTACGGAATCAAGACAGTGATAATATTCCTCTTTCCTGCTAATGCAAAGCAGCAAGGCCTGAGCCCTTCTGTTTTACGCTGCACACTGATTTGGAAGCAAATATTTTTCCAACAACATCACCAAATTGAAAGCATTTTGAAAAATCTGAAGGCTTCGCAGAATACTGTTTTAGGAAAGCCAGCTCTCGTGGATCTGTCAGTGACATAAGCCATCCCCTTCCGTTTAGTTGAAAATGAGAACTTGCTGTGTCAGGCGTCTCTAAATTATATATATTTGCTGATGTAAACCAAGCACAGGGCATTCTAAGAACCAATAAAAAGTTGGGAGAGCGTGGGTGGCAAAAAAAAAAAAAAAAAGATATTTTTCCATTAGTCTCTTTACTCATCAATAAAAACAGTGACATCTATTCCAGCTTTGAACATAGTTTGGGTACATTTCTTTGTTAGTAAGCCAACCAGGCACCTTGGCAAATCTGACATGTTCAATCAGATATGCGTTTTTAAAGTTACAATGCACTCAGTACCCGGAGAGTTAGTAAGGCTGATGGTGGACTTTGTGCATGATCCTGGCACAGGTATAAAGTTATTCAAGAAAGGGAGTTACCCTCTGTTAGGCGAGAAAACCCGTCATTTAAATATCTGACTTGCAAGGCATCATTCTTTTTAAAAAGTTGCTTGCATCGTGTTTCTCATTTCTTCTTTGTTGACCTGAGTCAGGCACCAGAATCACTCATGCTCATCCCATATGTCCCTACCTTGTCGTTTATTAATATTTAAGGGAAAGTTGTAAAATGAATTACGCTTTCCTACCTCAAACTCTCCGATGAAAAACTCCAATACCTAAAAACCCCTCAATTTGTCACATTGATGTTTTTCCCCCATCCTTAACTTTTATTTTCTTCTAGAACATTCCAAATATAAACCCAAGCAGGGTGAGTATATACTGCACTCCTATGTACCTTTCGCCTTTCACGAGCAACGTTTAGTCTTTCTTGTTGCTTCTGAGTCCTCACCAGCCCCTCCCCATCACACACAGGCTAGGTTATTTTGAGGCTGACCCCAAACATCCTATCATTTCTTCAGTAAATACTTCAGTGTTGTCACATTAAGCTTTACATTTCAGTTATATTTTAATAAGTCCCTGATATTTTTAAGTATTAAGCTGGCTACTTCACATCTTACAACATATGCTAATTTTCATTCTATCAAGACATACAAGTGGTAGAGCTGGCCCATCTATTTTAAACAAATTATCACCAAAATCATCTATAAGCATCATCTTTAATCATCACAGAGCTTTTGCACAGCTATGTATTGGAGTTTACAAGCTCACACTTTGTCAGTCACTTCCACACTATTATTTTGAGCGTGTTAGTACTTGCCATTTATTTATTTAGAATATTTTTATATTATAATGAGTTTCTCACCTCCTTGTTGTCTTTCCTGCTCTGAGCAAGTTATTGATCTATGAAAGCCCCCTCATTCCAGGGAATAATTACTCTGTCTCATAGGAGGGAGCAACGCCCAGTTCATGGGTCTTCTTTCCAGGTGGCATTTAAGGAACAAAAGCACTGAGTTCAAAAGAAATGATCAAGGGAAGCATCCAAATACCGTGGGGATTGTTTTGGAGGAAAACAAACTCCTCGTGGTGGAATCAGTGAGAATATAAAATTACACTGTAAGGTTAAATAGATACGATGGATGGAAAAGCCAAACTTCTTTATTCTCAGTGAAGAATTGCACCCCTAAGGTTCACCTCTATTAGAAAATGCAGCCTTGTTTTCAAAGGACTCAACCACAGCATAAAAGGAGGAAATAAATACTCCAGTGCCAATGAAAAGTCACTGTGCGTTAGTGTCTCCCTGCCGCCCAAAGTAAAAGAAAAAGTTTTGAGACATTCGACAATAGGTCAAAATAACATTCTGTGCTCTGCACACCATATTCCAACCCGAGCGAAATGTCTATGGATTTTTTTTTCTAATTTCAAAGCCTTTTGATTAAAGTATACCAGAAGGGCACTGACAGATCAGCCTATTTCTGTTCTTGTGGGGAAGGTTTCAATGGCCGCCGTAGACTCTCTAAATCTATTTACTTCAAGGCTGGAATGAAACAAACATGACAGATGGTTTTTTAAAAAAATCAAAGGGGAAGTTCTTGGAACACATCCTTCAAAATAAAATTTTGTTTCTTTTTTTTTCCGAGCAGCTGAAATGATTTTTTCAGAACATCTGATGAGCGATTTTAATACTTCAACTCTCTCCTCCATGAAGCAAGCCCATTCATTTGGAGGCTTCTGTTCTTTTGTTTTATTTCTGCGAGTGTCTTTCTTTGACAAGACATAAAGTCTGAAAACGACAATATGCTAAATGAATGGACCCATAGTATATTTGGCTACACAAGGGCTGTTGGAGCATACTTTGAATTTTGACAGGAGAACAGAATGCTTAATGGAAGAAATCTTGAAGAAATAGAAAGGAAAGGTAGTGATCTACAAGGGGACAAGTAATTTGCATTCACCCGTTACAAGGACAGTAACTAGAAGCCGAGTGCATTCTCACAAAGGCCGGCAAGCTTGGTGGTTAGGAAAACGCCAGGCAAGTGAGGGGAGGGCGAGGGGCTTGAGGGAGGAGAAGGAGGGGGCCTGTGAAGAGCTTGCTTTTTCCCTCACCCTCCACCCATGATCAGAAGAGCACTGAC
This sequence comes from Suricata suricatta, assembly GCF_006229205.1. Taxonomy (NCBI): domain Eukaryota; kingdom Metazoa; phylum Chordata; class Mammalia; order Carnivora; family Herpestidae; genus Suricata; species Suricata suricatta. The sequence goes on along the minus strand of NC_043713.1, from coordinate 18,291,393 downwards.
TTGACCCCCAGTATGGTCTCACATACAAAGCTGAAATTTAAGATTAGGAAGCCTGGGAAGCCAAGTATCTGACATTAGCACAGTCTGTCACAGTAAGTAATGGCCCTTGCTTGGTTTTGATATGGACTGGATGTGGGGAGAGAGAAGAGTCAACTATGACTCCCAGGTCTCGGTGGAGGGGGGAGGGGTTTGCAGTCACTGGGGGGTGGTGCCATGAATCACTTATCTTCAAAGGCACATCTCCAGACACATGACTTAAAAACCATGCATCTTTTTCTCATAGTCAGAGACTGAAGTACTCAGACCTCCACAGAAATGCAGCATGAGAATATCGAGGTTTTTTAAATTTTCTTAACATTTATTTATTTTTGAGAGACAGAGACAGAGCATGAGCAGGGGAGGAGCAGAGAAAGAGGGAGACAACAGAATCCAAAACAGGCTCCAGGCTCTGAACTGTCAGCATAGAGCCTGACATGGGGCTCAAACTCACGGGCTGTGAGATCATGACCTGAGCTGAAGTCGGACGTTTAATGGACTGAGTCACCCAGGCACCCCACAAGAATATTGTTTTAAAATAGACTTTGGAGTGAAAGGAAACTGGATAAAATCCGCTTCACCACCTCCTGCTGTGTGACCCACAATGAGGCAGCAAAGCCTTTCTGGGTTCTGTTTCTTCTTTGTTGGTCAAACACTGGTCGTCATCATCATCAAATGTAGGTCTCAGGATTACCTGAGCTTACCTCAAAAGAAGTACTGTGTAGAAAGCCTCTATCAGAGAAATAGGCCCTTACTAAAGTTTTCCCTCCACTCAGGCCCGATAGTACCAAATAAATAGAGGGCATATCCCATAGGGTCACAAGGACCTGTGTGACCATAACCCTCCCAAGAAAACAGGGCATTTTGCTCAGTGGAGTAAGCCAGCCACATAAGGACGAATTCTGCATGCTTCCCCTTATGTGAGGTAACCAGCACAGTCAAACTCATAGGCGCAAAAAATAGAATGATGTTTGCGGGGGCCTGGGGGTGGGGGAAATGGAGGGTTGCTAGGGCTTTAGTCAAAAGTTCTAGAGATCTGCAACACGGCAGTATGCATATGGTTAGCAATACTGTACTATGCACTTAAAAATTTGTTGAGGGTGGATTTCACATTATGTGTTTTTTCCTCACGAGGAAAGAAAGAAAAAAAAAAGCAGTGCTGTCAAACCCCTACCAGCTCCCCCCATGGTCCCAGCCTTTAATAGCACAGCTGTAGGAACTGCCCCAGGAAGCGCACTAATAGTCATTCCAGTTACAAACATACAAAGATAATAACAACGCAAGGGCAAAGTGAAGTCCTAAATGCTAAACAAATATAATGACAGAAAATACTTTGAGTTACTAAAGAGAGTAATCACTTCCATCAAAATGATAGGAAGTTGGGGAAGGACAGAAAGCAGCTAGTTTTTTGTTTGTTTTAATTTTTTTTAACATGTATTTATTTTTGAGAGACAGATCATGAGCAGGGGAGGGGCAGAGAGAGAGGGACACACAGAATCGGAAGCAGGCTCCAGGCTCTGAGCTGTCAGCACAGAGCCTGATGTGGGGCTCGAACCCAGGAGCTGTGAGATCATGTCCTGAGCTGGTCAGATGCTCAACCGACTGAGCCACCCAGGCACCCCAGAAGCAGCTAGTTTTGATGAAACACTCAAAGCCAGGCCCTATCTGAAGTGTTTTCAGAAAGTACAGTTACAGGAAAAAGAAAAATCCAGAAACAGAGCAACATGTCCCAGCCCCCAGGACAGCTCCAGGCGCAAACATTAGCATGTGGGGCATGAGTGCAAAGTCCAAATTTCACAGAACCACACCTATTCCAAATTTTATTTATTCAGCCAACACAAGGTAAGGACATATTCACAAAGCTTATAAGGAAGTTATACCAATTCACAGTATCTTCCTTTAAAAAAGTAAAATCTTGCACAGAGCACAAGGACATCTGAATAAGGGTGTTCATTAAAATTGTCTGTCATGATAATGGATGAGTAAACTGTGGTATGCTTATACTGTAGAATACTACACAGCACCGAAAAGGAGTGAGCTAGATCTTTCAGAAAACAAGGATAATTTTTGGGTCCCTTATTCTAGGCTGTTGCTGCCACTTTTCAGAATAGTCTTCCCTAAGGCCCCTGGACTAGTTGTGAGCTATACTGGCAGCCCCCTTAATGGTACTCATCACAATCAAAACTAGCCAACCCATTGTGAATGGCCGTTAACCCTGCACAGAGCCTGGCTTACAGTAAGTGCTAAGTAATGATTTGTTAAAATACTGTATGAATCATAATAATAGAAAAATAGTATATAACTTTTACTGAGAGCTTACCATGAGCCAGTTTCAAAAATTATAAAAGTATTAACTCATTTAATGTTCCCAACACCCTTGTGAAGTATAAAACACATTTTCATATATTATAATGGAGAGGATAAAGGGAAAGAAAGAAGATAGAGTCTTGAGAAAACAGAAATAGAGCAAAGCCTACTAATGAGTGCATTTGGGATGAGACCCAGTAAAACTGGCATTTATAACAGTGGGCTTTAGCCAACTGAGATCATCAGACCCTCCTAGAATATATCATCTCCTTCAACAAACTGAAACACAAAGAAATACTCATTTCTTCTGAGCAAGCTGGCGCCTTCTATAATTAAGGGTTAGAATTTTCTAGTAAAAAAAAATAATGTCATTGATCCAGAAACCCAGTTGTAAAGCAAAACAACATAGTCTGGTAATATTGCAAAATTGCACATGAGGGCATGTGACCACACTGTCCTCCCACTGTGACTCAGGAGGTGGAGACACCTGATGGACCACCATCAAGAGGAAGACAGATAAGTCCAGCCCTCTGTTGGGAATGACATGGGTCTGGCCATGACGATGGGGCACAGCCTTGTCTTTGGGAGAGCCTCAGCTTCAAAGGATGCATCTTCCTTCTACCACTGGGATGATAAGGACTATTCTCCAGCTCAGAGAAAACAATCTGGCTACTTTGGCTAAGTTGATTTAGACAAGATTTGTACTCTAAGATGATATTAGGAGAAGTCCAAGAAGTAACAGAAACAGAAGGAAAGTTGAAGAGCTCATTGAAGGATGTGGTAGAGGAAACAAGACCTAGAGAACAGATAGATTGGAGGCATCACTGAGGAAATTTTAATAAAGAATGAGGTTAAATTGTAAAACATGGCCAGAAGGACCTGGAAACAGCAAGATAATGTCTCTCTTCTATCATAGTATTTTCCAAACATTGTAATGTGGGTTACTAGCCACATGTTCTTAAAATCATGGTATATGCTACATCTTTCCGTCAGAAATTGATTCACCAAACAATTTCTTCTTAAGGAGTGATTAGGTCATTAGGTTGCTCATTCTAGTTAATTAGTGTAAAACTGAGAAAATCATCAAGATAATCTAGAGATTTCTTTAAGTACTTTGGCTACTAGCTAGACATAGCAAACAAAAGTTGTTTTAGATAGAAGTTTGCTTATTATGTCTTAATTGTTACTTGGAATTATATACACACACAACACAAAGATACCTAGAGAGTAAGATTCAGATTATAAAATCTAGGATTTTTTCCTCTCTTTCTCCCATAATTTTTTTCAGCTTTACTGATGAATAGAAATTGTCTCCATAAATTGTGTACATTAAAACATGTTTGCTTATTAATGATTTTTAAAGTTTTTCTACCTGTAAAGTGATAGTAATTCTCAATTTTTGTGTCAGTCATCCTGATAGGATGTCAATTGCTTCAAGAACTATCTCAAAATTTTCAAAACTATATTATTACTCCATCAATTTGGGTAGCTTTCTTTGGTTCATTTAATAATTTAGTAAAGAGAGCTGAGCACTTCAGCAAGAACTATCAGAATAAAATTGACATTTTCAGGGGCACTTGGGTGGCTTAGTTAGTTAAGCTCTCGACTTCGACTCAGGTCATGATCTCATACCTTTTGAGTTCGAGCCCCACGTCGGGCACTGTGCTGACATCTCAGAGCCTGGAGCCTGCTTCTGATTCTGTGTCTACCTCTCTCTCTGCCCCTCCCCTGCTCCTGTTCTGTCTCTGTCTCTTAAAAATGAATAAATGTTAAAAAAAAGTTTAAGAATAAAATTGACAGTTTCAGTGTGAGCACTCAAGATTCATAATCATAATGTCAAGGATCCATTATCTCTGACTCATTGATTTAAATTGATTGAAAGCAAGGTCTTTGATATGTTATTCTTTCCACAGCAAGCTTAGCACTGCATTTCATTGATTCTTTCAACAAATATTTATTGAGTAACTACTATGTGTAAGACTTCTACTTGACACTTTGGCTGGAGAGGGTAAGAATGAGACAGAAAACAAAATTAAATAAGACACAGAACTGAACTTTTAGAATTTACACTCTAATAAAGGACCTAAGCCCAATATAATGAATAAATATAATGAAGGAAAAAAAATGAGAGAGCAACCTGATCATGGCAACTTATGTAGAGGAAAGATGACCTTCAGCAAGGCTGGTATGAGGAGTCAAATCTTGGATTTCTTAGAAGATATAGGTTTTAAAGAAACCTTAAAGTACAGGTGGAGCTTTCATAAGCAGAGTTGGAACTAGAAGGGAATTAATTCCATAAAGAAAGCTCCAACATGAGCAGAAGCTCATTTGAGGGGAAACAGGGTCATGCCAAGAATTACAGAAAGTTCCAACTCAAACATCTCTTACTAACTACCCATCTCTTTGAAAACCACAGGTCTCCTCACAGATCCCAAAGTGTTATCTTGTGCATTACTCGTGAGACTATCTACTTATTCATTCTTTTCAGGTGACTAAAATGAAATTAGAAGGCTCCAGATAGCCCCCGCCCCACAGCTCTCCCTGATTAGTGTTCCTTCAGGCTTTCCTTCATAAAATAAAACTAAGTGCATTTGACTTTCTAGGATCTTCTTCATATCGCTTTGAAAATGTGGAATAAACATTATGTTGGCTCCTTTCTGCAGTCAATTAATGTCTCCCTCTTGCCAATGTCATAAATATAACTTTTTTCAGCTGATGCTTCCCTTATTGCATACACATGCTATTGATAATTACTTGTTTTTAAGTTCTTAACCACTTGTGCATGGAACTACATCTGAGGTTTAAATGTTAGGACTATTACATTACTAAATGTCTTACTTTATAAGTGAATAGACCATCACAAACCCTATTCTTTGCACTAAAATTGTACTCACCAAAGGAATCCATTTACCATACTCAAATCTTAAAACAATCAGGCATTCTTGTAAGAAAGTTAATACAACAGCTTCCGTGCTCTTCTGTAATCAATTTCCTGCAGCTTCTGTATAACGAGAGCTTAGGAAATTCTCTGGTTTTATTTTCTAAGCTTAGATAAAAACAACAATGATTCAGTTAAAGATGCTCGACCTTGAAAATGAATTTGCGGGAGGTCCTGTTTGGGTCTAGAGTAAATAATTATGGCATTCTTCGATGGAACTCTGAGGGGTAACAGGAGTAGGGATGACCAGAACAAGCAATGGAATGAATCACAGAGACATAAGTTCCTTATTTTCAAACTCTTCTGCCTGCCTCTGCTTCTTCTTAGGCAACTAGTGGTGCCCTGGTTTTCTTGGTATAGCTCAGTTATGAATTTTCTGCTAGACCTCAAGAAAGAGGGAGATATGGTGGGTTTTCTAAGGGTGAATATTGCATCTGTAAAAAGAGCACTTGAGGTTTAGAGCTTAATGGGCTTGTATTCCATAAATTTGTGGGTGATGTTTGAGAATATCTTGGCCACTTCCTCTGCTGAGATCAGCACCGAAAGCCTTTGAGTTTAAAATGGGGTGGTGTATGTTTCCGTCTGCCATCACCCTGGAGTGAACGTTCAGTTGGTGTGCACCCCTGATTGTTTTATGAAGTGCATTGCACTTGCAGCTAAACTAAATTGCCCATAATAAAAGCTAAAACAATAACAGTTTCTAGCCCATTCCTGGATTCTGACTCCTTGCACTTTTCATGAGCCCATTTTTTTAATGTTTATTTTTATTTTTTTATTTTTGAGAGAGTGTAAAAGAGAGTATGAGCAGGGGAGGAGCAGAGAGAGAGGAAAACACAGAACCAGAAGCAGGTTCTTGGCCCTGAGCTGTCAGCACAGAGCCTGATGCAGGGCTCTAACTCATGACCAGTGAGACCCTGACCTGAGCTAAAGTAGGCTGCTTAACTGACCGAGCCTCCCAGGTGCTCCACCTTGTTCCCATTGCTTCAACCTGAATTCTGTTGGGTATTGTCAGAATGACATGGCCTAGCAGATCTTCCCTGGGAGACAATTTGTCCATTTATTTGGCTTCGTCTTTACAACAGTACTCCGATTTATAAACGAGGACAGGCCAATGGAGTAAGCCACAAAAAATAAACTCAGACTTCTTTAATTTAGACCTATTGAGAGGGTCTGAATGAGTTTTTCAAAGTGTGTATGATACCATTTTGGAGGAATTGACTACTCACTATTGACAACTAATTACTAATTATTCTTAGCTGTAATAAATTACCAAGTAAAGATTCTCTGACCATAACTACACATTTGTATTTTGCATAATTTTCCCATTAGTTGTTTAAATGTACAGATGCTCCTAGATGATTGTTACATTATGACCCTTCAATAGGCTCGAGCCTGTGGTCAAACTCGTTGCCATTGTTCATTTGCTTAGTAAACTCCTTGTATGTCCATTGGGCAAAGTTGACTACCAGCCTCTGTCTAAATTATTGACCCTCATTTAACAACAATGATGCCATCTTAATAGCAAATTTGCTTTGGCTCAGGAAGACATTTCAGTGAAATGCTTAACCACACAGAACTTGCCTTACTCTTAAAAAGTGCATTGGAGCCATTTTAACCCAGTGCTGTCCAACAAAATTAGAATGTAAGTCACATAGGTCATTTTAGATTTTCCCAATATTCACACTGAAAAAGGAACAAGAAACAGGTAAAATTGATTTTAATAATATATTTTACCTAGCCTCATACATCTAAAATATTATCATTTCAACATATAATTGATATAAATATTACTGGGACATTTCAGGTCCTCTGTACTGCACTATAGCTTCCAAATCCACTTTGTGTTTGCCACTCTCAGTGTATCTTAGTTTGAAAGAGCCAGACATCAAGCGTTCAGTAGTCCCTGGCAACTGGCGGCTACTGTTCAAAACAGCACGGTTCTAAATAATTCCAGTACTTACCACAGGGGCCCCGTAACACTACTTCTCTATGTATTTCTAGCTTTGAATGTAAAACTCCAAAATCACTGTCCAAAGAACAAAAAAGGGATGAAAATAAGAAAGGAAGAAAGATGAGTTGGCGTAGGTTTCCAAACCCACCTGCGAGGCGGGGAGTCATGGGCTGGCCCCTAGCCCCTGTGTCACCTCAGGCCACCTCGTGCTTCCCCTCTCCCTCCCCTGGGGCTCGATGGTCCAGCCAAACAGCAATTCTTCCAGTTCTCTTCGAGGCCTAGAAGACGAGAAGCCTTCCAGAACCCCCTGGACTGGGTGCTGCTGAAGCCGCCACCTGGACCATCGCTTCGGTTCTATGTGACATTTATACATTTGAGGGTCCGCATACTTACAGCTTTTTAAGCTGTCTTCCCTTCTAGGCTTTAAGCTCCATCATGGCACCATGCCTTTTTTTTCTTTTTTAAGTCATTTCCTTCCAGTTTCTAGCTCACTGCTTGGTAAATTAAAAATTTTTACTAAATTTTGTTCAGTAAGAATAAATGGATGGTGGAGAAAGAAAGAAACAAATACTGGAACTCAAGATAACAGTGTCTTCTCCTACTTTCAGCCTCTGATCAGAGGGTTGATTGCTGTGTGGTGCTAGACATGGTGAGCAGAGCCCGGCATCTAATGCACACTGGTGCCATGAACTTGGTTAAACCTGCATCAAGGGGTGCCTGGGTGGCTCAGTCAGTTGAGTGTCCTCTGGCTCACATCATGATCTCATGGTTCATGGGTTCAAGCCCAGAAAGAGGCTCTGTGCTGACAGCATGGAGCCTTCTTGGGATTCTCTCTGTCTCCCTCTCTCTCTGCCCCTCCCCTGCTGCTCTCTGTCTCTCTCAAAATAAATAAATAAAATTAAAGAGAACAAAATGTTTGGTTGATTTAAAAAAAAAACCTACATCCTGCTGTTAAATAGCTCCATTGGATTCTGCTGCCTTCTAGTCCTACACTGGCTAAATGATTGATTCCTTCTAGAACTAGACAAGAGGACAAGCACATTTGAACTCACAGGATATCGGACCCTTAGGATTCTTTGGAAGGGAAGGGTCTGTATCTGCTCAGCTCAGTGCTCCCTGGGGATATTTAACATAAAATACAATGAAAAGCAGTACATCAAATTGTGTGTGTGTGTGTGTGTGTGTGTGTGTGTGTGTGTGTATGTGTGTGTGTGTGTGTGTGATTGAAGGTCTTTACTTACTTTCCATCCCATAACTATCTCATCTCCACCAATTATAGAAATTTCCACTCTGTTAATCAAATCACCAAGTTTGCTCTTCCCTAACTGCATCCCAAGCTTTCCTGCATCTGTGCCTTTGTGCCTCATGCGCCCACCTTCTGGAAGGATTTCCCCCAACATTGCCTGTCCAATCCTTCTCATTAATGCCAGGCACAGATCACTTCTTTGTAAGAAAGTTTTCTCCAACTTCCCCAACGAAGAGCTATTCATTTCTCTCCCAAACCCTCCCTGGTACTTCATGTCTTTTAGAAGCTGCAATCACATTTTGATTTATGTAATGACTCACTTTTGTTATCTCCCATACTGGACTTTATTAAAAGATAAACTGAAGCCTTTAAAAACTCCTAAGAGTTTATGGGAGCAGAAATTGATTCAAATGAGGCAGCACAAAACCAGAAGTGCTTAGAAACACTCTGCCAGCTAGAGCCAGGGGGAAATACTGCAGAAAGAAAGGGAGGAAATTATTTGATTGGCTGCAGTTTAAAGCCTCATTGACTGTTTGAGATTGGTTCGCCTTAAGTTTCAGTTTCATAATTCTGAGGCATTTACAGGCGTAGGTTGGGTTGGCGTCGGTGGGCCGCCATGATATTGGAGCCTCCCCTGTCTCATGGCCTCCTTCTTTAATCAATTTAACAATTTCCAACTTCTGGGGAACTAGGCTAGGATGCTTGCACTGTTACAGATCCCCCCAGCACCAGCACATGATCTTACACACAACGGTTACTTGACAGACATTTGCTGAAGAAAGAAATACGTCAAAGTGTCTCTAAGGCCAGAAAATAGAACCATATGTTACTATAAAAATTTTCAACAAGAGTTTTCCAGCAATAACCAGAGGCGAATCCTAAATCTGAACCTTAGGTCCATCTAGTTTTAAAAACACCTGACCATCATCCTGGTATATATTGTTTTCCAAAAGATCAGAGATGGACTGTGTTTTCCATCCTGTATTGGCTTAATGAGTCCTGTAATAAACAGGTGCTTGCTGGAGTTCTGCCACTGAGAAACTGCATCATCTTGGAACCCCTTCGAGACTCAGTTTCCTTATTTGCCAAATTAAAGAATTGGATTAACTAACCTGTGCTGTCTCTTTCAGCCTGAAAACCCCAATAACTTTTTTAATGTTTATTTATTTTTTAGAGAGAGAAACAGAGCATCAGCAGGGGAGGGGCAGAGAGCGAGGGAGACACAGAATCCAAAGAAGGCTCCAGGCTCTGCGGAGCTGTGAGTATAGAGCCTGACGCGGAGCTCCAACTTACAAACCTCAAGACCATGACCTGAGCCAAAGTCAGATGCTCAACCACTGAGCCACCCAGGCACCCCCCAATGACGTTTTTTAGAGCACTCCTCTTTTGCCTTGATTAAAATAGGATGGGTTGGTAGAGTTCAGTATTGCAGTATGAACGCAATACCCAGGGAGGATAAAGAGAAATAAGCATCCAATTTACCACTAGTTTCAGGCATTCAGAGAGGCAAGCAGCAATCCCCATCATGAAATATAGGCATAAACCCGGATTTCTCTGTTGATCCATCTGGGCAAAGTTTTTCCCTTAAGTTATAGCAGGACAGGGGCTCCTGGGTGGCTCAGTCAGTTACCCATCTGACACTTGATTTCGGCTCGGGTCAAGATCTCATAGTTCGTGGGTTCGAGTCCCACATAGGGCTCTGCACTGCCAGCTCAGAGCTTGCTTGGGATTCTTTTGCCCTCTCTCTGCCCCTCCCCTGCTCGCACTCACTCGCTCTCTCTCTCTCTCTCTCTCAAAATAAATAAATAAACAAACAAATATACTAAAACAAACAAACAAATAAAATATGAGTACGATATCAAGAATTTGAAGATCAGAGAGCTTTTAGCTTGGTTGCCTATTGATTCTTCTTAACCATTCCTCTTAAAAGACAGTCTTCAATGTATTAAAAGAATCCTTTCTTGCATGAATCTCTTCATCATGGTATTTTTGGGAAAATCCAGAATGTAGTGAGAATGGTAATGTACACAGTAGGGCATTGGCAAAGATTAGAACCAAAATTTTGGTGTTGATTTATTGTGACAGTTTTCTTTCTTTCTTCCTTTCTTCCTTTTTTTCTTTTTCTTTTTCTTTTCTTTCTTTCTTTTTCTCACTTTCTTTCGAGGGGAGAAGCACTTTGTGGTTGGTTTTGTGCTTTTATAAAAGAACCTAATCTGGCTACCTCTTGATACAACTAAGCATTATTTAATATTCACTATATACCTCTGCAAACAATGTGCAAGGCAGAGCCCTTGCTCTTTTGGAAATCAGAGACAATTCAGGGAGGAGGGGGGAGATAGGATCTACATTATGTAAATAAGATGATCTCTAATGAAAACATTTTCCTTGAGGCACGAACAAGTGTACAAAGTACCAATTCTGTGATGTCGCAATCAATCCCTTTCTAGCCCTGAAACCGTCTGGTATAACAATCTTGTAAAGACTGCTGGATTTGGGATTTAAGAATTCCTCCCTTTCCTCGACCCCACAGGACTGACTGCAAGCGGGATCCCTAAACCCCTTTCATAAGGGTTCCTGGATATACCTGTGTAGGAGTCCAGACACAGCCAGATGGGGTACCTTCTTACTGTGCCCATTTACATCACTATTTTTTTTATCAGAAAGAACAAGAGCCTTTTTTGCCTTCTTTCTCAACACAGTCCCTGTTGGTCAAATATTGCTTATATGTGGACCCTGTCAAACTCTCTGGGGATTATCATTATTATCAGTCATGATGTTAATGAGCTGTCATCGTTGGCTGAAGTTGACTTATTGTAGATGCTTTGTTTACTCAGCTAACAAAAAGGCAGCTTGGAATTAAAAAAGGAAACGTGCCAAGCAATTAATCCATAACTTGGTTGGAAGACTTTGGGGATTTTCTAACATTTCTTTTATTGAATTTTTGTTTAAGTGCAGTATCCTTTTTTCCTCTGAAATTTCATTCTGGAGTTTTTTATTACATGCCATTTCTGCAGGAGGCACATTGAGCCATTGGGACCTTCTGGGTAAATACCACGTGTTTTAAAATATTTATCAATAATGAGGCTACTTGCTCACACATCCGCTGAAAATGCCAGGCTGTGAAGCCAATTCATTGCACAGGTTTCAGAAAGATACCAAAATGCTCATGCTCATAAACATTTTTGTTACAAGGCACTTTTCTTTTGGACAGCATATGAAAACCACAATGATAAAAAAAAGAAAAAGAAAAAATCCCTGCAATTAGAAGGATGAAATATACCTAAATCAGTAGACCTAGAATTAACTATACTGTAAATATAAATATAAAAATTATCTAAATGTTAGCACCTCAACAGACAATATGGAAATATCTCAATGGAGAGATAGTAATAGTCATTTATTAAGTACCTATCCTAGGTAGTCTTCTGAATTTTCTTAAGAAAATGCCAGCTTTATTTTTTAGTTTGGTTGAGTGATTGCCAGAACATATGAATCTCTCCTTAACCAGCTGAACACACACACAAAATCTCACTGCATGATTTTTCCAGAGACTATCACCTAGAACTCTCTGCTATCCTAAGAGTTATATCAAAAGCTTGATTGTGAAAAAATAGTATTCATAGTATATTGCCAGAAGAATATAAATTCTATTGATTTCTCTAGATAATCTACATTTGCCCTTAGTTCAAACCAAACCATCAGAAAACTGCATCCTCGAATTGCATTGATTTGCATCCTAAAAGCGTTTTATTAAATTTTGCTTTGGCGTGATGCCAAAGTTTGCTTTGACAGTAAAAATAGAATCATCAGTAAAACAATGGAACAAGAGGATAAGAGAACAAAATGCACCTCTGTATTTATGGCATTTATTGAGGTTGGTGTCAGGATGGCATCTTACTATGTCATAATGTGTCCCTCTATGGGTCTCAGAAATGCTATGCTTCTGGTCAACCGTCTTTTGTTTTGTATTTTTGTGATTGTTTATTTTTTAACCTTAGGAACACTATGTCATTTTTTAAGGAATCATTCTCTTCTGAGTGTTAGGAGGTTCAGAGCCCAAAAATGTGGCTCAGTTCTGACAAATATATAAGGTGCACTGTAAAGAGGTCGTAGATTTTGTACACTAACTGCCCCCTCTTAGATTTATTGTATTTTGCTTTCATATTCTCCTTTTGCCCTGATGTTCTCATTTATTTATCCGTATTTTTGTAAATCACCTTATGTGTGCTTTTCGTAACATTCATAAATCAATTTTAGGGGCAAGATGAACTATGTACACACTAATCTATAACATTGGTCCTGTGCTAGTTCAGAAGCAGACTTGCTATAAGCCCAATGACTCAGGGAAAATTAGAACAAAGAAGAAAACTAAACTCCAATAATTAGCACAAAATGTAATAAAATGAACCCTAAGGACTAACAGCGTGCCTCTTCTGTCTGAGGCTTAAACTAGGTAGAGTCTATGCCTCTGGCTACAATGTCAGCACCTCATTCAGAGGCTGCAAAGAACACTGGACTCCAAGTACACGACCAAGACAAACTCAAGAGACAGGGTGTGTAGGGGAGTGGCAGAGAAGTGTCCTCTACACCTGCATTCACTTACCTAACTACTGCTCTCGCATATGTCTTTGGCACTGCTAGTTTGCTGGTTCAGAGTAAATCAAACTGAAAGCCACCTCAAATCCAAATTCTCACCCTTTCTGCTCTAGCTCAGACACTACCCACAGGCCTTAGCCAGTCACCATTTTAATGCAACTACACCCCACTACGGCGCCCGGAGCTCTGCCAGAGGGCTCTCTCTCAGAGGCAAGCTGGCCTGACCAGAAGTGCCAGGACTTAGAAATAACTTTCTAGGGCGCCTGGGTGGCTCAGTCAGTTAAGCCTCTGACTTCGGCTCAGGTCAGATCTCACATTCGTGGGTTCGAGCCCCGCGTCGGGCTCTGTGCTGGCAGTTAGCTCAGAGCCTGGAGCCTGCTTCTGGTTCTGTGTCTCCTTCTCTCTCTGCCCCTTCCCCTCTCAGGCTCTGTCTCTCTGTATCAAAAAGAAATAAAACATAAAAAAAAATTTAAAGAAATAACTCTCTTTTTTATTTACTTGTATAATACAAAAACATGCAAAAACATGTTTGATAATAGCTATCATTTTCTTCACAAATATTTTTCACATATGTTTATATTTCAAATGTGATAGCTTTAATGTTTATTATAAAAGTAGTGTATGCTCTTTATAATTTCAGAAAATGACAAAAATTATAAAATATAATCTATCTCAGAGACATTACTCTTTTTAACCCATTGGGGCTCATCATCTACCATTTTTCTCTTTGTAATACAAACTAACATGTTTTTTGTGATTTACCTATTGAAACATATTTTATTTTTAAAATCACTTCATTGAAAATGCATGTGTCTTCATACAAAGATGAATTCTTACTATGTACACAAACTGCTTCATGGAGTACTTTTTTTCTTTGTGGACAACTTTTCCATATAATTAGAGATTGGTCTACTTAAGCATTACAATAGCTACAAGGTTTTCTATTATATGGATATATTTTAAGTCAATTCCTTATTGATAGTCACTTGAGTTTATATTTCCTGCAATTGAAATTATTTTTTTTAATATATTTTATTACTTTCATAGGAAACATTTTTATAATTAAAATCAGATGAAAGGGTATTTTTGCCTGATTATTTTTCAGAATGACTGTACACTTTAGGGGCACCTGGGTGGCTCAGGAAGTTATGTGTCCGGCTTCAACTCAGGTCATGATCTCACGGTTTGTGGGTTCGAGTTCCACGTTGGGCTCTGTGCTGACAGCTAGCTCAGAGCCTGGAGCCTGCTTCAGATTCTGTATCTCCCTCTTTCTCTGACCTTCTCCTGGTAACGCTGTCTCTCTCTGTCTCTCAAAAATAAATAAAAAACAGGAAAAAGATTTTTTAAAAGAATGACTGTACACTTTATATCCCCAAAACAGAACAGAAGATTGTTTATTATCTGACACCTTCACCAATAATAGGATTGATCGTTCCTTCATCTTGAACAATATGATATCTCAATATTTTATTTCATATTTCTTCATTAATTTGTAAGGTCTTAGTATAAATTTTTGTGTAAACTTCTATGTATATCCCTTTCTCATTTTCTTATTGGAGTATTCATCTTTAAAGTAAAGATGCCTTTAACATGTTTGCTTCAAATATATTTCTTACCCTGTCCTTTTGTTGGTTAATGATATTTATCATTATATAAGATTTTAGTTCTTGTATTCTAGTTTTGTTTTGATTCAAACATATGTGGTCTAACTTCTCTTCTTTTGATTATCTCTATCCTGGGTATTGGGTATATGAAGGCCTTTTCTACCTTATAATCACAAAAATATTGTATTAAGTTTTATTCTGGTTATTTTATGGTTCCATTTCTTTTTTACACTGTATATCTTTAATCTAGCCAGAATTTAGTTTAGGTAAAATATGTAAACTAGAAATTTAACCTTTTCAGATCACTTGGTTTCAATATGGCTAAGTTTTAAACATTTTAGTTACTTAAACAGTTCAAATTTAACAGTTTGAATTGTTCCAATGTCAATTACTGAAACTATTAATTCCCCATTGATTTGAAATATGATCTTTATGATATAATAGTATTTATATATAATTTAATCTGTTTCTGGGCTGCTTATTATGTTTTATTAAATGTCGATCTTAATGACTTTATTCATTTTTTTAATGTTTATTTAGTTTTGAGAGAGACAGACAGATAGACAAAGTCAGAGACAAAGACAGAGTGTGAGCAGGTGAGGGGCAGAACAAGAGGGAGACAAGGAATCCAAAGGAGGCTCCAGGCTCTGAGCTATAGGCAAGGAGCCTGATGGGGGCCTCAAACTCACAAACTGTAAGATTATGACCTGAGCCAAAGTCAGACACCCAACTGCCTGAGTCACCCAGGCCCCTTTCCTGTCTCCATTTGCAATTCATCTTAAAACTATTCATTACACTTCAATTATTAGATTGATGTTTTTAAAGAATATTGGGTCACCTGAAGAATTCTTACTTTTTATCTGTTACGTACAGTTGTTTTGATTCACACCAGTTCAGTACCATGTCCTCTCAGTTGTACTTGGACAAATATTAAGTGTCCCCTGTCAGGTTCTAGTAAAGGCATTAAACCACAATGTGGTTTTTCCAAATGTTTCTTTATTCATTTGTTTATTTTTTTATTTATTGGGGGACAGAGAGAGAGAGAGAATCCCCAAGCAGGCTCCACACTCAGTGCAGAGCCCCACACGGGGCTTGATCTCATGACCCCAAGATCATTATCTGAGCCAATCTGGAGAGTTGGATGCTTAACCGACCGAGCCACTCACACTCCCCAAATGACAACTTTTTGATCAAATATCGAAGTCATTATTTTCTAACCCTTTCCTGGTTTGCTTTATAACTGTTTCTTATGTCCTCCTTTTTCTTTTGGTATTTCTTTCCCTCATGTTTTCCACTCATCTGTCTGAACCTAAACCCACCACCACCATCCCATATGCAACTGCATTCTTGTTACTTCCCTTTTTTCCTACATGGTTCCCCCTCCACCACTCTTCATAACTTAATCACACAGCCCTTGACGAAAGAGACATTTAGGGAAGATATAGACTCCCTTCAGATATATCAGAATTACACAGAACCATACTTCTATTCTCCCATTTTACAAACGAGAACTCTGAGTTCCAGCTGTGACAAAATTCTGCTCACTCTCACCTAATAAATACCAGAAGCCAGGTCTCCATGCTCTCAGACCAGGACTCTGGGTCCCCTTCTCCACTGTCCCTCCATTAAGAGGTAGGATCATTGGAGTTACCATCTCTGGAAATGAAGCCCTGTATAAGCAAGAACATGATGTCCCTTTATTTTGGAACTTGAAGGCCAATGAGCCCATGGAGTCAACGCATTACTGTATTTAAGGAGCTAGGATACCCCTGGTAGATTCCCATAGTTCAGTTAACTTAATGACTGTCCTTTATCCATGGAAGAAACAGCAAGGCTCACCCTTAACTAGAGAGTTAGACACAGACACATATGTAACTGCAGGATATTGTTAAAATAACATGAGCTGACAGTTGTGGAACATACTATGGGTCAGGTGCATTCAGTGCATTATCTCATTTAATTCTCTCAATAGCCCTGTACGGCAGGGTCTTGTTAGCTTTTTTCATAAGAAGGAAGGGGTAGCTCAGACAGTTATAGAAACCTGCCCAAAATTGCATGAGGAGAGAGCAGCAGAGCTGGCTTTTGGTTCTAGCCAGTAGGACTGCTAACCACTCCCTACCCTACCTCAGAGATGTGGTAGGATAGTCAAGCCTCCAACCTATCATCAGCCGGTCTGAATTCGAATCTCCACTTTACTACTTACTTGACTATGAAACATTGGTGGGCATCTAAATCATGCTAAACCCCAGCTTCTCCATCTGTAAAAGAGGATAATAAATACTTCTCCCTTTTATGATTGTCATGAGAATTGAGATCAGCAAGCAAAACTCTTAATGCCTGCTAAGCCACAGAAAGTGTTTTTGAACACTTGGATGCTAACAGCTCAAGAGCAGCAGGAATCATGCCTACATGCCACAGGCTTTCAAACCCATTAGGAGGCGGGACTAGTTTTCCCGCATAGCAAACACCAGACTCTACTGAAAATGACCACCACAGAAGCCACAGTCTCGCATGTACTGCTAGAAGGATGAAGCATCAGGGATTTAGCAGAGCTGTGAGATCCAGGGCAGTTTGTTCGCTGTGACAGCTGTTTGGGCATCTTGAACGAGCACTCAGGTGAACCCACCCAGAGCACAGGGAAAAACTGTCATGCCCTGAACAAAAATATTTTTCCTGACTTAGAGTTTCTGTAGAGTGGAAAAAAAAAGTGAAAGGCTGAATCTCCTTGAAGAGGCCTCTGAGCCCTTCTGGCTCTAAAAAGAACTCGGAAGGAGTCTCTAGGCCAATCGCTACAATTTTCTGATCTGTCTGTTGCTGATTGCTCAGGTAGTTTGAATTTGCACCATTAAAGCTACCCAAGATACATTGTCATCTTAGAATGCAGAGAGAAGAAATCATACATGTGCATTCTAACAATACAATCATAGAAGCAATTTATTTTGAACATTACTTTGGAGTGAGGCCTTTATGTAACCAGAGATTTAATAAATACATGGATATGAGACTGCATTTTTCACTTAGGTTCATCAAACACAGAGAGATTTCCCATTATGGAGAGAGAGAGTTTGGAATCAAACTGAGGTTTTCCTTGCAGAGATTAAAAAGACAGATGGCAAGGTGCTGTGCTCAGGGAAAAGGCTTTTATAATCAAAGAATTAGAATTTATTCCTCAATCTGCCATTTAGGTTCAACTCTATGCACTTTATGCACAGGGTCAACTCACATGCTACCAAAAGATTCCATTATTTCAATTTCCTGTGGACTATCAGACCAACATTACCAATTCTGTGAGGCTCAGGATAGACACAGTTCAGGAAATTAAAATACCTATTTCAATGGTGTCAAATTCTACTTCATAGACGTATGCATATGGGTATATATACAGTCAATAAATGATAGCTCCTATTGATTTTGCATTTGGGCTTTGTATACATGACTTTGTATTTGTATACACTGAACCACACTGACAGCCCTATGTTGTGTGTCGCACAGATGCTGGCCGGTCAGTTGTCTATTTGTACCACCCTATTTGAGCCCTAAGGCAATCTGGATACAAAACCAGCTCTTTCTCTTGTTTCCACAAAACATCCAATCACATCAAATATTCTATAGTTTCATTTTTGTACTTACTCAAGAATCACAGGATCTTGGCAAGGAATCTCAATCCACAATACTGTCATTTATAAAAATCAGAGAGGCTGACATTCCCTCTTCCTGGGTTGGTGAAATTTTCTAAAGATTAATTTGGTGTGATTAACAAAAGTAATATGAGAATCTCGGAAAAGGTGACTTATCACTTGAAAACAATCATTTCCTTTTAGAGAAACACATGCATTAAATGAAGCTAAATCACAAGGAAATCCCCACTGGAAATGAGTGGCATTTTGGGGTTTCAATGATCAGTTCCTTAAGTGCCCATGGTGTGCCAAGCTTTGTGGCACTGGCCACAGAGGCCACACCCATGGCCACAAGAAGTTCCAAATCTGGTCGAGGAGGTATCATAAATGTACACAAAATGTTCAGGAGTTAAACAACAATAAAACAAGTTTGTCTCAACTTGAGACGAATGCAAATAGATGTGTTGAAAGATCATTAACCAACGCTGAAAACTCATGAGCAATGGAGTTAAGATGGACAAAGAGAAGGGAAGGAGGAGAGGCAGCCCCTGTGCAGATAGAGGGTCGAGCAAACCTGCTATTCAGCTCAAAGATCAGAAACGTGGGAAAACTCAGGAACCTTGGAAGATCCAAGAAAAAGCAAACCAGCTGACTCATCATTAATGTTCCTTCCAGCTCTTTCAGAGCCCTGGAGTCAAAGATTCTAAATCCCGTGCAAATTCATTTGTCCATATTCTCTCACCTCAAATTTCCTCTGCTCAGCTGTGCTTTTTGGTAAATTGCTCCAAGGTGACAAGGATGCCAGAGGAGATTGTCTCTGGCTGTAGCTCACAAAGCTACATATTTCACACCCTGAGTGATGCCACAAGCTAAAGGTGGTAAAGATCTTTGAAAAATGAGCGCATTACATGATCACAACCTCAGTCAGAGAATGCATCCTGGGATGTACTGTGTGCCAAACTCCAATAATAACCCTAAAATTTATCTTTCAGATGCTATACTGAGAAATGGAAAGAATTGAGTCTTCTTTATACATAGTCAACTCTCCTCAAAAAGGAAAAAATGATATCTAAGATACTTATTGTGGATTAAATGGTGTCCACCAACCCCCCAAAATGTATGTTGAAGTCCTAACTCCTCTGTCTTAGCCGTTTAGGACTGCTATAACAACACGTAGTCTGGGGGTCCATAAACAGCTGAAACTTATTTCTCACAGTTCTGGAGGCTAAGTCTAAGATCAAGGTGCTGGTAGATTTGGTGTGTGGCGTGAGGAGCTTTCTAGTTCTTAGATGTTTGATTTCTCACTGTGTCCTCACATGGTGGAAAGGTGAGGGACCTCTCTGGTGTCTGTTCTCCAAAGGCACAAATCCCATCCATGAGGGCTCCAGGCTATGACCTAACCACCTCCCAAAGGCCCCTCCTCAGATACCACTGCAGTGGGATTAGGTTCAATATATGAATTTGGGGGGATGGGATGAAGAGACACAAACACTCAGTTCAGTGCCTCAGAATTCACCTGATTTGGAAACAGAGTCTTCACAGAGGTAATAAAGTCAAGATGAGGTCATTAGGATGGGCTCTAAAATCCAATATGACTGGTGTCCCTATAAAAAGAAGAAATTGGGGCACAGTGACAGACATGCAGAGAGACAATGATGGGAAGACAGGGAAGGAGAGGGCAGCCATGTAACTGGAATGATGCATCTCCAAGCCAAGGAACAGTTTAGGTTACCAGAAGCTAGGAGAGAGACCTCAAAAAGATCCTTCCCGAGTGCCTTCAGAGGCAGCAGATCACTGCTGACACCGTGATTTGGGGCTTCTGGCCCCCAGAGCTGTGAGACAGTAAATTTCTGTTGTTTTAAGCTACCCAGTATGTGGTGCTTTGTTACAGTGGCCCTTGGAACACAGCACTGTTTTAAAATCCCTTCCAAAATCATTTTATAGATGGTAAAGCAGAGGAGGTAAACATGCATGAGCCAATCTTTAGCCATTTGCAATAGTCAAAGATGCTGTTTTATTCCATCACTGGGTTAAATTCCACTCTTGTTCCCAAATGCAAGGAACATTTCCTTATTTTTACCTCCGATTACTATTGGAGAGGGAAAAAGAAAAAAACCAAAACAAAACAGAATTCTTCTGTAAGTCATTATACTCTGAAGATATTTAGTATCAGGCTGATTACTGAATAAAAAGATCTGGTTACCATCACTTCGAATCCAGCAGAACAGAATTATATCCACTACCTGGCTTTCTCATTCGTTTTCTCTAATTTCCCTCCCCTCCACCATTCAAGCACCTTTGACTGCATTCCAGTTTCTACCAAATGCTGCTGAAGCTCCAGCTATTTTCCTTAGATTATATAATTTTCCAGAAAACTCAGAAGTTGATCTGCTTAACAATGCATTCATTTTTCCTCTAAATAATAGTATTATTTTCCATCTCTAAGAAAGTGAGCTTTGTAATATTTCCTCTCCAATTTAAAAAGAAGCATTAGCCAGCTTGCATTAAAAAAAATACTTGAATGCTACTCTGATTCTCACTACAGTGAAATATTTTCTCCATGTAACCAGAAATAGTGATGGAAAATCTTTTCCTTTTACATAATATTTGAGCATAATTGGTAAAAGCCTTCAATTATGGAGAAGTCTTATAAGAACTGGTCTTTCTCTCCACAAAAACTCAAATCCATTCAGATTTATGTGACTCTATTAGCTGAAGTCTTTCTATTGAGTTAATCATATAAAATGCTTTTTGAAAGTCTGAATATAGTATCTCTCATGAATGCCTCCAGCCATTTTCCCTGTTCATCATAAAATTTAGATGTAATAACACTGTGCACCTTAGTGCTGTTTTAGGGAAATACCACAATACAAGTAATTTACAATAATACTCTACAAATTGAATCTAAGCTTGCTCATCAGCATGATGAGCTTGATGAGATAAATTAACTTAAATAAATAGGCATTTATTAAAAATAAGTTATTCAATACAAGATAATCTTTAAGGTAAATCTTTCCCTTTTTTCATAATTAATAAAGAAACTTTGAACAATGCTTAACATAACTATAAACTTTGTGACTCTCAGTTGAAGGGAATTATTGGACAAATCATAGGGCTGAGTCTTGATTCTTACATAATTTCATATAAGATCATGGGCAAATAATCTAATCTCTCTTCAGTTCCATTCCCCATTATAAAATAGAATAATATTATCTACCTAATAGAATTTTTATATTTGAGAGAGAGAGAAGAGGGAAGGGACAGAGAGGGAGAGGGAGAGAAAGAGCAAGAGAGAGAGAGAGAGAGAGAGAGAGAATCCTAACCAGGCTCCATACTCAGCACAGAGCCTGACTTAGAGCTCAACACGCGACTCAGTCCCATGAGCTGGGATCATGACCCTGAGCTGAAATCAAGAACTGGATATTCAACTGACTGAGTCACCCAGGTGCTCCTCTACCTAATAGAATTCTTAAGATGATCCAATAATACAACAAGCAAAAATTTAGTACTGTTCATTTCTCTGACTTCATAAGAATCAAAATGTTTGTACACACACAAATAAAAATTTAAAAAACAAACTGTGATGCAGATTATTTACAATAAGAAATTTTACACACA
This sequence comes from Suricata suricatta, assembly GCF_006229205.1. Taxonomy (NCBI): domain Eukaryota; kingdom Metazoa; phylum Chordata; class Mammalia; order Carnivora; family Herpestidae; genus Suricata; species Suricata suricatta. The sequence continues at coordinate 18,269,480 of NC_043713.1, read as the reverse complement.
TACATACTGAACACACTCATCCATATATTTGGTACAAAATTGTACCAACCTTCCCACCAAGGCAGGAAGAGTCCCAACAAAATCTTTCGAGGATGATCACCATGCTACAGTACGAACAGCTCCAGTGGTGGGAAGCCCATTTCATGTTGAAGCAGCTCAGCTACAAGAAAATTATTCTGTTTATGCTTTCCGATTTCTCATGTTCTAGATCTGTGCTCTGGTTCCATATAGAACAGACCTGATGTCTCTTCTATGTAATAGGTCTTTGGTTATTGAAAGAGAAATACCTGCACACACACACACACACACACACACACACACACACACATGCAATAAAAAGCAGATACCATTAGATCCTTTATGTGGAACCCAATGTAGGTTTATGTTGATCAGAGATGAAAGAACTGAGGCTCAGAGAGGGTAGATAACCTGTCCAGGGCCACCCAGATAATAATTAAAAAGCCAAGGTTCCAACCCAAGTCTGCCAAAATCCACAGCCATGCTCTTAACTGCTATACTTTACTTTTAAATATGTCTTCTTCAAGCCAAACATTCTTTAAGCCCAGTTCCTTTAGTCCTTCCTCAAATGGAACATTTTCCAGACCTTTCATCAATCCCGTTCCATTTATAAAACCCTCTTAATACCTCTGTGAAAACGTGCCAGCTTCAAAATGAACAACATACAGTGATCAATGCATATGTTAACAATCCCAGACAATCTTACTATAGCACCCTGGGAGGTTTGCTTTCCCACTCTCTCAAAAGATAATTTCATACTTTCTAAAACTGCTTATACCTCCTCTCCACTGATGGTCTTGCTTTATACTCCTCAGAGAAAATAGAGGCAAACCAGCTGGAGTTCCTCACACCTTATCAGTTAACGTAAGAGCCCAACTTGCGAAGTCATCCACAGTCTCTCATTTCCCTCTGTCACATCTCTGCCCCATCTCCATGGCTGGCCCTAGTGTTCTGCCTTCTCATGAACTACTCTTCCTGAACTTAACCTTCTTTACCACATCCAATGTTCTCCCTCCATGTAATGATTCATCCCTATCAGAACACCAACAACCCCTAGTACTTGCCCATTAAAACAAGAAAGGAAAAAGGGCATCTGGGTGGCTCAGTTGGTTAAGCTGCCAAATTTGGCTCAGGTCATGATCTCAGTTTGTGAGTGTGAGCCCCACATCAGGCTCTGTGCTGACATCTTAGAACCTGGAACCTACTTCGGATTCTGTGTCTCCTTCTCTTTCTGCCCTCCCCACACTTGTGCTCTGTCTCTCAAAAATAAATACATATAATAAAATAAAATTTTAAAAATAAAAGAAAAAATGAAAGAAAGAAAGAAGGGATGGGGAGGGGAGGTCAGATCTCTACTACTCCATTTCCCACATTTTAAAAGCAATATCCTCATTTCATCCTGTCCTATCTGTCCACTTCAACCAGCTTCAGCACACAGCACACCCTCAAAGTACTCTCACAACTCCATTCTGATTTTCCACACTTTTCTTCCTGATTCACTTTGCTCCAGTCCTATGGGTCTTCCTTAGGTCTTCCAAAAACTTTTCGTGCTTGTTGCCATGTTAAAAATTTATCTCATGATTCTGGTCTCAGCTTAAATGTCTTCTTCTCAAAAAGGTCCCCCTTCCCTCCCTAACCCGGGCATATTCTATCACAATCCCCCAATTTCATTTTCTTTGTTGGAGGCATTATCTCTAAAATGATTATACTTGTATGCCTCTTTGTTTATTGTATCGTTTCCCACTAAAATGAGAGCCACAATCTTATTTGTCTATTGGCCATTGCATTCTCAGTGACTAGAACAATACCTGGCACATAGTATATACTCAGTAACTGAATGAGAGAATAAAATCAACAGATTAACCAAAAATATTTCATAATGCAACAATTGTAACCATGGCCATTGTTTCAGATTCAGTAAAAGCATTTTCTCAATTATCAGTCATTTTTTTAAAGTAAATGTACTTTAACTCAAGACAAACTTCTTAAGCATCTTTCTTGTACAAGGTGCTGTGCTAGATGTTTTGTGTGACATAAAAGCAAAATATTGTTGCAGTCCCTGCTCCTGTTGGTAATAGACAGGGAATGAACTATCCAGAAATAGTGGGTATATGTAAAACTTACGGAATTTATAATTTTGAGTGTTTTAAAGCTACAGAGAGGTGATGTGGCAACTAAAATAAACAGAAAAGGCTACTAAAAAGGCGCAAAATATACAGAATTTTCTAAGGAGTTCCTCTTGGGGGAAAATCTGGGTAAACTTTTTGACCTTAACTAAAAGAATACATCTGTCTTTGGACAACCACATGTTCTAAGAGGAAAGAAAACACAACAAAGATGCATAGACATGAATGACCACATTTCTTGCAGGATAGAGTATTTTCTTTACCCTTTCTCAGTGATCTGACCCTATGCTTAGGGTCTACCATAGCTTGAAAGTCCATGATCCTGCACAGACCATTTCCAGGTTCCAAGATCTCCTCAGAACTTAATCCAGATCCTAGAGATGTTCACACCTGGTTCTATTTTGAGGTAGACTTAGGAAGGATCTACCTGAGCACTCAAGAGCACTAGGTTTGGATAAACACATTCAGGCACACTCTAAGACATATCTAAGGAAGAAGCTTTCAGAAGCATTTTTGAGAACTTAAAACTGCTCTGTTAATGTAAAATGCTATTGCTATTAAAGAAGTAAACCAGTTTATGGCTAATTCTTATTGAATGGCTCCAGTATCAGTGATTTGGGATAAGCAAGTCCTAAGAGATGAAGCATAGGTAATGTAATTACACATCCATTTCTTGTGATGTATGACTATGTGAAGCATTACTAATCCCCAAACAGATACCTGCTGGGAAGACTATCGAAAACAGCTGCTTGGTCCACAAGAAATGAACCAAGTGAATCCAAAGTACTGTGGGCATTCAACTGGCGGATTCCCAAAGTCAGATCCTGTCCACCAAGCACAGGATTTATAAGGAATTAAAGAGGATTCCATCAGAAGGTACATTTGTTTCAGGCATAAATCACCCTGCCAAGTCATTTATTATTGTAATAACCTCTCTCAGCATTTCTATTATTGGAGAGGACTTCTTTTCAAATGAAAAATGGCGTACCTGATTATTTGCATGGGAGCTGGCGTCATACTCATTTTGGCTTCTTGTTTGAGGCAGTGAGAGGGCCAAGGAAAGGCCTTTACATCCTTACATGCATATTGATTACAGTTAATAGAGTTCATAGGTTTCTTATGTGTGGGGAGTTAAAAGACAAGAACTGTAATGACGGAAGCTGTACCAATCCTACTGGTTTATCTAGGAAAGCTTTAAGATTTCAAGCACTAAAAATAGTTAAAACTATCTCGGAAACTGTTTACATTGAGCAAGGATAATTATGTGAGCCTGTAACTCCTTCCCGTCATATTAGAATACTTTAATAACCTATATTTTATTTATATCTAGTTGCTGAGTTTATTAGTGCTTATTATAGGATATGTTCTTAATTTTATGTTTTACAAAACAATTTGAATAATCGGAATTACTTTTGTGGATCTTTTTCCACTTACAACAAGATGAGTGAATTATAAAAAGCCATTTTCTAAACATGCTAACAGGTGCAGGAAAGATTGACAGAGCGATACGAGAAAGTATTCTTAATGTAAGCTTTCCAAGATTTTTAAATGGAATTTCTTTAATGAGTGCATATCATTTTTAACGGGCCAGGTTTACTACTCAGGTGATGCTGAACACAGGATATAACAGTATATTTCATCTAACAATAACCAAAATCAAAGTTACATGACATAAAGATGTGTGCATAAAGTGAGAACCAATTAGAATCAGAGATTAGTTATCTAAGAAAGATATATAAAAGCAAACACTGAAAGAACATGTAAAACAATAGAAGCCAATAATTTTGGATTATTGAAGGAAAGAAACTTCAAATTAGATGGAAAAGAGCAAACAAGGGAAAAAAAAAAAAGAAGAGCTGGCTCAATGGAAACAGAAGCAGGTGATGACTTACACGCTTTTTTTGTGTGTGTGCCCATGTCCATGGCCCTGTCCCCAGTTGACTTATTAATTTATCAAAGTCTTCCTAAGCACTTACTGTGTGTTCTGGGTAAACAAGAAGAAGGTGCAAGTTCCCACTAATAAGAAGCTCCTGGTCCAAAGGATGGTCATACATTATAAATCAGAATCAAGGACTTTCCTGGTCTCTCAAGTATATAACCCTTCTCTACTTGATTGGGATATGCCATGGTTATTTTTCAAATCATTGTATGTGAATCACCAACATTCTTCCTGATTTTCCTTTACAGTCTTTCACACCAAAAAGAAAATGTTACCTGAGTTAGGTTCTCAGAACTGAACTCTGATGTGAGGCCTCTAGGAAGTGAGTTGCCTTTAAGAAGTTCTGAACATAAATTGAATTACCAAGAATTCTATTCATTGAAAAACACATTATATTGCATCATGTCCTTTTCAAATAGAGTGAAACTTGCTTATATTAAATTTCTAGGAACCCGAGGAAAAAATTTGATATAGGATGGAATTTGATATACTCTAGAAATATTACATGTGCGTGTAATAGACCTGGATTTCCAATTTGATTGCTATATACAGGGATTCAATATAGTTGGGTTCAATATTATAGAGTTTCATTGAATTTGCATTTGTGTTTTTCAGGACTTATATGGTCTGTGTTTCCTCAAGGTAAAAATCAGATTGATTCCTGGGTCCAGGAAAGCTACATATTCATGGATACAGGAATTCTGGGAGGAATTTGAGTAGATGAAAGTTGGGTAAGCAATCTTGGTGAGCTGCCTTCCACTTTCATATTAACTTAATTGACTGGAGTTTAGACTATCGAATTCTGGAATGGCAGGCGTCTTTCTCTCTTTCCCTAGCTCTATAATTCTCTGGCCTATAACTTCTCTATTCCTTTCTTTCATTTAACATTTTAATATCCATTTGGATAAAAGTGTTTAAAAGAAGGAATTACCAGGAGGTTTCAACATGTGAGGAAATTTTCTGCTCCTAATAATGTCTCAAGCCTTGGAAAAATTTTTAAAAAATGAAAAAATAGTGACTGTGATAAAACAGACATAAATTATTATATTAATATTTATACAAAATACACCACCCCCCTTAAATTATAGACACTGAAGACTATTAGCATTTTTGAAGACATTTTTTATTGCTCCATGGTTTCTTCTTTGTTTTCATTCTGAACCTGAATACCGTCCTTTCAGAGATTCATACCTGGGTGAGGAGGATTGGGATTAAAAACTTTTTCCTCCCCCATGGAAGACTCTAACACAAGGGATGCCATGGAATCAGTGCTCTTCACTGAAAAAGTAAATGAATGAACTAAGTATTCTGTTTAGAAACCCTTGAGTACTTCGACAAACATACTACTTTCACATGAAAGATCCAAACGCTAAAAACATAAAGATTGTCACCATACAGCTCCAAAATCAGTTCTAAATTCTACTGATTTCACCCAATGTTCCAAGTAAGCAACTGTAATTAAATAAATAGAAACATATGCCTTGAATACCATAACAGATTGGCTTCCCCACAGATTAGGAACTCTGAGCTGTTTGCTCTTACAAACACAGGTCATACATACATACAAAATAATACTAATCTCTTTCACCTGAAATATTTCACATAATGACTTAAAAGTCCTTTTCATCATCAAAAAAGTGTATATTTAGCTAGCTAAGCTCTTCTTTATACACAGGGTTGTATTAGGGACTCAGCAGTTTATAGAAAGCATCAATGTCTTCTTAGGCTCTACATACTCAGTTTATACGACAAAAGAATCTCTTTATGAGGGAAATAAAATCAATTATTGACTTAAATGGCTGGTTATTTCACAAGGCATCTTGTGCAAAGGCATTGGTCCATTAGCATCATATAACCTCAGCTTCAGATACATCCAAAGGAGGCCAAATTGGTGTATCTAAGGGAAATATCATGGAATGAATACACACAACATATGAAAATGAATTAAATATTTGAATAAATGTTTAATCAGAGTTAATGCAAGCCTTACACATTGGCTCCATGAGAAGCTCTCCTGCAACTGCTCTCTCTCCTTCTTTTTCCATCCAACCCCCCTACATACATACACATACACACACACACACACGCACACACGCATGCACGCACACACGTACACACCAGCTGCGATGATGAGATACCACCTCTGGAACTGCAATTTTTTTTGGTTGCCCAGATATCTTGTTTCTAACAGCAAGTTCTCCTGGAGGGAGCCCCCACATTCACCTGCTATTAGAAACGCTTTTCCTGTAAATCTCTATGCCCTTGACCCTAGAGCCATCTAGCTGATGGCTGCAATCCAGAGGTATGGAAACTGGAAGGGAAATGGTGATTAAGGGAAAGGGAAGGATAATGGGCCTCCTCCCCTTACAAAGAAAGGCAAGGCTAGATAGAGGGCATTGGGTGTTTGTGTGACACTGGGTGGCTGGCTACAGGAAGCACACAGAAGAGGGAACAAGGGTAATCTGCATTCTTTTCTCAATTTCACCTCCAGTTTGTCCTGTTGCTTTGTGGGGAGCAAGCCCCACTGGCCAGAGCTTCCAAATGTGGGGGCTTTTAGGGTTGTAACTCTGCAGAAAGAGGTATCTAAGAGGCTTGTCTGAAAGAGGTCTATATGGCAAGTGCACTGTTTTTACTCCAGTGCTATAAACATTTATAATGACTTGGCAATTGCTAGAGGACAAAGTGCCCCCAATCTGACCACAGGAAGTAGTAGCAAAGGGACTTTGCTTCAGTCAGTACTAGAAAGAGGGGCACCTGGCATCTACTTGGTTATTGACCTCCATTTCTACAGCCATTTGCCCACATGCTTTTAGACATCCATGGATTCAGTTTCCTCCTAGCAAGCGTGCTGTGCTCGGCCAGCATATTAGGTCCAAACTACCTGGTTGGCATACTTCTCTCCTGTTCTTGACCACTCTATCTTTAAGACCAGATTAAAGTACTTGGCCCTTTGAGTGTAATCTCAGGCAAAGGCTCCCACCTGGAGCTTCTTCGTTCATGGCATTATTGATAACTCTACCTTGGACCTTTTGAAGGAACTGAAAACTCTGTCATTTGTCAAGCACACAGTCATGCATGAATCCAAATTTGGGTTGATTTTCTGCTTCTTTAAGGAAGGTGTAGAATTGTGTGAAATAATGTATTTATAAGTTAACATCCCCTTGACTATAATGACAATGACCTCTTCACAGCACCCTCCTTCACCCAATACAACTGTTGCTATTGCAGGGCAGAGGCACATTTAAGGAGCATTTGTCATTCAACTATTTCTGAATACAAAAACTGGACAAAGACTCTCCCAAAATTTCCATGTAGTCGCTGCTAATATTAACTCCTTTATTCTTCTCTTAGTATATCGTAATGTAAAGAAATTACTGACAGTAACTCGAGGAAAAATTCTTTTTAAATATCCTACAGCAATTCAGAAGTATACATTCACTTCATCGCTTCTCAGCCTTTTGGCTAAGATCAAGTGCAGAAGTATATATTCACTTCAAAATTTACTACTGCAAGAGCAAATTTGATCATTTTATGTATTCACTGATGGTCCCTTAATAACTGCTAGTTTTTAGCCTCGTTTATGGTGTTTAAAAATAATCACATGAGGGGCACCTGGGTGGCTCTGTCAGTTAATCATCTGACTTTGGCTCAGGTCATGATCTCGTAGTTCATGAATCGAGCTCCACATCAGGCTCTGTGCTGACAGCTCAGAGCCTGGAGCCTGCTTCAGATTCTGTCTCTCTCTCTCTGCCTATCTTCTGTTCATATTCTTTTTTTTTTCACAAAAACAGAAAAATATTTCACAAAAATAGATAAACATTCCATGCTAATGGATTGGAAGAATATTATTAAAAAATCAATACTACCCAAAGTAATCTACATATTCAATGCAAACCCTATCAGCAAAACATCAGTATTCTTCACAGAGCTAGAACAAACAATCCTAAAATTTATATGGAACAAGAAAAGACCCTGAATAGCCAAAGCAATTCTGAAAAAGAAAACCAAAACTGGATGCATCACAATCCCAGACTTCAAGCTATATTACAAAGCTATAATCATCAAGAGAGTATGGTATTGGCACAAGAACAGACACGTAGATCAATGGGACAGAATAGAGAACACAGAAATGTGGCCAACTAATCTTTGACAAAACAGGAAAGAATACCCAATGGAAAAAAGACAGCTCTCTTCAACAAATGGTGTTGGAAAAACTGGACAGTGACATGCAGAAGAATGAATCTGGACCACTTTCTTACACCACACAAAAAAGTAAACTAAAAATGGGTGAAAGGCCTCAACTTAAGACAGGAACCATCAAAATCCTAGAGAAGAAAACAGCCAACAACCTCTTTGACCTGGCTGCAGCAACTTCTTACTTGACACATCTCCATAGGCAAGGGAAACAAATGCAAAAATGAACTGTTGAGACCTCATTAAAATATAAAGCTGCTGCATAGTGAAGGAAACAATCAGCAAAACTAAAAGACAACCAACAGAATGGGAGACGATATTTGCAAATGACATATCAGATAAGGGGTTAGTATCCAAAATCTGTTAAGAACTTATTAAACTCAACACCCAAAAAACAAATAATCCAGTGTACAAGTGGGCAAAAGACATAAATAGACACTTTTCAAAGAAGACATCCAGGTGGCTAAAAGATACAATAAAGAATGCTCAACATCACTCATCAGGGAAATACAAATCAAAACCACAATGAAATACCACCTCACACCAGTCAGAAGGACTAAAATTAACTAGGGCAACAATGGATATTGGTAAGGATTCACAGAAAGGAGAATCCTTTTGCACTGCTAGTGGGAATGCAAACTGGTGCAGCCACTCTGGAAAATAGTATAGAGGTTCCTCAAAAAGTTAAGAATAGAACTACCTTAAGACCCAGCAATTGCACTACTAGGTATTTATCCAAAGGATATAGAAGTGCTGATTCAAAGGGGCACATGCACCCCAATAGTTATAGCAGCATTATGGACAATAGCCAAAGTATGGAAAGAGCTCAAATGTCCAACAACTGATGACTGGATAAAGCAGATGTGGGGCACACACACACACACACACACGCACGCACAATGGAATATTACTTGGTGATCAAAAAGAATGAAATCTTGTCATTTGTAACAATGTGAATGGAACCAGACTTTATTATGCTAAGCAAAATAAGTCAGTCAGAGAAAGACAAATATCATATGACTTCACTGATATGTGGAATTTAAGATACAAAACAGATGAACATAAGGGAAGGGAAATAAAAATAATACAAAAACAGAGAGACAAACCATAAAAGATTCTTAAATACAGAGAACAAGCTGAGAGTTGCTGGAGGGGTGTTGGGTTGGTAGAAGGGCAAAAGGGATGAGGGGTATTAAGGAGAACACTTGGGACACCTGGGTGGCTCAGTCGATTAAGTGTCCGACTTTGATTCAGGTCATGATCTCACAGCTCGTGGGTTCAAGCCCTGAGTTGGGCTCTGTGCTGACAGCTAGCTCAGAGCCTGGAGCCTGTCTTTGGATTCTGTATGTGTGTCTCTCTCTCTCTGCCCCTCCCCTGCTCATGCTGTCTCTTTCTCTCTCAAAAATAAATAAAACATTTTTAAAAAAAACTAAAAAAAAGGAGAATGCTTGTTGGGATGAGCACTGGGTGTTACATGTAAGTGATGAATCACTAAATTCTATTCCTGAAATTATTATTACACTATATGTTAACTAAAAACAATAAACATTATATTGCAGGCAGAAGAAAAAATAAATTAAATAAAGTAAGAGTTAAAAAAATTTTTTTTGTTTACTTATTTTTAAGAGAAGGAGAACAGGGGAGAGGCAGAAAGAGAGGGAGAGAGAATCCAAAGCTGAGTCCACACTGTTAGCACAGAACTGGTCATGGGGCTTGAACTCATGAACCATGAGATCATGACCTGAGCTGAAATCAAGAGTTGGACACCTAATCAACGATGCCACTCAGATGCCCCCAAAATTTTTAATAAAAAAATAATAATAACCAAACAGCATTTTGGTAACCAGCCTGTCAGTGATTTCCTTTCAAAGAAGCTAAAGTGGAAAAGGCAATAGCAAAAGCGACCCCTTTGCAGATAGTCACACTTCAGAACAACCCTTTTCTCCTCCGCATATGACCCTCATCTCCCGGTGGCTGACACGGGACCATTATGGCCAGCAGCGGGTGAGGCCCTGGGCAGAGGGTGTGCTTAAGAAGCTCCAGCCTCACAGACACTTCAGGCTCCTGTCCTACATCCACAACCTGAAACCTCAGTTCTAGATCTGGATCACTTGTCACCAAGAACTCTGGTCCCGGCACCTCACTAAACTGACCCCAACTCTGCCTTGACTCAGACCTTGGTCTTAACTTCTACTGTAACAGCCCCCTGAATCCATCACTGAATTCAGTAGCTTCCAGCTTCCTTTCTCTGAGTTCTTTCCTCCCTCATCTTGGGGCTCCCAGAGCCAGCCTGACACAGCAGCATAGAGCCCCCAAGTCATATACACCAAAGTCCATTAAGAATCACCTAAAATGTCAACACGATTTGAAAACAGCTATTAACAGTGCATATGTAAAGTTGGCAGTACTTGTGATAAGCAGGAAAAACAACAATGAATACTAATGTCTTATATTTGTATAGCACCTTAGAGTTTCCAAAGTGCTGTCATAACACCCTCGAGATAGGCAAAAGGGGTACTGTTTTCCCATTTTGCACATGAAAACACTTGAGTTTGGAAGGGTTAAATGAATGAAGCAAAACAAAAATTCACTTTTGGGACCCACAAAGTAACTGTTCTACACACTATACCGGATGCCCCCTGGGAAACCCATTGGAAGGTACTTGAAAGATAGTCAATCTTCGGGAATTTGCCTTTATAATGCTGTCAATTTCTCCAATGTGGTCATAGATCACATACTTCAGCCAGGAGTACCACTCATCATAGACACTCATTCCCAGGCCTTGCCCCAACATAATATCAGAAGCAAGGGCAGATTTTGCCTTTTAATTAGCACCCCCAAGTAGCTCTGATACACCCACCCTATATGAAGTACAGTGTGTGAAAGAGCCAGTTCCCATCTGGACAGGAGTCCTCTTACTGAGCACTCCAGAGAAGCAAGATCAGCATACAACTCTTGTTCTGAGGAAAGCCAGTGAATCAAGATGGCATCCAAGGCCACTCATCAACCTTTGAAGCCAAGTAGTAAGGGAGCTTTTTACCTATGAACAAAACCCTCAGGGGTTAAGAACATGGACACCAGAAATAAACTTCATAGACTCAAACCCCAATCCTGCCACTGATAAGTGACCAGGGGCAAGGTACTTACCCTCTCTGTGCCTCAGGTTTCTTATCTATAAAATGGAAATAATAATATAGTAACTATTATACTTTCTAGGATTGTGAAATTAAATAAATTTAGTGGAAGTAAAGCCTTTAGAACAGTACTTAGCACCAAGTATTGTTGAATGAATGTTGGATAGTAATAAAAAAGGGCTTCTATGAGATTATAGAAAATACATATATTGGTCTCTGACCCTGGTTCCTGCACGGAGATCCTAAAACTCTTGTAAATTCCTATGTGATAAGAGCACTAGACACATCTCTTGTTCTTTTTTTTAAGTTTTTTTTCAAATGTTTATTTATTTGTTTTTGAGAGAGAGAGATAGAGAGTGAGCAGGGGAGGAGCAGAGAGGGAGACAGAATCCCAAGCAGGCTCCACACCGTTGGCCCAGAACATGATGCTGGGCTCAAACTCACACACCATGAGATTATGACCTGAGCCAAAAACCAGAGTTGGACGCTGAACCAACTGAACCACTCAGGCACTCCAGAGCATCTCTTGTTCTAATGAGATGACTCTGAGTTGGCTCCTGGCACCTGAAGTGTTTTGGGGAGAGGGAGACGGTGGAAGAGTGGGGAGTGTGATTCCTATGGTATTGAGCTCTTAACCTGTGGGATCCAACATTATCTCCTGGTAGATGCCATCAGAAATGAACTAAGTTGTAGGACACCCACCTGCTGTTGTGAAGAATTGCTTGTTGTTTGGTGACCAGAGCGAAGGGTTTTCTGTGAAGGTACAAGAGATACACAGGGCAAAGAAAGACATAATAGGGAAGAACTGGGGTTTCCCTATACAGGAAGATAGAAAACTGAGTTTCCCTCCACAGCTGGTGTCAGTGAAGTGGGATTTGCTAGACCAGCCCTGGCTCATAAAAACATGTGGTTTGGGAAGAGAAAGGATAAAGGGGGTGGGGCAATGAAGAACTTTTGATTCCTGGGTGGCCATCTGGTCACCCATAGTATGGAGCAGCCACTGTGCTGCCACCAATTACTAAAGGAAAAATATTGCCAACAGAATTTAGAAATAGATCCAGTGTCTGAGTGTTGGTTCACTGGGCACCTAGAAAAATGTAAACTAGTAAGTAAAAGGTGAAATTTAAAACCCTTGGTAATTATTATTTGTTAACGAAAAGCATTTCTAAGATCTCTGGTCACCAAGAAGGTAGACAATTTGCGGGGAGGGCAAAGCTAAGAAACTACTGAAACCGTAGGGCAGAATGTCCAGGAGCTGTTTCATTTTATAGACTGGTATCATTTGCTTCCTGAGGAACTTTATGAAAATGGACTGTGAGAGAGGTGACTTTGGGGGTCATGTCTGGTTTTGAATGCAGCAGAGTGGAAGAGCATGTGTGCGCTCACACAGAACCCACGGCTCGCTGTGGAATGACCATGGATGGCTGCGTGTGGCCTGGTTATTCCTGAGGGAAGAGCCAGCCTGGTGGAGTGGACAACAGTGTGACCCCAGTAAATCATAGCAAATGCTGTAGTGAAGGGGGTCCTCGCGCCTGGACACCCCATGTAAATTTATCATTACAATGCCAAAGGGCGGGTTGGGAAACCTATGGATTGTCTCAGCTTCCCCTCATGGGCCTCACGAATGCTAATAAAAAAATTACATTGATTAACAAGAGAATGTGGAAAGGCAGCAGAGAAAATAAGAGAATGGTTTCAGCAAGGTGGAAATTTTTAAGTTGGCATAGGAAATAAGGTGACTAAAGCAACTACTGATGGGGCAGGACAAAGAGGAAGGGAAGAGGGGCAGGACTCAGCAAGCAGAGCAGACATTTTTAGATGGTTATTAAGAAGTGGGATGGGGGCACCTGGGTGGCTCAGTCAGTTAGGCATCCGACTCTTGATTTCAGCTCAGGTCTTGATCTCACAGTTTGTGGGATTGAGCTCTGTGTCAGGCTCCACACAGGCAGCATGGAGCCTGCTTGGGACTCTCTCTCTCCCTCTCTCCCTGCCCCTCCCCCAGTCATGCATGCACACTTTCTTTTTCTGTCTCTCTCAAAATAAATAAATAAATTAGGATAAAATAAAATGGGATTAATAAAGTAGACTGAGAGTTTAAAACAAAAGTCTTAATAGAGCATTACCTCAGGTTGGGTGGGTCAAAACAACCCCACCTGACCCACCAACATTAAATTGCCCCAAACAGTCTGATCTATTTATCCCCATGGAGAAAACTTTTTAAGACCTGAAGGCAGAGATTACAATGAGAATTTTGGCCAACAACTTGTGCTTGTGGCAAATCCATCACATTCAAGATCCACAAAAGGGCCAGGGTCCCCAGATTCAGCCTCTCAACAGAGGACCCGAGGCCCTTCCCACGAAAGTGGGAAAATGGGTCAGGGAGTGGAAGAGAGGTTTCCAGGACCCCTTGATGCAGGAGCCCCATGTACTGCACTACCCAGATCCACTGGTGAAGTTCTGACCCAGGCTACAGTTATGTAGAGAGAGTATAAAAAACGTAAAGTGGGAGTATGAACGCTGGAATCTTTAATCAGGCTTTATATGAGTGGCTGTGTCTCTCTTCCCTGAATGTTTTATGGGATGAGGAACATGTAAGTATACAGGGGACACACAGAGAAGAAACACACAGTAGAGAGGAACTGGGGTTTTTCCTTGTAAAGAAAGGAAAAAAACAGTTTTTGTTTCTTAGCTCCCTTTCCTGATTTTATAGATCCTTGGATGGACATGCATTGCTAATAGCCAAAAGAGGCACTCAGACTGATGGGATTTCCAGCATCTGGCACAATATCCACAATTAAATACTTGCCATGGTAAGTATTCAATACATACTCATTGTATATGAAATGGAACAAGCCCAACATTTTACCTGGATGGACAATTTAGAAATGAACTAGATGGAATCAAGCATCTGTTCTTCGGTACTGTGGACTAACCCAATTTCCAAGGTCTTTGAAGTATGTCCTGAAAGGCAAACTACATTTTGTGAATTTTGTTTTGTTTTGTTTTGTTTTGTTTTAATAAGCTGCCATGTAAATTCTAGCTGAGATCAGTACTATTAGCCTTTCTGGAGGCAAAATAGGGGAATCCCACTGCTGAGTTCTTATTGTCCTGTGCAAAAAACATGAACTCTCGCAATCCTATTTCCCCCATGCTCCTATTTTCTTTCTCCCCCAACCCTACAGCAGACCAGCATTCATAATCTACCTCTGCTGTTTATATCTTCCTAACACGACTCCATCCCTTAGACATTTGAGACAGCAACCAGATAAACAACATTCTCTAGAGTGATTATTCACTTTCTAATGAACAATCAAACTGCTGATATGCGAAAAGAAGTTTGGTAAGTTTTAAGTGCTTCTGGACACACACAGTCTACCTGACAATATCTGAGTCATTGTACTGTGCGAAAAAAACATAAAGAGAAGCTATCATTCTGCACATGGTAAAAATGGCAGCCGTTTGGAGCCACCCATGTAGATGTTAAGGCTGAGCTCTTAGAGAGTGGTAGATATTTCCAGCATGGGCAGGAAAGAGCAAGTTTCCCTAAAAGAAAACACATTGACAACAAGGGAACAGGTTGCTTCTATTGTCAATGCCCTAACGACTTTCCTAAATTAGCTTTTAATGGGAACCCTTTCTGCATGCTTGATGACGCTCAGACCACCCAAGTTAATTTGATACAAATGTAATTTAAGAGATTCCATGTGTGTCTTAAAGAAGATTTTGGGTATGTGGGGTTTGAGTTGGCTTTTTTTCTCTCTCTCTCTTTTCTTTAACTTGTTTCTCTTTTTTAACTTGGTACAAGTTCTTTACCATATTTGTGCTTTTGAAAATGAGGATTTTCTGCTTAGTTATTACTTACAATCCAAGATAACTTGTAAAGTAAATGAATTATACAATCTCCATTAACGTCAAATACAAATCAAGAGGTCGGTTCTTCCGTTGAAGAATGTGGCCTGGTGTCCATAAGGAATAACTGAAGAGGGATGTTGGTGAGTAGGTGATGTTCTTAAACCTTGTATCTTGGGCCAAGAAAATAAATATATATTATTTTACAGAAAGCTAAAAGCAGAGAAAGAATTTGAGTTGTTCAATTGCAACCTGAAACGTTTAATCAGAAATGCTGTAAGAGAACTTGTAGGGTGATTGTTTGATTTATTTTTATCCATCATTTTTAATTGGCAGTATCTTATTTTCTTACATGTAATGTCAAACTCCTAGCATAAAAATTCACAAGGCTAAAATTAGTCTAGCTTTGCCTAACATGCCACAAGTTGAGATTTGCTTCTATATTAAACACCCATAGAGAGAGTGGAGAATGCAAGGTTAGGAGTCAGGTCTTTCTAGGTTCAAATCCCACATCCACCACTGGTTCTCTTTGGACTCTCAGTGTTGTGTTAATTTCTCTGAGCATTAATTTTTTCCAGCTGAAAAATTGAAATGTAGCCACTGTAAGACTTAAATGAGGTAAACATTATGAAGTACTGAATAAATGATTTTTAAAAAGTGGTGATGGTTCAGGTCAGCACTTTCTGCTGAGAGATCCTGCTTCCCAGAGGGTTCCAGGATATGCCCAGCCCAGCCGCCAAAACCACTGATCACCAAGTTTCCAGATTTATTCTCAGTGTCTGGCTGAAAGTAAAAGGAAGTCAATCTTTCTACCAAGATAGATTACTTTATATTACTTTGACAAGGATAAGACTGGAGGAAATGATGGTCCAAAAAAATGGCTGGAGGGAAAAGGAAATTCAAGAGCTACATAGATTTATGTAACATGAAGAAAAAAATTAAGATATACAAAACTGTCTTATGCTTTACTCAAACAAACAAACAAAACAGAAAGGAATATGCCCCTAATTTAAGGACAGAAGGCCATGTATCAAACCGGGACAGGAAGGAAAGGTGAGTTATACAGCTGTCATGGTAGAAAATCTCTGCCTAAGGCTTCCTTAGAAAGGTCAAGGAAAAGCAGATTGAGAGCTTGGAGAAGAGATGTCTTAGGGCAAATCATCAGATGCACCTTTAAGTGGTGGCCATTGGCTTAGTACCCAAGCAAAATATAGAGGGAAGGATTCTCTCTAATGATTTACCTGGACTGCATCATTTAAATGAGGCTTGAGAAACAATATCACTAAAAAGTGAGGAAGAATATCTAAAACAAAAGAAAGAAAAGTTTCTTTAGGACGAGTGTCCGTATCAGTCTGAAGCCCAAGGTGGAAGCATATCTAGGACAAGTCTAGGATATACTAGACTTTGACCTTTCTTGAATGAACTCCACTCAACTAAAATTTGTTGAAATCTGTAATAATGGTATATATGCAAAATAAATTCATTTTAAGATGTCACGGTGTCATGTCTTATGCTTAAAACTTTAATCCATTTTAGGGCCGCCTGAGTGGCTCAGTTGGCTGAGCGTGTGACTCACAGTCTGTGGGTTCAAGCCTCTGTGCTGACTGCTTGCTCAGAGCCTGGAGTCTGCTTCGGATTCTGTGTCTCCTTCTCTCTCTGCCCCTCTCCTGCTCATGCTGTCTCTCTCTCTCTCTCTCTCTCTCTCTCTCTCAAAAATAAATAAATGCAAAAAAAACATTTTTAAATAACAAAAACTTTAATCCATTTTAAATTTACTTTCATGTTTATATGTAAATATCATGTGACCATAAAAAAGAAGGAAATCCTGCCATCTGTGCCAACCTAGATGAACCTGGAGGGTGTTCTGCTAAATGGAATAAGCCAGACAGAGAAAGACAAGAGGAATAGGGGTTGCCAGGAACTAGGGGTTGGGGGTGAGTGGGGAGATAATGGTTAACGGGCACAAACTTTCAACTATAAGGTAAATAAAGTTCCGAGGCTCTAATGTAGAACATGGTGCCTATAGTTAATAATACTGTATTATAGACTTAAAATCTGCTTGGAGTAGATTTTAAACATTCTCACCCAAACAAACAAAACAACAACAGCAAAGTGACTCTGTGAAATGATGGAGGTATTAATTAACTTGATTGTGGTTGCCATTTTATCATGTGTACATACATCAGATTATTTTGTTGTATACTTTACATACATTACAACTTTGTTGATATAATAAAGCTAGAAAAAATTTTCAAAGAAGAAAATTAAAGACACCTAGTAGATTACCTTGCACACACATGACACCTATAATTGAGAACATTATTTTTATTACTAAACATCTGAAAAGTCCAAAAATAATCTTTATTTCTTTCCAATCCTCTGACTCTGATCAACACACTACTGTTTAAGTCCATTCAGTCATTAGTACAAAGGAGCATAAGCAATGTAACAGTTATATTATATTTTCTCATTGTTGAAGCTTGTAGTACAAGTCCTTCTGCCTCTGATCATACATTCTGTTTTCCAATCCTTTATTTTTTTTAATTTGTTTAATGTTTATATATCATTGAGAGAGAGAGGGAGAGAGAGACAGCTTGTGCACAGAGAGACCCAGAATCCAAAGCTGAGCTGTCAGCACAAAGCCCCATGAGGGGCTCTAACTCACGAACCACGATCATGAGCCAAGCCGAGTCAGACCTGAGCCACAGTTGGACACTTAAACAGCAGAGCCACCCGGGTGCTCCTTGTTTCCAATTCTTTAATCTCTTTTCTGGATGTTATCTGAAATCCTTTGTGTCCTCTCTATTAGCAGACCAATCACCACCTGTCCTCCCCTTCTCATATCCCAGCCCTCTCTGCTGCCTGTACCCTTGACCCCATCAACTACATCATTTCCAATGCATTTACTCCCTCCTCCTGTTCAGTTATCTCTTCATCATCTACTCTTGTTTTAGTTCAATTGTTCTGAAACTTTTCCATCTCAAGATGCCATGATGCTTTAAAAATTATTTAGGATGCCAGTGAGCTTCTGTTTACTAATGCATTTTAAAGTAACAACCATAATCCATTTACATATTAACATAAATAACATATCTTTATAAAAATTCTACTTTTCAAAACAAAATGAAAGTAGTGGGAAAGTGACTTTTTTTCACATCTTCACAAATCTCCTTAGTGTCTGGTTTAATGGAAGACAGTGGGATTATCACATCTACTTCTGCATTCAATTTGTTGAGATATGTTGTATTTGTTGAGGTAAATTAAGAATGTCTGGCTTCATAATACAGTTGGAAAATGGAGATGTATTTTCATGGCCTTTTTTGATAAGTATGGATTTCCTTCTTTGACACTACACAATGCACCACAAAAGCAGTTCCTTAGCAGTCAGTTGCAATATGGATGTCAAACCATATCCGTCAAATGTTTATACTCTGCTACATTAAAATCAATTGGTCTACCTTGCATATTAAATGGCTCAAGTGCCCATGCATGAGTTTATATTATCAGCGTTAGTTATTTGGAAAGTATTGGTTCCCTAAGCTGTGTAGATCTTCCAAATGTTGACACATTTAATTATACAATATCAAAAAATTGCATTTGTTAATATCACCACCAGCCTCATCTCCCAAGTCTTTAAGTATTGTGAAGCTGTCAAGTTCATGGGGGTGGAGAGAAGTTTTCCAAAATTCTAATTTTCACTTGAAAGCTTAAATTTTTATCATAGGCAAGAAACACTGTCAGTTGTTTCCCTTGAAGTGACAGGTTCACTTTTTTCATTTTGGGAAAAGTGTCTGCCAAATACACAAATCTGAATAACTCTAGTTTTTCTGCCAGTCATTCTTTCAAGTGAAAACAGTATTGCGTGAGGAAACAGCTAGATCAGTGCACGGCCCAAACAGTCTTCTGGGTACCTTCCCTTCAGGTGACCAACCAGCCCAAGTGTTTCCTTTCCTCTTCTCATTCAGTCATAGGAAATGCTAAGATATACTCAAGAGCTGAGCTTTTATAAAATCGATAATTTTGTATTACTTCAGTCAGAACATCCTTAAGTGAAATGGGCTGACTGCCCCCCACAAACACGTGACAGTGGCAAATACAATGACTACCAATGCCCTTTGGTTCTGGGGACTTGATTGATGTGAGGGTGTCAGCAGCATTTCCCACACTTGAGAAACACTGTTTTAAGTATGTAGAGACATACTTTTTAAAACTGCATGTTCCCTTCTTGATGAGAGGTTCAAGATGGAGATTTAATAAAATGGCTTCTCCCCTCTGAAGGTTGCGCATACTGTTAGATCTCCAAGTCTCTGCAGAGCTTGTAGTGTGTTCAAACTTTGTATTTAAGTATTTATATGAAGCATTTAGGGGATATAAATTCTTGCTGATTGCTTGATTGATTTTTTAAAAGCTATAAAAGTCAACTGCACATTTACAGATTTGGAGTACACCTGGCTTAAGAGTTTCAAGTGACTGACTCATTAAAGAGGATGTTGGAAAATGGAAGCATGTCCAGGAGAGCTCAGCCAGGTTAGTGGAATGATGGAAACCAACTCCCATGAGTACCTGCGGCAAGAACCAAAGACACCCAGGCGTAAGGTCTCTTGGCAGGACAGAGAGGTTGTCCAAGACTTGTGCTGTGTGGAAAAGAGAGGAGATGGCTTCCTAGTCATTCCAGGAAACCAGAGGAGGGCAAATGAGTGAAAGTTACAGAAATATTAGCTTGAATTTGAAACGAGAAAAAAAATCTGAGAATTCCCTCTATCCACCAGTGGAATGGGTAATGTTAGAAGAAGCAATCAATGTGCTCAACAGAGACTGGAAGGCATGAAGACATAGAAAAGGGGACTGAGATGGAAATGTACACACACTTTTAAGATGGCCATGAACCCAGGAAGATGCCCCTGGCTGATGACTTCTGAAGTCCTTTCCAACTCTCAAATTCTATATTTCCATAAATTCCATAAATTTTGGCACTAGAGTGCCTTAATAAGCTATCATTTTCATGATTTCTTGTTCCACTTATTGTGAGAGTAAAAAGAAATATGTGTTGAATTAAAGCTGGAGTAATTCATTCTTCTGTACAGCAAAATCAAGATGTCACCACCTTTTGGACAGTTAGGGGAAGGAGGCCGTCCCCACAGTCAGAGATGTCGAAAGGTCTCAGCATGGTGGAGACACATTGGGGTTGGGAGTCTGTCAGGCATGGATTCAGGACTTACATATCAGCCTGAATGTCCTAAATCCCACCTATAAAATAGAATACAAAGTAAATATAAAATAGAATACAAAGTAAATATAAAATAGAATACAAAGTAAGTGACATTTTAAGAAATAATTAAGTTTTTCACCCCATAACAAAGCTCAACCATACCAATGCCAGGACTTATTAAAATTTGTTTGAATGTTTGCCTCAGGAAACTATTTACTGAGAAAACTGAAAAATTACTTGGGCAAAGGAAATGCAGCTAATACTGTATGATTAGAGCAGCACATCTAACACAGCGTCTATTAAATGTTCTTTGATAAATTCACTCAGATTATCTTGGTTATGGCTTGTGACAAGGACCAAGAAATGGCTTGAAGGCCCGGTGAGCCAACCTCACAGTGAATGGTCGCTGAGTTGTGAGAAAATGCAGAGGGAATGGGGTGGTGGGCAAGGGAAAGAAGGGTGCTTCGGGGATGGATGTTTGATCTGGCCTTATTTAATATCTTCATTAATGATCCGGAAGAGGGGTAAATAGGCTGTTAATTAAATTTGCAAATGAGACTAAATTGGGAGATGTTGTAAACATGCTCAAGGACAGAGAAGTAACATGAAGGCACCTTGAGAGGCAGAAGCCTGGGCCTGAATAAAAAAAGCCAAAAGTTTGAGTATGTTCTAGAAAGAAAAGGTGGGGGAGAAGCAGTAAGAGCCCTACCCACTGATGAGCCTAAGTTTGTGTGTGTGTGTGTGTGTGTGTGTGTGTGTGTGTGTGTGTTCCTCCATTTATTTGTTCAGTGTTTCTTGTAGTGGAAACAGTTGATGCCTGCCAGTATCATTCGGTAACTTTCACTTTGACACACCTTGAAGTCTGCTCACTGATTTGGATGGGGGGCTTATTCTGACCACAGCAGCCAGACAAACCAGGAACGTGGAAAAGTTAATGCCTCAGAAACAACTCTCACCGATTATTAATGGAGGTGAGGGGATGAATGCCTCCACCTTCTTTGCCCTTCAATCTGGTTAACTCTGGATGTCTTCAAAAATTCCTGAGCAAGACTGAGCTCCAACTGTCCACAAAGGTAACTGGCTTGAAGACACACCTATTACTCACCTCCAACCCACGTTGACTGGGCACACCTCCCAAACACATCACTAGCACTCAAATCCTTGTCTCAGTCTCCTTCTGGGAGGACCCAATCCAAGGCATTTATCAGACCTTTCCATGTGTTAACCACTGTGCTGTATAAAGTAAGGTCTTTGCCCTCAAGGAGTAGTAGGTCTGTTTGGCTAACAGAACAGCAAATATCAAATCAATGTTACTATCTGTAATATACTCATGTCTGCCATATGACATAAGGGAATCTTGATGTCTAAATATTCAGTTAGCTTAAGAAAGTGCAGGACCTTCTTTTTATCACCCAACTTCACTAGGTTTTCTATTTCTCAGTTATAACAGTTTTCTTCCCCATGTCCACAGTCATAGTGAGGACTCTAACCTCCCTACTACCTCGATCATGGATCTGGGACAGAGGGCTTCCAAGCCCTATCTCCAGCAGTAAAAATCCTTCCTCCCTCTGCTACCACTCTGATTACATCATGGTCCTTTTCATGGCCCTGTAGCAGTATCCAACTGCCTCAGAAGTTCAGTAAGACCTCTCATCAGGAATTTGGGCTTCTATTTACATGTCTTCTCCCTTTATCCATTTTTCTGCCCACAATAATCTATATTTTTGCATCTCCCTGTTTCTCACTGAAACTGAATTATTTGTCCCGTTCTGAATCTTAACATTTCTTTTCCTCAAAAGGACTTTCAAATGCCTCCTCTTCAAGTCATTTCTTGTTCTTTTGGGATTCTGCTAAAGAATCCTTCCCCATGAAATCTTTCTAAGTTAACTGTCCCCAATTCTATTATCTCCAGACTACCTAAAATCCCACCATCTCTAATATGCTAAGAATATGTTTTATATACTAATGTAGCACTCTAACAAAAATTTTCTGAAGTTGTAATTTAAAAATGAATGTTAAAGTTCTTTGTAAATGATAAAGCATGGCACTATCTTAAATATTATTCTTTGTTTTCCTCCTACTTTGTTTTGTGGTAGAAAGGATAATGAATGTATTTTCTTCTTTTACCTATTAGACATTTAAACTGAATACTTTCTTAAGTCAGGAGCTAAGTGTATTTCTCTTTTGGTTTTTCCTACCTCTGTATATATACTCAGCATCCAAGAATGCGTGCAAAAATGTTAATGACGGATTGGCCATCCTGTGGCTCGTGACACCATCTTTAGTGACTTACTAAGAAGTACATTGCAGATTTTATTTTGTGAAGATGGCTGCATACATACATAAATACACACAGACCTATGTATGTATATGTATCTCATACTCTTTTCATGGAATGGCTGCCATTCCTCCCACTAAAAGGCAAAGTTTATTCTCCTTCCATGATCAACACATTGTAATTGCCTCAATAAATAGAATGTGGGGAAAGTAATGCTGTGTGATTTCTGAGGCTAAGTCATAAAAGACAATGTGACATGGCTTCTGCATGGCTCTCTGGTTCTCTTTTTCTCTTTCATACATTCACCTTAGGAAACTAGTCCCGGTTATGGCTCAACCAACAACATCAACTCCCAGAAAGATGGCTTTGGTTCCTAACTTTTGAACTGTCCCAGAGACAAATCAAGCCTGCAAAATCCTACCCAAACTGCTGATTTGGAGGCAAAAGGTGGGTTGGCATTTTTTAGTTACTAAATTTTGGGTTCATTTGTTACACAGTCATAGTAACAAGAACAAAGTGCACTGTAGCAACTCAGTAAGACACATACAGGAAAGGTATCCAATACTCCATTAGAAATGTCAAATTTGGATCTCATGGGAGAGGCAAGAACTAGAGCTCTGTGGGTGATAGTTTAGTCCATAAATATAGGTGAGATGGCCCATCAGTTTTGATGGTGTTAAGTCCCTCAGGGTCCTACCTGAATTTGGAATTTAATTCAGAGTCCAATCCTCTGCCACAGTTGGGACCATTCCTGGGACCAAGACAAATCACTTCCCTTTTGAAGATGTGAAGTGTGTACCAACAATAATATGTAGTGAATCCAGAAATTATTGGCTAATGTAGATTATATTGGAGACCTTCCATCCGAGGACCACTCTTATCAATCACCTGGTATCATGAAGTTGCCTTGGCTGGGTTGGGAATGACCCAGGAATTTCATCTCCAAGCTTTTACACCTAAATTTCATGTGCTGCTCTACAAGTGATCTGATTTAGAAGGGCCAGGGCTGCCAAGATAAAAGACTCATCCAAGGCCAGATCAAGCAAATAAATCTAAACCTCAACTATATTTCATAAACATACATCTCATTCAAAGACTTTGGTGGTAACATATCAAATGGACTAATTGGAGAACTAGAGACCAAAACCATGGCTGAATTTTTACAGGAACCCAGGGAACACTGGCAACAGCAGGCCAGGTACCTTTCAAGGGACACTGCCTAATGTTTAGGGTTAAAATCAAAGAAGTCAGTCAACTGGACGAACCTTTCCAGTTTAACTCATGTTTCTGAAAATACAGTATGGTATGGAACAGGGGTTCTCAAAGAATAGTTTTAAACCAGTATCATCACCTGCAGACTTGTAAGAAATGCAAATTCTTGCGCCCTATCCCAAATCAACTTAATTAACAACTCTAAGAATGCATCCCCTCACTTTGTGGTTTAATGAGCTCTCCAGGTGATTCTGATACCTGCTAAAGTTTGGCAACCATTGGCTTACTAGGACTGAATCTAGACTCACATGCAATGGGAACTTGAGTAGGTGAAACACATCTCCTGCCCTCAGTTTCCTCATCTATGAAAAAAGGGAGAATATTATTACCATCAGGAGAATGGGGATGCCAGAGGAGTCATACCAGCAGCATGTTGTGTGAATTAAACAGAACAGTGTTTGTAAAGCACCTAATGCCTCTTATTCCACACTGTAGCTTCTCAGCAAATGTTGATTCCTTTTCCTCCCTCCCTTTTCCCCTAAGACATGCAGATGATAGGTCATTGAAGCCTTTGATTCCAGGGACATGACCCTAACTTAAATGAGGGTGGACTGTGATTTGTACCACAGACTTTTCAAGAAGGAATTCCTGTAACTGGTATACTCTCAAGTGACACAGATCAGACTAAGAGAGACAAGGGAGCAGAAGACACTGACACTTTTCAGGACAGCATTGCTGGAAAAATCTTTGGCCATATTGAACCCTTCTAGTCAAGTTAGTCCCTAACTTTCCACTAACTTTTTTTTATCATCAGGACAGATATCTGGGATACTAGAGCCACCACAGTCTCCGTGAATGACAGCATACCTGAAGATAAGGCCAAATCCCCAAAACAGTGACCTCTTTTCTCCAGCTCTAAGTTGGTACTTCTTTTGACTTTCTCATCATTATGTAACTTAACCACATGTCCTTGGCATCCTCAGCACTCACTTGAAGGGCTAATTGGTTTGTTTCCTTGTATTTCTTATGCTCAAAAGAAAGGCATCATGTGCAATGTCCCAATGTCCCAACCACAGAACAATGCATTCTAACCTCACCATTTGTCGTGGCGCAAGCAACCAAATGTCACCTCAGTAAATATTAATGGAAATGAATTGACTAATGAAACCAAAAACCCATGGGACATATGGAATTACACTAGACTTTGTGAACAATGGGGTGATAATGGTAGTGACCTACGTCTGAGGAGAGGTTTTCAGAGAATTGAAAACATTTTACAATTAAGTGCCCATGTCAGTGCTAAATTTATTAAGGGGTAATTGGACACAGTCTTGACAAAACTCTGGCTGGACAGTACCACCCTTACCCAATGGGACACTATTCTTTCCATTACTACCAAACAAGCTTCACCCAGCATTCTCCATCAACAGAAAAACAGAGAAGCTTACAATCTGAACTATGGCAAGTCACATTGAGATTATCTCAAAAATGCTACAACTAAAAACTACCTTTCTACCTGTCTTTCCACAACATAAAGAGATAATCCACATCCTAAGATTTATTTTTTTTTAGAATAACAATGGTTTCAGCAGGAGCACCATATCATACAGTGAAGTTCAAGCATTCTTTTCAAACATATTCGAATTTCAATGTCAAGAGCACTGAATTCAACTCTGTGCTTGATCCTGAAGAATGCTTATATGAAACACAAATAAGCGGTTTAAAAGTTCCCTAAGAATGCAAAACACATAATTTCATTATGGTATGATATGAGAATGATAGACTACCAACCTGACAAGGAAACAAAAGAGAAGGTCCCATCATCCCTGGCTTAGGACACATTTAACCAGTGAAATCTGGATAAAAGCAAAATTATTCATAGAGCTCTAAGAAATTAAAGAAATCATGCCTGCAACATTTTTTGTTTTCATGCATCTAACTGGTTAAATTTAGTCATTTGTATTTGAAAACTAAGAAATACACCTGCAGAGCTCCAACTTAACACTGTAACTGGGTAATGGCTCTGGACACACTGCCATCAGCCTTCCACAAAAATACCTATGAAGACGCAGAAGATGAAACATCACAGCAATAAGAAAACTGTGATTTGCAATCAAACTCTTATCAGAAGCTTAAAGAAGTTCTACTACTTAGGAAACAGATCAAGCCAGATTAGGAACCCATTTTGTGACTCACCATTCCTATGCCTGATTGAAAATATTCCCCTATTGTCCACCAAGATTCAGGAATTCCACATCTGTGTCAATGACAAAATTGAACAGCTGCTTTTCCACGATGGGGAGCTTCTCTTCAAAGCTCTCAGTTTGCTGTTTCGTGCCCCCCACTCCAATCAATGCCTTTCTTTATACCTGCATTCAAAGACAGAATAGTAATGTTAATACTGCTAACAGCAGCTGATATTTAAAATTTACAACACACTGGGGAGCCTGGGTGGCTCAGCCATTTAAGTGTGCAGCTCTTGGTTTTGGCTCAGGTCATGATCTCACAGTTTTGTGAGTTCAAACCACACATTGGTCTCTGTGCTGGCAGCATGGAGTCTGCTTGGGATTCTCTCTCTCTCCCTCTTTCTCTGTCCCTACCCTACTAGTGCTGTCTCTGTCTCCCTCAAAATAAATAAATAAACTTTTTTAAAAAATATACAATCCACAGTGCTAGGTACTTTACAAATATTATCTCTCTTTAATTTCACAACACACAATAATAACAATACCATTATCTTCATTTTAGGAACTCGAAGCTCAATGATATGGAGTAATTCATGAAAGTTCACAAAGCTAGTCAGAAGTAGAACTGTGGTGTGTACTCAGATTATACAAGTAAGTAGCTGTTAGATGGTACCACAGTCCCTATTAGGTATTTTTCAATAAATGTGCAGAAGGTAGGAATAATGTCTAGTATGACAAGAGATATTGTCCCTTAGATGATGTAATAACAGGGAGGAGGCAGGGACATGGTGAGCTCTAGTCACAGTACATGCCAGGAACTTTCACATCTGTGCATTCCATCTTTCTAGAATGTTAGAGCCAGGAAGCATGGAAAGAACTTTCACCTCAGTCCTGAAGTTCTATCCTGGAGTCCTGAAGGCTCCCCCTGGACATCAAATCAAGCTTGACCTCTGAGAAAGAGAGACCAGTGCAAGAGAACAAGGCCAAGTCTACGTAAAATAGCGTTTCTATTTGGAGATAAATTGAAAAGAAAAATATTAAAACATGAAGAACAAGGGGAAATTGAATAAAAATAGGAAAAATTATTACAAGAATTCAGCAGCTGAGCAGGCTTCTGAAAAATATTTATTATAAAAACTGGAATTAGGAAAAAATAATCCAGGATTAGAATTTAAATAGAGAAGGGGCACCTGGGTGGCTCAGTCTGTTAAGCATCCGACTGGCTCAGGTCATGATCTCACAGCTCATGAGTTCAAACCCTACATGGGGCTCTGCTCTGACAGCTCAGACCTGGAGCCTGCTTCAGATTCTGTGTCTCCCTCTCTCTCTCTCTTCCCCTTCCTTGCTCACTCTGTCTCTCTGTGTCTATCAAAAATAAATTAAAATGTTTAAAAAACTTTTTAAAGAATTTAAATACAGAAGTAACTGCCCTACAGAGGGCAAAAAGAGAACATCACCAGGAGAGAAATAATTGATATGAAAAGCCAGCAAAATGAGATTAAAAGTGATACAGGTCAGATATAAATTTTGAAAAGCAACAGAATATAATTGGAGGCAAATAAAGGGCATAATTATCATTGCAGAAAATCAGTTAATAATATAGAGGACAAACTCCAGTCGTTCTCTTAGAATCTGGGCAAAACTTTAAGTGATGGGAGAAAATAGAAAAAACATCCATGGAGATCGAACTCAAAAAGTACAACAATTGGAATAAACACGATGTCCAAAATCAGAGTTAAAGAAATCCTCCTCTGGAGAAAAAAGAAAAAGAAATAGGAGTATGTTGATCAAACAGCTCATCATGTTCCGAGGAAATCAGTGGGTTGGAGGGAACCACATTGGGCCTGACCCAATCATGGGAAACTACTGAGATAAAATTTTATATATTACATATTTATAAGGAGAAAATAAAATCAACTTACACAGAAAGAAAGAAAAGTCTATGAGGCACCTGGGTGACTCATTCAGTTGAGCTTAAGACTTCAGCCTGGGTCATGAGCTGTTAGTTTGAGCCACAAATCAGGCTCATGGCTGGCAGCTCAGAGCCTGCTTGGCATTCTCTCTGCCCCTCCACTGCTTGCGTTCTCTCAAAAGTAAATAGACATTTAAGGGAAAAAAAAGAAATAAAAGTCTACCTAACCACTTAAAAAAAATGTTTTTAATGTTTTTTACTTATTTTTGAGAGAGAGAGAGACAGCGTGAGCAGGGGAGGGTCAGAGAGAAAGGGAAGTACAGAATCTGAAGCAGGCTCCAGGCTCTGAGCTAGCTGTCAGAACAGAGCCCAACGTGGGGCTCGAACCCACAAATGGTTAGATCATGAACTGAGCCGAAGCCGGACGCTTAACTGACTAAGCCACCCAGGTGCCCCTATCTGGCCTCTTTTTAAGAGTAAATGCTAAGTAACAATGAAGTAATGAGTAACACATTTTGAGGACAAAGTTGTAAACCAAGAATAGTGAACCCTGACAAGTCATCTTTCAGAGTAATGGTACAGAAATATGGCCTTGGAGAGGCAAGGGGTCTGGTGATACATCACTTATCTGCCCTTTTTTTTTTTAATTTAGAATGCTAATTAGGAACTCAACACAGAGAAAGTCCTAAAAAAAAAAAAAAAATGATGGGCTGTCTTGTGGGCTATCCCTTCAAAAAATCTCACTTGAATATACCTGTGGAAACAGCCATTCTTTCTCTATGAAGCTTTTCAAAATACTTTTATAATGAATTGTTACTCTCACTGTTCAGATTTAAGGAAGGGTTCTTGAGAAGGAACTTCAGAAATTCAAATAAAAAAAAATATCAGTGTGCAAAACAAAAACAAAGTACCCCCCCCCCATTTCCATTTAAAAAGATTGGGTGGAAATTTTGGGGGATCATCTTTACCGGAGAGGATATTTTCCCTCTTTTTATTTGCCACATTTCCTTTAAAAAGCACACATTATTTAATTTAAAAAAAGAACTATTTAAAAGAGAAAATAGCACATTCAGAATGCATCTCACTTCATCTAAGAGGATCGACATCTCCGGCTTTGATTTGCTGGAGTTAAAGCCTTCCAAGCATCTATTTTAAAGAAGTAAGACACCGCTTCTGGTTGGCGGTGTTCTCGGCACACGGGTAGGCGAATGGGGTTGCCTACATGACCTCTATGGACCCTCTTCAAAAACGGAATGGCTCTTCTGACCAAGGAAACTTGGCCAAAGCAGGTGGCCAATCCCCTGGTACATTTCAGAAGCTTGCTTCCCCTGATTTTTTAGACTTGTTTTCCCTAATTACAAACACGTTTATCACCAAAAATTTGGAAAACTCTAAGCTATATAGGAGAAAATAGAAATTCTTCCATAGTTTCACGATTCAGAGTCATGATTTCTCATTTCCAAAATGGTTGGGAAGCAAGTCACCTAAAGGCAGGGCACCAGTCCCACGGGGCAGCCATGGCTCCGCTCTGGAAAGGAGACAAGGGCCTGTGTGAGCTGGCACATGGAGGCTCCTCGTCTGAGCTGACCACATGTTCCAAGTTCAAATAAAAGCCGTAAGCTAACATCCCTGGAAGCACTTTATAAACTCTCAAGGAATCTCCAAATGGCAATGGTAATTATTCTCAGGAGCAAATGGGTTGGTATCTTGGTATTGTCGTGACTGCACAAAGAGAAATTGGTTTCCAAGGAACGAGTTCTAAATTTCCTGCCATTGGAGGTGTTCCTGCCACTCAGCTTCTCTCTGTGGTGGCAGGCTGCTCCCTGGCATTTCATCTCCCACGGGATCTGGCAGGGCCTGTGGTTGATCCTGGCAGACACACACCTCGTCTCAGGAAATCGCTGCTCTGTTCACAGCTCGGCACACTTACGTATGGTGCTCAGATCTGTTTTGACCCCAAAAAAGAATGCCACGTCAAATGCTTCATTTTCGAGAACACCGCAGGCAACAAAATTTGCCTCCCAGAGGAATGCAGCATGAGTCCAGCATTACTGCAAGCTGATGCATCAACACATACACTCTTCCTTACCGTTGCACATCATGTGTTCTTCGGACGTGTGAATGTTAGCGTAGAGCCTCTTAGGAAAAGACCGAAGAGGAAAAGTTGTAAGTTGTCAGGGTACCCAAGATTTTTGAGAGCCCCCTTCTTAGATTCCTGTACCCTCTGATGAAGCATTAGCCTGCCTTTATTCTGGAAATACTCTTCTCAAGGCTTACCAAACACCACCTCCTCCCAGTTTTCCGGCCACCTGCCTGGTCACTCATTCCTGGTCTCCTTGCACGCCCATCTCTGCTCAACCTTCCAATGTTGGCTTATCTCCACAGCTTCCTGAAAGCCAGGCTCTCTGGTGGTTTACATCTGTAGCCTCTGCACTGAGAATCACGTGTGGCACTTAGCAGACGCTCACCAAGTATTTGTGAGTGAGTACATTGCTGACAAACTCCCTGTCCTTACCACCACATTTCCACAGACTGCCAAACAATCTAGTCTCATGCCCAGAGCCACCCACCATTGCTAGGATAAGTTACTGAATAAGATTCATGAGTCTACCCTCAACCCCAGAGCCAAGGACCCCGTACCCTTTACAAGGCCACCTACAGCTGTGTGGTCCATGAATCCCCGGCCTCAAAAGCAACTCCCAATGAGGCACTCACCTTCAGGATATTTCTTATTCCTTAAAACCCCTTGCCACCCAAAGGGTGTTTTGTCATTAGTATTTTCCCAGCCCTAATCCATCCATCCTAGATACTTTGACCTTCTAGGAAATTCCCTCAACATTTCTCCTCTATTGGGAAATTCTGAAAAAAACTTTCTGTAGGATGGGATCATGGAGAACTGCTTATTTAGAACCATTACCACCTGCAGGCAAACCAGGTCATTTTCCAAGCTTCAAGTTTCCCCCTTGCAGAGGTGGGAAAAATAACATAGAAAGGGTTAGAGAAAATAATCCACCAGAAAGCATCTAGAACAATGCTTGGGATACAAGAAGGATATACATTTTTATCCCAGGAAACAACACAAAACAGGGATGGTGTAGGAATCAGCATTAGGAAAAGAGACTTTGCCTTTAAATTTTTTAAATGTTTTATTTCATTTTTGAGAGAGAGAGAGAGAGGGAGAGAGAGAGAGAGAGAGGGAGAGAGAGAGAGAGAGAGAGAGAGAGAGAGAGAGAGAGAGAGAGAGAGTGTGTGTGTGTGTGTGTGTGTGTGTGCAGGGGAGGGGAAGAAAGAGAGGGAGTCACAGAATCCAAAGCAGGCCCCAGACTCTGAGCTGTCAGCACAGAGCCCAATGTGGGGCTTGAACTCATGGACCCTGAGATCATGACCTGAGCTGAAGTCTGAAGCTTAACCAACTGAGCCACCCATGTGCCCCAGGGAAAGGAGACTTTAACTGGCAGAGGAGGGAGTCCTTCACTGCAGGCTAACAATAATCATGCACCCAAGGGGTGAAGGCATAGAGTGGCCCCTGCTCACACACAGCTAGTTTTCAGAGGGCCAGACCTTGGGGGGACACTTACAGGAACCTAGGACCGCCTCCTAAAATTCTGCTCCTGGAGCACTTTGCTAGCCTCGCGCTAGTTCTGGCCCTTCCCAGTGGACACCAACCCCAGGGAACAACACTGAGCACCGAGAGGGTCCCACATCCCTCCCACCCAGTACACTGGCCCCCACACCATCAGCCTCTGTGTGTTACAGACCAAAACGCACACAGTTAGCAACAGGCAAAGCACTCGTCCAGCTTTCTATCCAAACCACCAAATTAATGCGTTTTACTACCACTCTGCAAGGTGAGAATCTGTCCTGTATTTCAGATTCCTCAAGAGTGCTGAAGAGAAGGAAATACAGTAATCCAGCAGTAATCCATAGAATTAATTGTTTAGGAAATTCACAAAAGAAATACACCTGTCTTGGGCATTACACCTGATTGCATGTAATCACCCAGATCACAGCAGTCTTCAAAATTAATGAATTGGGTCTATCAGCAAGAGAAGAAAACTTTAGTAGAACAGCATGGATCCCAGTAAAGAATGACTTTATTAAGAACAAGTAACGCACAAGTTCTTCTATGGTAGATATGAAATAGAGAAAACGTTCAGTTTTATCCCATTTCCTTTGATATATATTTTTACATATCTGTAATGAGCGAGGTTATCTGGAAAAGCTTGTATGTTTAAACAGCATATAAACTTGGGACGCCTGGGTAACTTAGTTAAGTGTCCAACTTCAGCTCAGGTCATGAGCTCATTAATGGTTCACGAGTTCAAGCCCCGCCTCTGGCTCTGTGCTGACAGCTTGGTACCTGGAGCCCGCTAAGGATTCTGTGTCTCCCTCTCTCTTTGCCCCTCCCCTGCTCACACTCTGTCTCTCTCTCTCTGCCTCTCTGTCTCTCTCTCTCTCTCTCTCTCTCAAAAATAAATAGACATTTGAAAACATTTTAAATAAAAATTAAATATTATATATACTTAAATTTGTAGTGTTAGACCTTTTTTTCTAATACGAGTCACCAAGAATGGAAATCCACATGGCACAAACGGAGTAGGGTTTATTTTAGTTCGGCCAACTGGCATCTCCCGAGTGCATGGAAGTTCTTGGAGGAGAGCATAGCCAAACAGCAGCTCAGGGTTTATAAAGGTTACATCAGGGTAGGAAGGTCATTATTAAGGAAACCAATTACACTTTACAGCATGTCATTGGTATCAATCACAGTTTGTCACACAGCCGTTAGATTTGGCAGAAACCTATCATTTGTGGAGTTCTTTGTTTCAGAAGAGACTGGAAGTGACCAATCATGGGTCAAAGGGAAGGCAAAGCTAGTGTATAGAAGTGAGATTCAATGCAGTTAAGGGGTGAGGTTGCTTAACAGAATCTTGAAAAACAAGTTAACCTTTAGGTCACAATGTTCGTTATCGAGTTACATTCTTGGGATCCTTCCAGAGCCAGGTTGCTCAACCTTTAATTATTTACCAGAATGGGAGTGAGTGAGTGAAATAATAATTGGTATTTTAGGGTCAGTTTGACCCAAAGGGGTAGAGTCTTAACAATAACAATCAGGCATTGTCAAGTCTGACACTTTGGGCTTAGGGTTCAGGAAATGGAATCCCAGAGTGTGTTATATTTCCAGCCTGAGGTCTCTCAGGTGAGTCCTGGAATTTCCCACCATAATGATTATGTCCTATCTGCCTAGCACTCCTACATTGTCCACTGAGGAGTTTGGGCATAAGTTTCCTTACACACACTCCTTATTCTAAACAGAAAACTAGTGCCACTTGCCGTAAATAAAAGGCAACCCAAACAGAAACAATAAAAATGAAACCATTAATGTTGGTGGGAATGTAAACTGGTGCAGCTGCTCTGGAAAACAGTGTGCAGGCTCCTCAAAAAACTATCCGTAGAACTCCCCTATGACCCAGCAATAGCCCTGCTAGGGATTTACCCAAGGGATACAGAAGTGCTGATGCATAGGAGCACATGTACCCCGATGTTCATAGCAGCAATGTCAACAACAGCCAAAACATGGAAAGAGCCTAAGTGTCCATCACCTGATGAATGGATCAAGAAGATGTGGTATATATATACAAT
>NC_043713.1:18219421-18235683 GCF_006229205.1 Suricata suricatta | reverse complement strand
AGAAACCATATGTTTGCACTCATAGGTCTAACAGGAGAAACCTAACAGAGGATCATAGGGAGGGGAAGGAAAAAAGAGAACCGGGGAGAGTGAGGAACACAAATCATGAGAGACTATTGAATACTGAAAAGGAACCATGGACTGAAGGGGGAGGGGGAGGGGGAAAAGGGGTGATGGTCATGGTGGGGGGCACTTGTGGGGAGAAGCACTGGGTGTTATATGGAAACCAACTTGAAAATAAACTATAAAAAAAAGAAATACAAAAAAAAGAAATAAATAAAATGAAACCGTTAAACTCTAAGTGAAAAGGCTCTGAGATCTCCTCTGTTTACATAGTGATATTAGCAAGTGAAACATGTTCCTGGTACAAGAAGTGCTACTGAAAGAGAAGTGAGGGGCGTCTGGGTGGCTTAGTCAGTTAAGTATCAAATTTCGGCTCAGGTCATGATCTTGCAGTTCATGAGTTCACATCAGGCTCAGTGCTGACAGTGTGGAGCCTGCTTGGGATTCCCTCTCTCCCCCTCTCTCTCTCTGCCACGCCCCCACTTGCTCGTGTGTGTGTGTGTGTGTGTGTGTGTGTGTGTGTGTGTGCGCTCTCTCTCTCTCTCTCTCTCTCTCTCTCTCTCTCTCTCTCACTCTCTCTCTGTCTCAAAATAAACTTTAAAAAGAAGAATCGAAAAGCCAATGGTTTTCTCAATATGTGACTTGATGCCACTTAAAGTTGTATTTGCGTGTCCATTGCCATGTGGCTTCATTCTGGAAAGCCCTACTCCTCCACCCTCTAATAC
Organism: Suricata suricatta; assembly: GCF_006229205.1. Classification (NCBI taxonomy): domain Eukaryota; kingdom Metazoa; phylum Chordata; class Mammalia; order Carnivora; family Herpestidae; genus Suricata; species Suricata suricatta. The sequence continues at coordinate 18,234,895 of NC_043713.1, read as the reverse complement.
CAACCAGGAGGCTCACTCACTTCCTCCAGGCAGCCCACCAGTCTCCCACTCATCAGCGAAATAAGGACTACTTTCTTGGCGGCTGTGAGCTCTGTCCCATCACCTTACTTTGGAAATTGAGAACCATTCCTGAATGTGTGATGAGGATTATTGAGAATGTGCTCAGGGGGTTAGGAACACTTTAGGAAAGAAAACTCACTAATAAAAACTGGTTCTTTAATTTTAATCACTGAATCAAGATTTAGATTCTTATAAAGAAAACCAACATTTAAGGACAAATACTCAATACTCTGTGTCGGGCAAGTCATATGCTTTATCTCACCTAATTTCATGGCAATCTTGAAAGGCAGGCTTTATCAGCTCCATTTCACACATGAGCATAGTGAAGCTCAGAGAGGTTCAGTAACTTGCCTCACGTCACACAGCTAATACTAGCAGGATTCAAATCCAGATCTTTCATGTCAACTCTGGCTGCACATTATAATCAACTGGGAGGGTTTTTTTTTTAACTTTGTAATGTTTATTTTTGAGAGAGACAGAGACAGAGACAGAGTATGAGTCTGGCAGGGGCAGAGAGGGAGACACAGAATCTGAAGCAGGCTCTAGGCTCTGAACTGTCAGCACAGAGCCCAACACGGGGCTTGAACTCACCAGCTGTGAGATCATGACCTGAGCCAGAGTCAGACGCTTAACTGACTGAGCCACCCAGGCACCCCTCAACTGGGAGTTTTGATAATGATCAGTAGTGGTAGAGCCTCACTTAAACTGAATCTTATTAAATTAGTCTAACATAGATATTTGTTATTGTATTTGTTTTAAAGCTTCCTAGGTAGCTCTGGTGTGCAAGAAATTCTTGCTTCGGGGCATCAGGGTGGCTTAGTCGGTTAAGCTTCCGACTTTGGCTCAGGTCAGATCTCACGTTTGTGGGTTCGAGCCCCGCATCAGGCTCTGTGCTGACAGCTAGCTCAGAGCCTGGAGCCTGCTTCTGGTTCTGTGTCTCCTTCTCTCTCTGCCCCTCCCCCTCTTGTGCTCTGTCTCTCTCTGTTTCAAAAATAAATAAAATGTTTAAAAATTTAAAAAAAAAAAAAAGAAATTCTTGCTTCATACCATAACCTTTGTTTGCTGTTATTCCCTCATCATTTTCTCAGTTATTTATAAAATGTCATTTCCTGTATTTCCTGTATCATTTCCTAGTGAAGTTTCAGTGCCCAGGAGAGACCAAATCTTGAAGAAGCAGGTCACTGCCCAGTGGCCGGGAAGCCCCGGGATTGAGAGTAGGCAGTCCTGGGCACCAGCCTTGTTTCTGCTCTGATTTGGCAGATTTGGGCAAAGGGCTTGACCTTGGTTTCCTCATCTGCAACATGACAGGTTTAGACTTGGTGATTGTGAGCTCGCCTCCAGCTCCGAACGTCGTGATGGGGCTCCAATGCTCTGAGCCAGCTGCGGACCCTGTGGATTGCAGGTCCTCTGGGCCTTTCCAAGCCATCTTCTTCTCTCTGATCTGTTTCTATTTAACGAGCTTTAGCCCAAATGCACCCTGCCTGTCTCCCAGTCCTCTTGGCCGGCGCCTAGGTCCCTAAATTATTTTTGTACCCTGGGAACATTTATTTCATTACTAATTTGCTTCTACTTCTTTTACCCAACACCACTTTACTGCAGCCAATGGGGATTTTTAAAATATACCCAAGGGTGCTTGCATGGATCTTATTTGAACACTATCACTTTCTAAAATCCCTCCCCAAGTGGGGGCGGGGGTCCAGGGGGTAGCAGTGGGGAGAACCGAGCATAGAAGAGAGGCAAATCATTCCGTTTGCTTCAGGATAAATGTCATTATCAGATTCACCCCAAGTTCAGCAAAGTTCAAAAGCAAATGTGTGTATATGCATGCAAACGCACACACAAATACACATGCATATGTCTCCAAATTTTAAAAGATTTTCAATATCTCGCTCTGGATCCATTTTCTTCCATCAATTATTTAACGCAGAAGAACACTTTTCAGGATATGGCTCATTCCACTCCATGGAATTATTTTATCTATTTCTGTTTGTGCATTTGGTACTTTCTTAGACATACAAGATTCAGGATACATCACCATGAAGCCATTTAGAGAAAGTCAGAACACAGGTAAATACTTGCTCCCGCGCTAGGTTGTTGGACCTAAATCGGAGTGTGTATAAAATACTCAGACTTCCCAAAGTCTGAGCCAATGCCGGGGGGTGTGTGAGCCGTGCGTCACGCCTACCGATGGGCTCTCTTTGCGCATGTACACCTCGTCTCCGCACGGACTGCTTTCATCACCAGCCCCAAAGTCCCCTTCATGGCAAAAGGCCTTGGAAAATTTGTAACATTAAATCTGAGGCTGATTAATCCACAATGACACTCAGATTTTTCAGGGCATGACAGACTCTCTGAAGTGTTTGAACAGCTCCGTGTCGCACAGGAAGAGAGAACAATTTCCAGGCTGTAGCAGGACGGAGCTCGGAGAGCATCCCGCCAGTGCTTCTGCAGGAAACAATCCTGTTGATTGGAACAGTATTTTGCAGATGACTGTTTAGCTCTCATGGACTGCAGCTTTTTAAAATCTCCTAACATCGGTTTTACATTTATCCTTGTTGTTGCTTTTTTAAAGCGGAACTAATAATCAAGGCTTTTAGGGCAAGCTTATTGTTTTGGATACAACTGTTCCACATCCAACTCCTCACGACTACCTCCCCACTATTAGGTGGGAAGAAAAGTTCTCAGTTCCTTTCATTATCCCTCCTTTGTCATAAAACCATGGGTGTGTTTTTGATTTCCAGAGAGAAAGAAGAGTGTGTTTGTGAGTTTGCCTTTATTTTTAGACTGCGTTCTTCGATTCTTCTCTAACAGTGTATATTGTTACAGCAATCTTAAGTTCTAATTTATTTATTGTTAAAATGCTAATTATGCATTTGCCCTGTTTTTATTGAAACTAAACAAGTGCAAAGTTAACTAGGAACATTTCCGAGTATCCTATTGATGTAAAATCAAGTTCAAATGTAAAATCAAATCTTGACAGGCAGTGGAGCAGGAGCCCGGCTGGAATTTCAGAACCGGGGGCCTCACTTTTGGATGAGGCTGTCGGCCACTTGAGCGATGAGGCATCTGACTTATTCCAGTGGCCACTTTTCATCTTAAAAAAGCCTACAGGCTATGGGAGGGTGTGAGTGTCCAAATTATATTCCACCTGCATATGCACAATAGCCAGCAGCGCCATTAGAGAAAGCTTGGGAAGTCTCCAGTCTTCTCAAGGAGTGTGATGGGAGTGGTCCCTAAAGACTCTCTAGGATCCATGCCACCAACTGTCCACAACAGAAGGGTCACCATTACATCAGAATATTAAAACCGAATGGAACTTGGAGACCACAATTTCCACCTTACACTTGAGGAAACCGAGGAACTCAGTCTACCTGAGTTAACACCCTACCAAGTTAATGGCAGGCATTAGTTCACAAACCTGGCCTATTGCCTCTCAGAACAGTGCTTTCCCCAAAGTGAGTGCAAAGCATCATGGGCATTAACACCAGAGCACCTTCCGTACTGCTCCTGTAGGCTCTGACATAGTAAAGGGGACTTCAGCTTCTTAACCCTTTCACACATGCAGACCTCTGTGCTAAGTGCTTTGCCCATATCATCTCGTTAAATTCTCATAAGAATACTGTGAGTTAGGGATTATTACACATAATTCAACTGCAAAGCAGCAAGTTCAGTAACTTGCCAAGGTCATACAGCTGGTAAGCACCAAATCCACAAGTCAGTCTTGGGCGCTCTGTCTCCATAGCTCATGGTCCAACCCACTACTTAGTCTGCCCCTTATAACTGCTTCTCTCAACTCTTCAATGTCAAACACCATCACATCCCACGTTCCATGACCTTCTTCTCTTAAACAGAACCCAAGGCTTAGCCCCTCAAGGTCAGTTTGAACAATATACAACATATACACTTCAGTCCACAGATTGTCCACAGAAAGATTTTTTAAAAGGAGACAATGCCTGAGCATTCTTGTAATGTTTACCCTGCAAATCTATAATTCTTTTAAAAGGAGACAATGCCTGAGCATTCTTGTAATGTTTGCCCCGCAAATCTATAATTCTTTTCTTTTGATCTCCCTATATGCATATTCTAGAATTGGTTTTAAATACACTCATGGTAGGCACAAAGTAACATTTGCTGTTTGATTCTCATCTTTTGAAACTATAGAACCCTGCTTCATCACATAGAAACCTATTGTTCAATCAACAAACATTGATGTGTGCAGAGCATGGTGTTGAGAATTTAGGAAACAGGACTCACGTCTGAAGAGGTTGGGCTGTGAGGTTTGTTCTTTTTCAGGGACAGCAGAAATAGACATGATCCCAGCATGAAAAACGTACGGTATCTTTTTATTCTTATCCAAGAATTCCATCTCCTGCCCTGGGAAAGGAAACCGGAACAGCTGATGCCCTGTTTTTTCCCTGCCATCCTGTCAGGAGAAGAATCAGTGTGAGCAAAGCATTGAGCTCAAATACTAGAAGGCAACAGTCTCACATTGCTTGAGCTCATTACTCTTCCAGATGGACTTACAGAGAAAATAAGAAAGGATAGAATCTCCTTCCCTGTTATCTGGACCTTCTGTAGTCAGCAGGTCCGTTCCGTTGGAAGAAAACTAGGTAAGTAAATGAGCTAATTTTGTAAAACCAACTAGGAAGAGACTCCCTGAAAAGACTGAACTTCTCGAGGGCACAGGATCTCTTTCTTATTCCTTTTTTCGTTGCACTTTGCATCCTCAGCAGCTAGGATCCTACCCAACACAAAGCAGGCACCCAAAACATAGATGTGTGAGAAGTAAATGAAAAGAGAGTTCACTGTCATATTTGGGGTTTTCTTACTATTATTATTATACTCTTCATCATCATCACTATTGTAAACAGGTAGATCTAACTTTGTGCCTTTCATCTGGGATACTGTAGATGAAGAAACTTGGCCTCTAACAAAATACGGTATTCTGGTCTAATTTCCCAGGTCTGAGCCACAAAAGCATCACAAAATGTAGAGCTGTGTTTAAATGCAATCTCATTTTAGACTCGCATTTTAAAAACCCTGGAATGAAAATCTAAGTTGGGATCTCAACCTTGTCACAGAGAGAATTATTAGGCCCCCTCCTTTAATCTACTCCAAAATGAGAGCACCGGTTTGGGGACACACCGCAGTGCTGGGTCCTCTGGAAAGATCCCTGAGGAACAATCCCGTAGATGAAAGCACCTGATTTTCTGATCAGGCATTGTATTTGTCAGAAGAGATGATTGGGGTAGCACTGACAGGAATTTTATCACATCTAACATTTGTTCATTTCACACTTCGGGCTCTCTCCCGATCGCAGGACTCATTCCATTGGCATTTGTCATATCTCGGCTATCTTGTTTCACCACTCTGTAGATGGTGGCTTTTTTAGGCGACTTTTTCTGAGCTGAGGATTTTTTTTTCTAGGATGCCAATCCAATCTGGTATTTCAAAATGCCAACACCATTGGCCCTGCTGGAAACCGATTAAACAATTTCTATGCCTAACAGCTCTTTTCAAGTTGCTGAGTTTTTGATTTTCATTTCTTAAGGCTAAATTTTCACACACACAAAAATTGCCCACTCTTTGCATGCAAATGAAGCAGTTTAGAAATGGAAATTCAAGCACAGTGAGCCCTGCATTAATTTACAAATCCATGGCATATTTAAAATATTTTTTCAAATTGCTTCACACGTTTTGGGTGTGTGACACATCGCCATTTAACTTAGTCAAAGTTATTTTGCTGATAAACTTTAGATAAACTCTAAAGAAGGCATCTTTGGGAGAACTTTATTATCTATTCCGTTTTTTTTTTTCATTAAAATAAAGTGGGATCAAATTGGGTGAGCTAGAGCTCTCTGGAAAGGCAGGACGTTCTTGCCCAGGTGGGCCTTTGTAACCTTGAGTGAATGGAAGAGGAGCGTGAAATGAATGTCCTTGCATGTAGAAGTCCATGAAGGTACAAGTATGTGTGTCAGCCACACTTTACATTTCAACTGTTTGATTTCTGGATCCTGTAAGGAGAGAACCCAAATGTATCTTCACACCTCTGTAAAGATAAAAATAGGCAATATCCCTGTCTTCAGCAAAGTGTATCCTAGCTTTCTGTTGCGTCTTTGCAGAAGAATGTACATTTAGCTCGAATAGAGCTATTGAAGGAAAAGACTTTTTTAATCTTTTTATTTTCTTATAATACTCCATGCCAGCATATTTTAGAGTCGACATTCCTGAGATTTTTGAATTTAAAGAAGGTCTTCTATTTATCTATCAGCGTAGACCAATTCATATTCCAGTCAGACTTGAAAACTATAGTGTGCGCTACCAGACAAGAATTATAAAGTCACAGGAAGCACAACAGTGGTATTGGGGCAGAGGCAGAAAAATAGTCCCGGGGCCTGAACAGAGAGACCTAAGAAAGCACATATATACAGAAGAAGGGACATTACAAATAAGTAGAAAAGGAATAACTCTTAAATAACGGTGCTTGGACAATTGGGTAGTAATTTTTAAAAATGTTTTTAAAGATGAAGAAAAAAACAGCTACTCCTCACACCATTCACTAAAATCTATTCCAGTTAGATCCCTGACATATGGAAGGAAAATTTCTATGACTTTTAGAAAGCAAAAGAAAAACATTTTAGTGATGTTGGGATAGGGAAAGATTATTAAAGAAGTCACAAAAAGAACAAACTATAAGGAAAAACTAATGATTGATTCAACTGCATTAACTTCCATTCTTCAGAAGTCATCAAAATGAGTGAAAAAAAAATACAGTCTGGGAGAAGTTATCTGTAATACCTACAATTAACAAAGCATTAATATCCAGAAAATAAAGTACTTCTATGTCAAGAAGAAGAAGAAATAACAACTCAGGAAGGGACAAGCAATCTATCTATGGGCATAAGCGATGAGACGAGGTGAATGCCCATTACATACAGGGAAATGTTCATTAATAGTCAGGAAAGTGTATAAGGAAACCACAGTGAGATGCCATTCACTCTCACTGGTGGCTAAAATTTTAAAGTCTAACAAGATCAAGTATCAGTAAGATGTGGAAAAAATATATGAAAATATATTTGTTTGGAGTAAGCTGCCACTTTGTTACTCCTGCTTCAGAATACTGTTTAGCATCTCACAGTAAAATTAAACATGTGTACATCCCACAACTCAGCAACTTCACAGGCAGATGTATAGCCAAAAGAAATGAATCCACATGTTTGCCAGGCTCCATGGATGAGAATATTCATAGTAGCATTGTTCTTCAAAACAAAACAACTCCAGGGCGCCTGGGTGGCTCAGTCTGTTGAGCATCCAACTTCCACTCGGGTCATGATCTCACAGTTCACAAGGTCGAGCCCCATGTCAGGCTCTGTGCTGACAGCTCAGAGCCTGGAGCCTGCTTCAGATTCTGTGTCTCCCTCGGTCTCTGCACCCCCCCCATGCTCTGTGTCTTTCTCTCTCTTTAAAACAAATAAACATTTTTAAAAATCCACTAACAGGAAAATGTATGAATGAATTACAACATAGTCATACAGTGGAATGCAATACAGCTACATATGAACATGATTGAATCTAAAATGTATCATATGGAGGAATAATAAACCAGTTTTTAAAAAAATACGTGGGGCATAATTTTATTTACCTAAATTTCCAAAACAGGAAAAATTAAATGTTAGATTGTTTAGGAATATCTAAACATAAAGAAAAGCAAGTAGGTGTTTCACAGAAAATTCAGGGTGTTTACTACCATTTGGAGGCAACACTCACAAGGTGTCAAAAGTATCAGTACTATTTTTCTTTTTACTGGATTTATGTCTTGAAATTGGGCAATAGATGTACTTATTATATATCCTATATGTAACATTTTTTTAAAGGTTTTCCAAAGAGCTTTGATCTGTGAGGGCCTTATCCAAGCTACAAGCCCAAAGTACCTCCCCCCACCCCCCGCCCCGACCCCATCCCAGTTTGTCTTAAAGAGTGAGTTTCTTCCGAAAGCTCTTCTCCCCAAGTCACGTGGCTTCCTCCTCCCGACATGACTGGGAGAACAGGGCTGTGGACAGCGACAACCCAGAAGCAGGTAGGTCCATGCACACACGTGCTTCTCACAGTGACTGACACGTTAGTTTTCTTACTACTGTGATCTGGTTTGCCTATCTTTCTGCCACCTCATAGGCTGAGAAACGCACTAACATTTGATGATTTGTTGACCTTATTCACCAGCCCCATTTTGATACCTGCTGCCACGGCTGAGAGCTGAAAGAAGTCTCCACAAAGAGTCGTCTGAAGTCTCCGTTGAGCACTTTGTGGAACCAGGTATTAAAGGAAGTTGTTGCTGAAGAAGGATCTTTACCTTGAGTGTATTTGTTTAGTCTAGGCTTGTTAGACCCCAAATTTCCTTATGTTCCAAGAAAGTGATGAATATGTATTCTCTTGAATCGTAAATGCACTTTTTGTTGCTATTTTAACATTTCTGAAATCAAGATGCATTTACAATCTAGGACATGACGTAGTTGGACAGCAGTTTTTTCTTTCCGAGAATGCAAAATAATGGATTGCCTTCCGACTGGTGGTTTCTTAGACTCTCTGGCATATCGAACATCAAGTTTCAATGGGGATTCCCATCAGTAGAAGAGAGAGAAGATCAGAGGTCTCAGAACAGAGAGATCAAAAGCTGCCACACTCCCTAGAGGCCAGAAGTGACTCTGAAAAACCCCACACCTGAGTACCACTCTCTTTTCCCCCTTTCACCAGCTCATCCTACCCTGGCTTTACTGTTTTATTTCAGTAACTTGGTCATTAATGTATAGGACTAACTAGATTGAGGACTAAACAAATGATGTGAAGATTTTTTAAAATTTTTTAAAGTTTATTTTTGAGAGAGGGGGAAAAGAGAGAGAGAGAGAGAGAGAGGCAGAGGCACACAGAATCTGAAGTAGGCTCTAGGCTCTGAGCTGTCAGCACAGAGTCCCACACAGGGCTCAAACCCCCGAACTGTGAAATTATGATCATCAGCATGAGTTGAAGTCAGATGCTTAACCAATTGAGTCACCCAGGCATCCCTGTGAAGAGATTTTTTTAATGTAAGATTTCTAAAAGGAATTCTTCGTTTCTACAGATTCTTTAAGAATTATTCAATAAGTTACAATTTAGAAATTACATGGTGTGTTTGTGGGGTTGGATACCAGTTTTCTTTGAGATATCAAGATAAGATGCTTTTCCGTGTTGAGCATCCACCTAAACTGTGGGAGTTGCTTTGACAGCTTTCCATTTGCTTATGGAAAAGCCTCTTCAGACCAAAACTTACTGGAAGTGGGACTGTGCTTATTTTTGTTTGATCTGTTTTGAGTAGACCCAAGCGCCACACCATCTACACATGGCACTTAATAAGTACAGACTGTTCCAAGTTTAAATGGATTTAATCTGGGCAGACAGGAAGGGCAGACATCAGTCAGCACATGTTTGGCTTGTTTTGAGAAAACACCATTTATCTGACCTACCGTGGTCCACATCGATGTGGTCCAACCTGCTCCCACTCATGGTCCAGGTAGCTAGTACCCCACATCCCTCAGGGAACTCACAACAGAGACTGTATAGTTTCCCTTCGAGTAAAGGGAACTTAAGCAGAGGAAGAATTAATGTAGGTAAAACACCAGACTGGCAGCCTGAGTAGCTCCTTGCCACCTGGCCACTGTAACATCCTCAGAGTCCCTGCCAATGTCGTGCTTTTTTTCCACTCCACGGAATAGAGTGCTGGAAACAGATACTAGGTAGTAGTTTGCCTCCAGTGCCGTGATATGTGACAGTTTCCTGCATGGGACTTTTATTCTTCTTTGGCATTTGAACTTTTAAATGACTGCCTGATTAATGCTTCGATGCTGCACGTGATAATTGCTTTGGCAGACAAGGATGCCTTTGTTCTTGCCCACTCACCTTTTGTACGGAGTTTCCCACTCCTGTTCCCTTATTTATGACTTGTTGACGTTCCTCTATATTTAGCAAGTGTTTTGCTAATATCCAAGGAGTCATCAAAGGTGCAGCTGCTCCATCTCTACAGGAAACCCCCGCTTTAAGGGGCTAGCTCTACTCTAGGAGAATCTGCTCCGGAACATTCCTCTGCATGAAGATGAGAAAGGCACTTCTTGATTTTTAAATTAGCTGGCTTATGCTTCTATCTTTCCCCCCATTTTTGGAGCTCAGTGAACTCATATGTTATTCTTGGTGGGTTGTCAAACCAGCAAGGATGTTTTTCTGATCGTCTTTATGTGGAGTTATATTTGGCTGTTTTTTCCTCCCTTTTCAGAGACTCCTTTCTTCGCTGTGTGGACACGTGACCTTGTTTTTGTGTTTTCAGTGTCCCAAGCTAGGAAACTTGTGATAGTCCTTTCCTGTTCCTTCTTGAGTCACTGGTTTGTATCCCAAATGATTGGCTCACTTCCTCCACGTTTTTAGGGAGGGGGTCCTCTGAAAACAACCCCCAGTGCTGCCTGTCCTTGTGTGGCCACCACAGCCCAAGCCATGACAAGGCCCATTCTTTCTCAACATCATCCCACGCGGGTTAATTAATGGTATACTCAGAATACGCTATTTTAAAGTGATCTCGCCACAAGGCAAAGCCCGTACAGTGTTCTCAGCTTTACACAAAGCTGCCTGTTTGAAGGGGAAGAGACCACTTGGAGGTGACTCTTCATAAGGCCTCGTGGGTCTCTCCATCCACCCATTTCTCTTCATCCTTAGAAGTAGAAAATATTTATTTCCCATGGGCCAGGCTTCCAAACATCAGAAGGGGAAAAAAATCATCCTTTTCATTCGTGTCTTAAATAAAATAAGAAGAGAATATCAGAATAGATTTCACAAGTGCTTTTGAAATTGACAGGAATACAGCAGGGGAGAAAAGCTAAACACAGGAACCTGGAATGGATAGAGGAAGAGGGGTATTCGAGAACGTTCTGCTTTAACTGTTGCCCCTTCCATGCAGCAGCCATCTGCTCCTGTGTCTGAATTCCGGGGGGCAATGGGAACCAGCCTTCCCAGGCAGCCTGCTGCGGGTGCTGCTTTAACACACATTTTGGGAGACAGGGTGATGCTGGGGTTGAGGCACAGCCTCAGGAGCCAAGTTTGAATCCTGCCTTCACCACTTCTGTGCTAGGAGCCCTTCAGCCAGTTATTTTAACCTGTCATGCCTCAGCTTCCTCACCTAAAATGGGGAGAGAGGGGGAATCATAATAGTACCTCCCCCATGGAGTTAGGAATAAATAGGTTGATATTAAACAGTGCCTGGCATAGAATAACTACTATGTAAGCGTTTTATAAGCCTGAAATTAATTCAAGCTAAATAAATGAAGCCATTTGATCCTCACAGTCCTCTGAGCTAGATATTTGTAACAAACACCATTGGTTGTTGGCCCAAGAGCCTCCTATCCTCTCTCTTCCTGTGAGCAGGGCCCTCCTCCACTTGATGGAGGCTGCTGATGCCATATGCCAGCTTTCCCAGCATTCCTTGCAGCTGAGGCATGAACATGGAACCCAGCCATGGCCAATGGAAACCGAGGGAATTTCTGCTGGGGTCTTTTGGAAAGATTCTCCTGCCTTACCAAAGAAGCAGTTCAACAAGGAGCCTCTCCCATGCTTCCCGTGTGCTGACATCCGCTATACCCCATCATCTCGTGACCACAAGGAAAAAGCCAAGAAAGGCCAATCTGGTTCCACCGAACCAATTCTGGAACCACCTCAGCCCAGGCTTCTTGTCAAACACAGTGTTGAGGTAACACATGTCCTTATTCTGTAAGTCATTTGTAGTCAGTTACTTAGAGTCATCCCAAACAATACAAGGAGATTTTATATGTGGAAACAGAGGGTCAAGAAGGCTGTATAATGTTACTAGCCAAGCAGATGATAGAACTAGAATTCAAACCCCATCTAATTCTAGAGCTTGAGCTCTTACTGCTGCACCAGAAAGTCATCCCAACTGGCAGTGCTCAGCGACTGGACAAAGCTAGGTAGGACCCAGAGCAGCAAGAGACCAGTGTTCAGGACTGACTCTGCAGCAGAGCAAAAAATAACAAATGTCTTACAATGTATGATTCCTTTTGCTGTCTGCAGAACACTCTCCTGTCTAGAAATGTAGAACTGTAAGGGAGCTCACAGACCATCCAGCCCAGATGACAATATTGAGATGACCAAAGTCACACACATGGTTAATGACAAAGTCAGATGAGAACTGAAGTCATGACCTCATTTTATAGGTGGAGAAACCAAGGCACAGAATGGGTTATGTATCTTGTCCAAGGTCACAGACTAGTACAGCTGGCATATAAATTAGGCAATATGGCTCCCAAGTCCTTGATCACTGTAACTTATGCCTTACAGTGGCCGGCTTCTGTATCTTGGGCCTCCCTTGTAGAGATGTGTTCTCATAATTTGAGGGAGGAGTGGAATGATACTGCAATCAACATCATGGATGCCAAAAAGGTCAGCACCAAAACTGTGAGCTCCTCAGCCTGGTTGGCTGATAGAACAACCAACCCATCACGGCTCATGTGCAAACCTGGACTGCCCAAAGGCCACACTAACTCATGCAGGGGGCACCAGGGAACAAGGACAACCAGAAAAGGAGAAATCTCAAGTTGAAAGACTTTACTCTGAATTTTGTAATAAAAAGAAAATCTGAGGGGCACCTGGGTGGCTCAGTTGGTTAAGCAACTGACTTTGGCTCAGGTCATGATCTTGCAGTTCGTGAGTTTGAGAACCACACAGGGTTCTCTGCTGTCAGAGTGGAGCCCAATTTGGATCTCTGCCTCCTTCTCTCTGTCCTCCCCAGCTCATGCTTGCTCTCTCTCTCTCTAAAATAAATTAACAATTTTTTGAAAAATCTGAAAAGATGCACTTTTAATTTTAGGTAGGTAAGCTTTGTGCTTTATAGCTGTGACCCCAGATACCAAGGAGCCGAGAAGGCCTGTCCTCAATGTCTGATTCACATAGTCCATGAGCATAAGTTTCAGGCTGGCTGAAAACACTATCAGGTCACAGGAATCAGTAATTTTTCAGATCCCATCCTCTGCCCCTCCTCTTGCAACACTGCAATGAAGTTCAATTCCGACATTAACGACCCCAAATTAGGGTGAGACTCCACAAGTTCAAGGGCATAGTCCCCAGCAAGGCTACCATTGCTTCAGATGCCAGTCACAACTTTGGGTATTCCCAGGCCACCTGCACTTCTGGCCAATTAGCTACAAATCCAAGGGATCTCACAACACCCCTTAGGTTCAACAATTGTCTAGAATGACTCACAGAACTCTGGAAAGTGCCATGCTTATGATTACAGTTTTATTATAAAGGATACAAATTAGAACTGGCCAAATGAAGAGATACATAGAGCAAGGCCTGAGTAGGTCCCAGACACACAGCTTTTATGCCTTTTCTCCATGCAATTGGGACACATCATCCTTCCAGCACACTGATGTGTTCACCAACGGGAAAACTTCCTGGGGCTTTGGTATCCAATTTTTACTGGGGTTTCAGTATATAGACCCAATTGATTAAATCACTGGCCACATGACTGAACTCAATCTTCAGCCCCTCTTCCTTCTCTGGAGGTCAAGTTCACTTAAAGTCACATGGTTGGTCTTTCTGGTGACCAGTCCCCATCCAAGTCTTCTTGATAGCATACATTCAAGTGTGATCCAAGGGGCTCTTAAGTAACAAAGATACTCCTATCACTTGGGAATTTCCAAGGATTTGGAAGCCAGGGAAAAGGCAGTCATATTCTTTATTATATAATACCCCCACCCCTCACTTCCCCACATTCTGCTTTGTGATGTTTGGGCTGCGACTCTGCAAACCACATTTCTCCTTTGCCAGCCAACTCCCCATTAGGCTTTGCCAAAGGCTTGCTACAGGAAGACTGGAAGGCAGAAGAAGGGAAGAGGAAGTTAGTCCTTTGTGTTTGCCTCCTGTTTTCTTCCTGTTTCTCTGAGCATGACCCCAAGCACACTTTCCATCACTGTAATAGCAGTTAATTCCAATACCTGTAGTTGATTCCAGTTTTCAGTTTTTTAGCAGTCCCGGAACCAGCCTTACCATGCCTTCACAGAGACCACAGAACAAGCCAGACATCAGTCCCCTCCCCTATTTCAAGGTCTGGGTCCAGGCCCCAGGGAGCCCTTTCTCCCAGGTCAGAGACACCAGTACCAGCTAAGCAGCATCTCTTCCTCAGAGGTCTGTGTTCTAGCTCCACAAGACTTCCCTTCCAAGGTCAAAGACACTAGAACCAGCCAGCTGGTGCTCTCTAAAAGCCAGAAAGAAAGGAAGAAAGGAAGAAAGGAGGAAAGGAAAGAAGGAAGGAAGGAAGGAAGGAAGGAAGGAAGGAAGGAAGGAAGGAAGGAAGGAAGGAAGGAAGGAAAAGAAAGAAAGAAAGAAAGAGAGAGAGAGAGAGAGAGAGAGAGAGAGAGAAAGAAAGAAAGAAAGAAAGAAAGAAAGAAAGAAAGAAAGAAAGAGAAAGAAAGAATCAAAGAAAGTAAGAAAGAAAGAAAGAAAAAGAAAGAGAAAGAAAGATAGAAAGAAAGAAAGAAAGAAAGAAAGAAAGAAAGAAAGAAAGAAAGAAAGTAAGTCTTAATTTTAGCTCCACATGGCCCATCTCCAAGCTTCTACATTTTAATAATTCTGACCATTGGACTTTGTCTCCCAAACCCCAGGAATGATACTTTAGTTCCCTTTTGCCTTTTTATTTCTTCAATATTAGTTAACAGTTCTTTATATTTAAGTTCTTCTGTTAAAAATAACTAATGTGATTTTTGTCTACTGACTGGTACACAGATCGTCAAAGATGATTCCTCTCCAGAAACAGATATTGTCTGTCATCTCAGAAGCTCACCTTGGCCCCCATGGATTTACCATATCATCATAACATAGCTTTATTTTTTTGAAATTTTATTTTATCTTTTTTTTACTTTATAAAGTTTCATATTTTTTAACATATGCAATTATTTTCCATCATTTACAATACAGTAGTTACAATGACACTCCAGATAGAAAAGCAAAGTAAAAAATCAAAACACCAACTTCTGTTTCATGTAATTAGACTTATACAGAAATTAGAAGGTTAAGTAACAACTAGTTAATCACCTAATTTCACAGCTATCTGAAGTGGCAATCGTTATATAGCAGCTTATCTATGATACATTCAAGATAAATGATACAATATACTACTTGTTCATAAGCTACAGCACAGCCTGCTTAATACCTTTCCTTAAATTCCACCTCTATACTACAATATGCTTGAGGTCCATGCAAAAAAGTAGCTACCTTTTATGTAGGAAATGGATGGTTAAGTCTTTGGTGCTTTAAAAGCAACTTCATTTAAACATAACCACCCCCACCACCAAAAAAAGAAGAGGAAAAAAAAAAGTAAAGAAAATA
>NC_043713.1:18201430-18219321 GCF_006229205.1 Suricata suricatta | reverse complement strand
GTTCTATGGATAGTTTTTTGAGGAACCTCCACACTGTTTTCCAGAGCGGCTGCACCAGTTAACATTCCCACCAACAGTGTAGGAGGGTGCCCGTCTCTCCACACCCTCGCCAGCATCCATAGTCTCTTGATTCATAACATAGCTTTAGACCTGCACCATCCAACAGAACCCTCTGGGATGATTGAAATGCTGCATATCAACACTGTCCATTATGGTAGCCAACAGCTGCATGTGGCTTTAAGAACTTAAATGTGACGAGTCCAACTAAACAACTGAATTTCTAGTTTTATTTCATTTTAATAAAGTTGACTTTAAGTTGCCTCATTTGGCCAGTGGCTACTGTATCAGATACCACAGCTTATTTAACCTTGTTTCTATCTCCATTTCCTGTGGAACTTATCCTTCTGTTTTTCTATAGCACTTCATCCTATGAAATATTTTTCATAGTGTATTCTATTTTTATGGTAGTCTCTCTTACCAACTGTAAATTCCTGGGGGGGGGGCATCTGATGGTCTTGGTGCCTGGACACATGGCAGAAGAAGGTGCTCAAAAATGATTCATAAGTTGAGTATACTATCCAACCACAGCACAGCAGTGCACAGCCTGAGCCCCCGTGTTAGGGAGGAAAGAGACGGCCATAGATTGTAGAATGAAACTGCTAAAACAGAGAATTTACCTCTTTGTGTTTTCACTTTCCTCATCTGTAATGTAATTTCTATAGGATAAATTGAGTTTACTGATTTACAAAGCTGGTCTGGAAGCTAAAGGTTTTTCTTGGCATTAGCCTCAACATTCTATCTCTCAAAACTGAGTTTAATATCTTATTCTCCCAACAATACTCTAGGTCTTTAGGTTAAGAAGAAGAAGAAAGAACCTGTCTCTGGAACAGAAAACACATAGGAAAAGTTTAGAAAAACTCATCTCTGCCCTTTGGTATGAAGGGAAGAATGAGGGACCTGTTTCCTTCTGTCATTACTATCCAATTGGTTATTCAACAAATAATTATTGGACAAAAGCCACTCTAGTCCCAAACTACTTTGAGACGATGGAAATCAATCAAATCTCTCTGCTAATCTTTCTTATGGCAGTTTGTACTTCTCTTTGTAGCATGTCTTATAATTAAGTCCTACAAGTAATATATTTGTTGTATGCTCACCTACCCTGCAGGGCTGAAGCTACATGAGGGTAGAAGCCATACTTGTATTTTCACACCTTCATTCTCAACAGAACAGCAGCAATATGCATAGCTTCAATGTAGTATGTAATTACTAAATTATTTTCTAGTAAATAAACAGAAAATAATTTGTTATATGTTTTGAAAATTAGTCACCAATGCTTTAACTTGACAAGAATTGATAATTCCATTTAACAAGTCTTCTTAAAAAAAATTTTTGACCAAGAATTAGAAACTCTAAATCCCCAAAACAACCGTGGCAGGATGAAACATGATAATGCCTAATACCTGGGTTTTCTTCTTCCCATAGTTCTTTCATTGCCCTGCAGCCCTCCACTCATTGAATCAGCAAAAACAAGGAAGTCAGTAGGGGATATAAACAGGTGTTTTAAATTTTAAAAAGGAGACAAGAGTCTTAAAAATGGAGTCTTTTCATTGTAAGACCAAGGTTTTTGGAAAAGAAAAAGAGCTTTGAACTTCAAAAAGCTAATAGTCAGAGGAACTCAGGGCATTCGATTACCCTTAAACCAAAAAGGATAAGAGAATGCCTGATGAGGTGACAACAGTACTCTGACTCAAAAACAGATTGGTGTTGAGCAGCAAGGTGAAGGAAAAGGGCTCAAGAAGAGTTTAGATGTTGGGGGGCCTCTTCCCTTTGGGCCAAGCCCAGAGGCTTAGGGAGAGGCACTCCAAGCAGAAACTTAGGTAATCAGTAGTTTCATGGAGAAGGCCCTTGTTCTGCCATCGCTTTGCAACAGTCAAGTAGAAAGGGCAATGGGACATGTCTGCTGAGAGAACCTGCCCTGCATCTTCCATAGCACTGGTGAGGCAGAAAGGGCATCTGAAGGTTCCTGGGCACACAGAAGAACATTTATCATGAAGCTAGAGAAATTTACGCATCAGTGCCCTCATTTGCATGTCCCCTTACAAAGGCCCAGAAAGGATCTTAGCAGTGTGTTCACATATTCCCATATTTTTTAAAAATTTGCAACAGTAAGAGAAACTTTACCAGCAATTGGTTAAGACCACCGTCTTCTTCCATTCCAACTTCTCTGACACACACTTCCCCCCATCAGATGACGTTGGAGTAGCTGTTGGCATATTTGGGATGCAGCTAAGAGGAAGTTGAGTTGAGAATACACTTATATTTGAGTATAGTCAGATATATTTATATGGTTCCCAGTCATTTCTGTGTCTAATTGTTTTTGCTAGCCATCCAAGTATACAAATGGGTGCCAAAAATTCTCCTAGCATCCATCCACTGTGCCAATACCCGGAGTCATGGCACAAAGTTGCAGAGCCAGAAGTTACAATATGATATGAACATATCCTACAGCAACAAGAACCAGCGCGACATGGATAGTGGAGGAAAAGGGTTTTAAATGTGTGGAGACAGATGCTAGCCCATGGAAACTTCTTCTAGTCATGAGAAGTGTGAAATTATAAGTGAAGCATTTAGCTTCCATTGATGCGGAGTCAAAATGGGAGTTCTTCTCAGCCAGGAAATATACTCAGCAGTATAGTCAACCCAATAAAATCATAAGTTTATGTTCTATTTCTTAAAGGTAGCTCCCCAGATTAAATTAGTTCTCTACAAAACCTGGTTTCTCCCCTGCTACACACAAGAGGAACTAGGAAGTGCTAAGAGACATTAGTGGGCCTGTGAAAACACACAGTAAACTACACTGAGAAACATCCAGGCAAACAAGAACACAGAGGGACACGCATGACCGGAAATAATGCGCCCTGAAGACCCTTCAGCAAAAATAGAGAAAGGAGGAACCAAATGCCTACCTCTGATAGGCCAGAACAATAGCTGACCCCCTGGTACTCTGATCAATACTGAAGAAGAAGAGAAGACCTAGTTCTGAACTAAATACTCAGGTGTCCAATATCCTAAACTGATTAAGTTGACATGTAAGTAACTGACATTCATGGCCCCAACATCAATGGGAAACAGAACATCATATCTTAGTTCAATTTAGTTACAAAAGAAGGTTAATCTTCACACACGTGAGTTTTGTGACTGTAAAGTGAAGACCTGTAAATAAATCCGAGAGAGATTCTGCCAAAGTGGCTGAGTCAACTCAACCTACATGCTGCTGATGGCAATGGTAAACTTTGCCTGAGTCCTTGGCTCCCGGGAAATAGCAGTGGTTGAGAAATTCAGCTACCCTTTTGGGTTTTGGGGGGAAAAAGTCTGATCACAGCATAACTCCATTTTCTTCCATATTCAAGATTAGACATATGTCTACCATTCCTCATGATTCCTCTAAGACTCATAGATGACTTCCTTGTTTACTTGTCTTAATAAAGTCCCCTGCCCCCTGCCTTTGTTTTCCTGAGACATTCCTCATGAATGAAATACTCTTGGGTACAACAGCCTGAACAAAACCATCTCCTTCACTGCTCTGTGCATCAGGTCTTTGACGCTGGCATATTCTCACCAAATGGTAAGCCAGAAGCTAGTTGGGTTTGGAGTCACAAACCCAAGAATTTCAAGCATAGAGTAGTGGAATCTATGAAGGATCAGAGCATCCCGTCAGTGGAGAGGACTCTTTGGAAGTTAAAAAATAAAATTTTAGACTTCTAAATGATACTAATTGTATAATTTTAATACCCAGAGATTGAGAAAATAATGACCAATTACCCTGAATTTAGAAATGCTTTACAATACATTTTATTAATTCCTAGGGGGATAGACATACATTTGATAAATTCAAACATATATCCAGATTATCCATATATCCATACAATATATCCAGGTTAAAATCATATTATTCGATTTAAGATCTGTGCCTTCACACACTTTTTTAAGTCTCTCTGTGGTCCTCAGAACTATGTAGACCACAAGCTGGGAACAACTGACTCAGATAGTTTCAGGTGAAAATGAGAACATAAAGACAGGGAGGCTGATTTGGCTGGGGTAGGCAGAATATCAGAGGACCTGCCACTATCCCTTTGGAAACCTGTTGGCCAGGCAATCTCATGAAACAGATATTGATCCCCCTTTCCTAGTGGACCCCCAACCCTGAAGCTGGGAAGATGCAAAAACAATCACATCTTCCAGGCTCTCCTTATCTGGACCCACAGGCAGGCATTGCCCTCAATCCCCCTCATGCCTTCTCTCTCGTCCCCTCCGCAACACAGATGCATGCATGCACACATACGCACGCGCACGCGCGCGCGCACACACACACACACACACACACACACACACACATCTCATCTCTGATGCCACACTCAGGACCCTGCTCCCTGATAACCTTAATCTTTTTAGAGCAAGGCAAAGAAAACTCTCTTTTTTGACAAGATCAGAGACCCCTCTCTTGGACATCCACATTAAGACAGAGAAAGAAAGAGGAGAGGCAAGCCAGGGGCACGTCAGGGCTGCACTCTTTTTCCTTGGCTTCATCCTTTCCTTTCCAAGCTGGAGTCCAGCCCAAGCTTTGAAAATGCCAACAGTAAAGGAATATCTGAATTTTCTAGAACACAGACAACATATTTGTGGATATTTCCAAACTGATTTTAAGCCATGCCTGGCCAGCCCCTTTACAAATGGTATAAGGGGAACTGTATATTGGTCATATTTGTATACAATAGCAAATGTCCTTTGACAAACCATGCTGACAAACCCACACAGATTTTTGCAGTCTCCTTCAGAAATGTAATGAATATTAAATTTAATATCCCATCAAACTATTATCAACTAGCGTCTATACTGTTTGAAGTACATGATCAAGTCACGTGAAATGCTGGTGGCACACAACATTCCAAAGTGGATTTGTTCATTATCTTTTCGTACAGCACCATCCCATTCCCATTCAGGATTTTATTCTAGATCTGAGGTCACAAAAGGGAATTAAGACATTGTCTAGTTTCCAAAAACTCTTCTAACATAATTTTTTTTAATGTTTAACGTTTATTTATTTGAGAGAGAGAGACAGAGCATGAGCAGGCAAGGGGCAATGAGAGAGGGAGACACAGAATCCGAAGCAGGTGTGAGGCTCAGAGCCTGAAACCAGGCTCGAACCCACTAACTGTGAGATCATGACCTGAGTCGAAGTCTGACCTTAACAGACTGAGCCACCCAGGCGCCCCCAAACACACATTATTCTTAACCCTCAAAACGCACTTCTCAATAGGGGAGGTGGAATTTTTAGACTTTGGATGTTGAAGCAACTCTGACAATTTTATATCGCAATGTCTGAGTTTAATTTTTTCCCCCAAGATCAAAGTGTACATTATTGTGATCAGTGTGGAAAGAACGGAATGCAGTGAGATGAAAACATCCTATGTGCGTATTGGTGATTTATGTTCGATACAGGAATGAATTGTGATTTTATGGATGGGAATTATTTTCCCTTCTGTTTAATATGTAGGCCATGTCTCCTCTGGCTTCAGAGCCGTTATCTTTCTCCTCCTACTTCACACTTTCCAGAAGCCTTCTGGTTTCACAGCGGACACATTGTAAATCTTCCCCTTCTAAGTGTCCCACATATGTTTCATTAAAAGTGTTTGTTTCTTTGATCAGCTTGACGTTTCTAATGTGAAAAAAATAATAACTCTGTTGCCTCGTGTTCGGAAATGTATAGGCCGGAAGTGAGGAGTTGCCGAGCCTCCGGTGAGCATCAGGGGTCTCTGGGTCCACCCCTCAGGTTCCACCAGGGTTTGGGCTTGGCCGGCATCTGCCAGGCTAGCATGGGAGGGGGAGATAGGAAACAACACGTCTTGGTCTGCTAAGGCTGCCATAACAAAGCACTAGAGACTGGGAGGCTCAAAACAACCCAGAAATTCTTTGTCTCCCTGTTATGGAGACCGGAAGTCTGAAACCAAGGGGTGCACAGGGTTGATTTCTTCTGGGGCCTCTTTTTTCTTGGCTGGGAGATGAGCACCGTCTCTCCCTGTGCACTCATGTGGTCTCCTCTGGACAAGTGCATGCCTGCATCCCAATTTTCCTTTCTCATAAGGACACCAATCCTATTGGATTAGGACCTAGTCTAATGACCTCATTTTAACATGATCACTTCCTTTAAGGCCCCATTTCCAAGAACAGTCACATTCTGATGGCCCCAGAAGGAGGGCTTCAACATATACATTGGGAGGGACACCACTCAGCTCAGGACGCCTGATATTTGTCATACTTTGTAAAAGCACATGAAGAAGAGGGAGAGAAAAGGGGAGGCAAGCAGAGGCAACCCCCATGGATTCCCTGTCAAAGTAGAGTGGGCTTTTTTTTAAGACTATTTTTTAAAGTAGTTTTAGGTTAACAGCAAACTTGAAAGAAAGGTAGAACAATTTTTCATATACCCTAACCCTAACCCTAACCCCACACACACATACCTTGCTCCACGGTGACATCTCCACACCCAAGTGGTACATTTGTTACAAGGGATGAATCTATACTGACACGAAATAAGCTCCCCAAGTCTAATACTTACCTTAGGGTTCATCTTTGGTGATGTTCAGTCTGTGAGTTTAGACAAATGTATAATAAGATGTATATCTACATGGCATCGTATAGAGTATCGTCACAGCCCTAACAGAGTGGACTTCCCAGGGACTTAAGGCCACTCACAGAGGGGGGTGCCAACCCTTCAGCAAGCAAATTAAGCCATCACAGCAAAGGGAAGGCGAGCTCTGAATCATGGATTAAGGTCTATTTGGATCTCCTTGCCCTCTGAGGCAGCCCATTTCCCAGCAGGGGGGAATGGCACAGTGCATGATAGGCTCGATTGCTCTCCACCCCCCACCCCACCTCCTCTGTGCCATCATTGTCAGCGGTGATCTCAGAATAACCTCACAGGAGCCAACATGTACTTGTAGCCCTTGTCCCCAGGGGTCCAAATGACTAAACTTCCATTATAGCTCCAGAAGCATACACAATCTTTCCTACACAAAAGGGCATGCCATTAAAGTCCTCTGCCCAGAAGCAATTGATTAGTGTGCCACCTATCCCACCTCCAATGTGACTTGCTGCAGAAGGTCATGAGAATGACCCCACATCAGGACTCCTGAGCTTTAACCCAGTCCTGTAATATTCTCACCAATTAGCATTTGGAGTTCTCCCTCTTGGCTACCATTTTTGAAATTGCTTGCTAGACTCCTACGGCCACACAAAAATTGGTTTAATTCTGGAGGCGATTTCACATGTGGAGGTGGCTTTTATTTGTTTGGATTCAACCATTAGATTTTTCAAGTCTATGTAGAGTACTGTTTCTGAGTTCGATTCTTCTTTCTTCTTCTATCTCTCAAGTAGATACTCAGGGCACCTGGGTGGCTCAGTCAGCTAAGAATTCAGCTTCTGACTTCACTTCAGGTTATGGTCTCACAACTCTTGAGATTGAGCCCCACAACAGGCACTGTCTGCACTGACAGCAGGAAGCCTGCTTGGTGTTCTCCATCTCTCCCTCTCTTCACTCTGCCCCTTCCTCACTTGTTCGTTCGTTCTCTCTCTCTCTCAATCTCTCTCTCTCTCTCTCAAATAAATAAATAAACCTTTTAAAAAATAAAGTACATTCTCTTTTTACTTTGTAGCTTGAAAGTATACTCAAGGACTTAGGAAAACAAGTGGCATAAATATTACCACTACCCTCAGAAAATTCATGTTCGCACCTAAGTAGGGGAAAGAAGAATATTAAAGAATGGCATTTTTATTAGATCACAGCTATCTTATACTCCATAGCATATATGCTGCTGCCCTCACCTTTTCTGACATTAGTAGAAACAATTTAGGGGGTGGGAAACGGCAGATAAAGGGCTAACTACCCTTCTTGGTATTTTATATGTAGTTCCACAGCTCTAGCCATGCAACACTGTCCAATAAAAACACACTTCAAACATAATTATCATAACTGATAATATTACTACTCCATCCTTTCCTCGTTAACTTAAACCATTGCAAACAGACAATTTTTTTCTTTATTATAAGATATGTTTTATATGCAACCAGATAGGCAGATCCTGTGACTCATAGTCTAGCCAGAACTACATAAAATAGAAAAAGGACGATTTCCCAAAGGGAGAGATGCTGTGTAGACAAAAACTCCATTAGCCCAGCATGGGGCTGTGGGGTAGGATAGATGATGTGGAAGAAAGTATAAAGCTAAATAGTATGTGGTTGATTCTTATAAAAGTTCTGTAAGTAGGAAAGAAAACTTAATCTATGGAGCAGTGAGTTCTAGTCTAGATGCTACTACTAATTGGTTATAAAATCTTAACAATCCTCTTCTTCTCTAAGCTAGTTTCTTTATCTGGAACAGGAGGACGTTAAACTACATCATTGCCAGGCAACTTACAGGTCTCAGATGAACTCTTTACATTACTCAAATGTTGGAGATTTAACTCTAATATCAACTAGCACTGTGAATAGGAGAAAATCAATTAGCCTCTCTAAACCTCATAAATCAGGAATGATAATGTCTTTAGCCACAAAGTGAAATTGCTGGGGCATCTGGGTGGTTCAGCCAGTTGAGCATCCAACTCTTAATTTCCACTCAGGTCATGATCTCATGGTTTGTGAGATCGAGCCCCACATCAGGCTCTATGCTGACAGTGCAGAGCCTACTTGGAATTCTCTTTCTCCCTCTCTCTGTTCCTCCCACACTCTTTCTCTCTGCCCCAACCCTGCTTGTGTGCACTCACTCTGTTTCTCTTTCTCAAAATAAATAAATAAACATTTAAAAACAAACAAAATGAAACTATATTGCAAAATCACATGAGAAATAAAGAATATCAATAGCTATTATTTTTGAGCACTTACTGTTATTAAGTATTGTACTACATATTTTCTTGTAGCTGTATCACATTTCTCTACTGTTTATCCAATATTATGAAATGAAGACCCATCCTTTACTCCATTCTTCCTTAACTCAAGTTACGCCACAGTTTATTTTAATGTCTAAATAGATCAAGATAATGGGATGTTTACACATGAGTAGTCAGAGAAACTTAATGGATTTCACCTTCAAGAAAATACTAAAAGACAGGACAATGAAATAGGAACCCAAAAAAATCATTAAAAATTTACAACGATGACAAGAAATTAAAATGAACACAGGTGAAGCAAGGATGATTAGTTTAAAAATGCAATAGAAATATTAAAATATGCCCTGCAACCAATACAGAGAAGGTTCTAAAATTCAGAAAATCAGGTGAATAATGTAGAAGTCATACTTGATACACTCGCCCAGGATTTGGAGAAAAATTACATAAACATGAGAATTAGGAGGAAAATAATAGGTTTGACCTTTGTTCTCAGTCTTTTAGAGCTAAAAATCTTAGAAAACGAAAGGTTATAACTATTGAATCTGAAGACAGGGTTATAGAATGCTTTAAACCCAAGAAAAGGCAATTAAAAGAAGTCACTATGTTACAAGTAAGATCGTTAATAGACAACCGTATTTAGACTGATAGTCATACTTTTTCAATTACAAGGATTTTTTTTAAATCTTTCTATCAAAATCTAGGTTCAAAAAAACTAACTAGAAAAAAACACCAAAAATCAGAGTGGGCTTATTAATTTGTTTGTAACACTAAATGCAAGAAGACAGTAGAGCAACATCTAGAGTTTTGAGGTTGAAAGTTGCTGAACATGAATTTTTATACCCAGCCAAGTTATTGATTTTGTATAATAGGAACCTAAAGACAGTATCAGATATGTCCAAACTCAGAAAACTATAACCTTTACCTTCCTTTGAGGAAAGACACCCCACAACTGACCAACTGAACAAATTTCAAAAACTGAAAACTAATGATATCAAAGAACTGGCTTTTTGCTTTTAATCATCACAGACTGCTACATCTAACCCAGATGAAGCCAAAGCAGAGTGTAGCATTGTCAGACAGGTCCTTTGAATTCTTGGGGCCAATAAGTGATTGATAGGTACCAAGAAGAGGAGTGTAACCTGTACTAAAGAATTCTGGGTCATTTTCAACCACAGTACGTCCATATTCATCTCATTTTTATATTGTGGTTCTGCAAAATTTGGTTTGGAAAAACAAAGCTCTAGCTGTTTTGTTTTGTAAAAAATAAATAAGTAAAACCCATCTGAATTGTGGAAAGACCAGACATAGGAAAACCTGTGTTTGAACCCCAACTCCATCACCTACTAACTATGGGATGTTGGGCAAACCATTAACCTCTCTGACCTTCAAGCTCTTCAGTTATAAATTCATACCATCTACCTTTTTTAAAATATTTATCTATTTTGAGAGATGGGGGGAGGCAGAAAGAGAGGGAAAGATAGAATCCCAAGCAAGGTGCTGCTGTCAATGTAGAGCCCAATGCAGGGCTCAATTCCACAAATCATGAGAACATGACCTGAGCTAAAATCAAGAGTGTGGCACTTAACTGACTGAGCCACCCTGGCGTCCTGATGCCATCTATCTTATAGGTTCTTGTCAGGACAAACCTGAAATGAGATGAGAAAGAAATTCTTCATGCGCCATTATTAACCAATTGGAGATTTGCAAACTTCCAGCCAAAACTACATAATAACTTGCATTCTTTGTTTAGAGTATGGGTTCACTGACTGTGGTGTGTTCAAGCTCATGCCCCAAGCGAGGATTCAGTAGGTAACAGCTTGCCACATGAGCTGGGCTTCCAGACCACTTTCACCTTGACACACATTATGACTGTTATTTGGCAAAAACAGAGGAAACCACTTATAGCCCAGGGGCTTCAGACACTCCAGCTTCACCCAGAGAGATACCCAGAAGGACTAAAACATAAATATCTCAGCCCACTTGTAACCCACTCATGACCCACCCCTAGGAAAGCTCTGAGGTAAAGATTCTCATTTCTGTCTCTTAATGTAATATCTTTAGTTACACTACAAGCATCTCTTAGGAAGCTACAACTCTTTTGAATTGCTTTTAAATTCTTCCAGAATCTAGACTTTCCAAAATTAATTTCTGCTCACCAACCTAAGCTTTTCAAGCACATCATCTTTCTATACCTTCACCCAAATCTCCATGGCCCCTATGTAGGTTAGCGCCACCGTATCTCCTGTATCTGTGGGTGTCCCCAGTTCAACTCCAACATCTCTGAGGAAAATGACAATTTTCAAGAGTTTATACTTACATGGAAAATACTAGTGTTAAAAATCTGGGGGAAGGTTGTGCTGATAGTGGGAGCCCTGCTTCAGATTCTCTGTCTCTCTCTCCCTCTCTCTCTCTCTCTCTCTCTCTCTCTCTCTCTCTCTCTCTCTGCCCCACTCCTGCTCGCTGAGTAGTATTGCTTATTTTAAATGAGCAACAACTTACATAATGTATACAAATCCTAAGCATACAATTAGACTGCTATATATATGTGTGTGTTATGTGTACACACAGGTGGCCACCAGATGAATCACAATTATTTTCATCTTCCATCCCCCCCATGCCACCTTCTAGTTACTGATGCCCCATAAAAGTAATTACTATCCTGACTTCAATCATCATGCAGTACTCTTACAAGGGAAGAAATAATAAACTTCATTTTTTACATTATAAAAAGTGTAAAGGATTGAAACAACAGAGTGTAAATATCTTATAGTAACACAGATACATGCTCTTCCTTAAAGTACTGGCTGATATTCATGATTGTTCTGTGCCTGCAAAATAGATCTTTTAGAAAATGGCCACTGTGAGATAGAGATTATCTATGTGAGTTGAAGGTGAATCATGAGGGCTCTGTGGGTTTGGTTCAGAACAGCAAGTTCTCTCCTAAATGACACACACAAAAAGTTAATATTCATATGAACTTGCATTTTTTTCATTCCCTCCAGAGAGACCCTGCATGAACAGACTCCCCTTTGAGATATCTGATAATTATCAATTCTCAGTGAGTGGAATTCTCTTGCTTTAAGTACCTTCTTTCTACATATAGTTGCAAAGGTTTTTCACCTTCCCAACCTGGCCAAAATCTGAAGAAGTAGAATTTTTAAAATTTCTATAGGATTGAGAGGACTGACTACATCTCCTGGTTGAATAGTTGATATAACAATGTTCTCTACAGAATGAGTTTCTGAAGCTTTCTTTTAGATCTAAATGCTGTCATTAAGAGAGGTCTTCTTTTGTGGGATCAAGTTCAACATAACATGGAGTTTGGCCTTTCCTCTCTAAAGTCTCCTTAAGAGACAGAGCTAGTATTGTCAATATGACGTATTTCATAAACCTTGATAGAGCTGAAAAGAGTTGTCAAAGCTCCTCTCTGATGTGTCTCATTAAGTTTAAATAATATATTCTTCTGACTTCCATATGGAAGTGATTTTGGATAACTTCAAACGTTTCAGGCTCTCTGTACCCCTCTAGACTCTCCAGATGCAGAAAGGTGTGGACAAGAGTTTCAGGGTGAATCTGAGCTTTACTCAGCTAGAAAAGAGGATGGTTCCCATTTATAGTGTGTGTCTCCATCATCCTACGAATATGAGCCTTCTTTCAGCTGTGTGGTTTTGCTCCCTGACCTCTGCTCCGTGCCAGACCTCTTTTCCTCTGCACTAAACAACATTTGCTTTTCTTGATAGCATTATTTCTGGAGTTTCAACATCCTCCCTCCAACCCTGTCAGGTCCCCTGAGGGGATTCTCTTCCCTTTCCCTTCACTCATAGTACCTTCCTTTTCCTAAACATGTTTTGGCCAACATTTTTGTTCTGTTTTTCAAATCTACCTCCCTGACCCTGGTGGATGCATCAGCCACACCCACCTCTGATCGCTGATAGATCTTCCAAGCTATGTCCCTACGACACAGGACATAGCTCTCTCCAAAAGCAAATCTCTCCCACACCCAAAAACTAGTTCTGCCTTTGCTTCTCAGTGGCTGCTCAAACAGTGTGCTTTGCTTAGATATCCCAATTACCTGTTTAACTCAGACTCGGTGGGCTATTTTCTGGACACATACACACTAAATGAGATAATGATTTTCTACATTCCCCATTGGATATTCAGCCTTGTTCTCACATAAGATTCTAGCCATGTGACAAACACCTGCCCATTCTAGTAGGCTTACTTAATATATTCAGAATATATTCAACACCTCAGTTTCTTTATTTTGAGACATGATTAAAACTCCCTCACAGGAGAGGGGATGGGCAAAACAAGGAACGCTAATCTCCCACATAGACTACCTCACACAGTGTCTGACACATAGTAGGAAGTGTTTAAAATTAGTTCTGTGACCATTCCCTTCTCTATTTAAAATGTTAAATAAATGTTGACATTGCTTACGCAATCACACACACATACACGTGAACATGTGCACGCATGCACACACACACACACACGCACACACACACACACTTGTATTAACCTCTCTGAACTAACACCAAATTAAATTGTCTCTCTTCTGAGCCATAAACCTTATTTTTTTCTTCCTTTTCTTAAAGCAACCATCAGTGATGCAATCTCTCTCCTCCCCTAAACTCATGGCCTGAGATTGCCTCCACAGCCATGCTCTCTCACAAACTCTAGATTTATATAGCCTCTCTCTATCCACATCGATAAGATGCCACCATGTGTTTTGGTCACTCCTCGACTTGACGAATGTAGTTGTTGTCCAGATGGCCTAGTCTCCCTATGTGCTTCTCAAGTCTAGTAAATATTAGAGGCTGCTGCCAAGATTCTTTCTCCCTCTGGTCATTCTGATCCCTACTGTCGCTTTTGTATTCATTTCTCACAAAATTCAACACATCTACAATCAGGACTGAAAGCAAAATGTCCTCTCAGACATGTTAGGTTACTTCTTATGTTCTTCTAAGTTTTTACTTTTGTGGGGTATTTATACTCCTTTCAATTTTCTTTCTCATTCCTCATGTACCACCTGGACTTTTTCCATTCATCCTATAAATTTTCCATTCTTTATTTGAAAGTGTTCCTAAAGCCCATCTAAAAATCCAATGATAACCTATTTCATGATAAATCTTCAATGGATACTGTACAGACTTTAAAAAAAAATTAAGTAGTTATTCTAGAGAAATCTTCCAGATATACAATTATATGATAGATCGATATACATATTAAACATATCCCTTTGGGGGATATAAAAGGCATGAAAGCATATGTATAGCTCAATCCTTCTGTGTGTGCATGTGTTTATGTGTGTGCAAAGAGAAAGACATGTTTGCATATTGTTCTGCAAGAATACACAAGAAATTATTTTCAATATTTTCCTTTGAGGAGAGAGACCTTTTACTACCATTTGAATTTTCTAGCTAGGCGTTTAATTACTTTTTCCCTGATATCATCAGAAATTATCTGGATAGTGGAACTATAGGCAATTATTGTTCTTTTTCTTTATATTATTCAACTTATTAACATCTAAGAAATGTTACATTTAAAAAATCAAAGTAATGATGCCCCTACTCTAGAGGCTCCAGCCTAGAAAGGATTATTAGAAGAAGCTGATGCAGGCCCATCCCAGCTTGTACACTGAGAACACTATTTATTTTCAAATGTCAGGAGGGCTACCACTGAGGTGGGAAAATAGAATTGCACCAGGAGAATAAAAATGAATAAAAGACAGCACCCGTCCTCAAGTGGTTTCTGTATAAACAATAGGGTAACTCCTGCAATCCATGGGAAACCTGCTCTATGACATGACAAAAGACATGACAAAGAAAGCTTCAGAGAAAGTGACCATTGGGTGGCTGCAGGTCAAAACAGCCACATCTGAGATAAAACTCAGGAGGGAAGTGCTGCCTGGCAACCTGACAGCTTGGTCACAGAGTAAAAGGAGGATGTGGATGGAAGGAAGAGACAAAGCACAGGTGTGTGATTGCTGATCAGGGAGAGCAGAATCCTGAAACTAGAGATGGGGTCGTTAGCTGGGTGACACCGTTTTCACCCCCCTGCAAATGTGCCTACACACCTACAAGGGCCATAATTCACCCAAGTAAGCTAAGCAGCACCATGTAGTAAAGAACAGAGCCATGACACTAAGCCCCACCCAACTGGGCCAACCTTGCTCTTCAGGAACACCCCGAGTCTCTCCACCTGCTTAATTTACAGACTACAAAGTGCTTCATTGGTTGACTTCTAAGGGAAAACAATGTGATTTCAATCATATTTCAGTCTGTTCACTGGTCCATCTATTCAATTTTTTTTTGTTTATTTTTCATCTTTTTCTTGAATACAGAAAGAGAAAACATTTATTTTTATTTTCAATTTTTATTAAAAATATTATTCTTTAATTTTTCTGCTATTTTTTTACCTTTTTGTAAATTTTCAAGTTCTATTTTAATTCCATCATCTCATTTTACTCTATTTTGTTGTATTTATTTTTTTCTAATTTTCAAACTTTTTTTTCTTTTTTCCCTTTTTTTCTTTACTCCTCCCCCCCTTTTTTCTAATCTATCAAGCCCCTTCCAACACCAAACCATGACATACCTAGGATCTAGCATCATTTATTTCATTTTAGTGGGTGTGCGTGTTGTTTTTATTTTTTTAATTTTAATTTTATTTTACCTCATTAATTCCATTTCTTCCTTCAAAATGATGAAATGAAGGAATTCATCCCAAAAGAAAGAGTAGGAAGAAACAACAGCCAAGGACTTAACCAACACAGATACAACCAAGATGCCTGAACCAGAATTTAGAATCACAATAATAAGAATACTAATTTGGGGTTGAAAATAGATTAGAATTCCTTTCTGCAGAGATAAAAAAAAATAAAATTTAGTTAGGATAAAATAAAAAATGCTGTAACTGAGCAGCAGTCTCTAATGGATGTCATGTAGTAAGGATGGATGAGGCAGAACAGTGAATCAGCAATACAGAGGAAAAACTTCTGGAGAACAATGAAACAGAAAAAATGAGGGAGACGAAGGCAAAAGAACATACGATATTCAAATTCATAAAACACTCAGGCAAGGAAAGAATCATGAAAGCAGCAAGGGAAAAAAAGTCCTTAACCTATAAGGGAAGACAGATCAGGTTTGCAACAGACCTATCCACAGAAATGTAGCAGGCCAGAAAGGAGTGGCAGGATATATTCAATGTGCTGAATAGGAAAAATATGAAGCCAAGAATTCTTTATCCTGCAAGGCTGTCCTTCAAAATAGAAGGAGAAAGAAAAGGTTTCCCAAACAAAAATTAAAGGAGTTCATGACCACTAAACCAGCCCTTCTCCACCTGGATAGCATAAAGTCAGAGGTGTCTAAATCAGGACACTGGCTTTTAAGTTATTTTTGTTTTGTTTGTTTTTTAAATTGTGTTCCCATAGTCATCACTCATTAACACTTCAGTTCCTGGAATCTATGGCATCCTCTATTTTTATTCTGAGGCCTAGGATCCAGTCACAAGTAAAACTAGGATATACGAAGCCTGACATATCCTATTACACAGTAGACATAAAATGTCCAGACCGGAAGGAGCCACTGGTCCTACCTCCAGGGTGACACAAGGCTAGAAAAGCCCAGCTGTATAATTGAGAGAAATGTCCCTCAGACAGACAGCACGAAGACAAATAATAATCTAGACTCTTGATTCTCAAGGTGTGGATCCCAAACTAGCAGTATCAGCATTACTTAGGAACTTATTAGAAATGAAGATTCATAGGCCCTACCCCCAAATCTGAACAGAAATTCTGGGAGGGAGCCCAGAAACCTGTATTGTAAGCCTGTATAAGCCCTCCGCTTGACTCTGATGCCCACCCAAGTTTGTGCACCACTGGCCTAAACCCACAGGTGTGAACTGAAGCGCTTATAAGCAGTGCAAATACCCACACCCAATTCCAGAAAATCTGACTTAGTAAGTTAGAGGCACAGTTGAGAAACAGCGCTAGAGGCTAGCAAGTTGTGTATAAGAGAGCGAGAAACAGAAGATGCTGATCGGCAGGCAACCTTAGCAGGGAGGAATCAAGGGACAGACTTTATTCCGTGGACAGTAGAAAAGTTGGTAGGTGGTGGCCCAGCTCTAGTCCCAGAGCTTTGGAGACCGACTCGTGATCTGAGGGGGTGGGAGGTGGAAGAAACAAGGAAAGGGAGAAAGTGGAAAAGATGAGGAAGGCCTAAATTAAGGCAGTTAGTGCTGGGGGACAAGATAGAGATTCAGCCACCAAAACTGGAAACACAGTTTCCCTTTAGTCTAGAAGATGCATTAATCAGGCCAGCAGCGGATCTGAGGCAAGCCACCCCAGTGATGGATTCAGATTCCTCCTGAATGAGCTCAGCGGGTCCTTGGAGTGGAGGCAGGGGAATGGCTGGTAGCTCAGCCTGGCTCTTCAGCTGGGTGCCTGGGCTAAGAGAGAGCCCTGGAGTTGGTGAGCAGGCACGTCCTGAAAGCTGTGTGCTCTGGAGGCTGACAAGCCTTCTAGCTCAGAGTTAGCACTGAGATTCTCATGACGAATGTGTTGAGGCTTCTCTTCATCATAATTTAAGATCATCTATGTTCATTTAAAATACTTTTGCCAGGCAAACAACCAGAATAATTAATCATACCCGTTAATAAGCAGGTTATCATGCCTGCACAGATAATATATATGCTCCCTACACACACCCAGACTGAGAGTTTAAACGGCATTAACAAACATCGAATCTTCTAAAGGGAGTTTAGATTCAAATCTGATGGTGCTTTTTTATTCTCTCTTTTTTCCCACAGGTCTGCCTCTTTATCTACATTTCAAGTCACAAGAGATGCCACAATGCAAAGTCTTTCTTCGCAGCCCAGCTCTCTTTCATACAGATAGATCCCCTTTCCCTCCCATTGGTTATTCTGGATTCCCACATCCCTTCGGGTACC
>NC_043713.1:18165034-18201330 GCF_006229205.1 Suricata suricatta | reverse complement strand
CACACACACACACACACACACACACACACACACACACACACACACCAGGCTTTCACCTGAGCCTCATGTTAAAGCAGAGGACTCCTGAAGTTGTGATGTCTTAACCCAAAGGGTCAGGGCTCCAATGGGAAGAACATGAAATTATCTGTCAGCCTGGATGGGTAAAGACTGAGGACACAGAGAGACTTCCACACCCTTCAAATTATATTAAAAAAGGAAGCCACTTTCTTTTCCAGTGAATACATCAACCTTAAGGTCCCGAATTTCAGAGAAGTTCCAGGAAGGACTCCAGGATCTCTGACCTATTAGGAAGGCTATTTTAGGTATTTGCCTTTTGCCACACAAAATGGCTCTCTCTTGAGTTGCCTTAGAGGGGACAGGGGCAGTTGCAAAGTGTCTTCATCAACGGAATGGCTTTTCATGTCCAATGAAAACGAAAAATACTAGTCTGCAAAGAGTTTCATCAGGTTAGTAGATAGATCACGTTGCTGCGGCATTAATTTTGACCAAAAAAACAAAAAAACAAAAAAAAACCTGCTGCAGAAATCATCCCAGACACAACACCACCACTGAAAGTCTTCCCTCACGGGCAGCAAAACTCCCGGCAAGCTCAAGTCAGCTAGATTGAAGAGGCAACCGATAAGAGACCTCCCCGTGCCTGCCTCGTCCCAGGTTGTCTGCCTAGAGCAGCCGTGAGGGAGTGACATCCATCAAGCCCAAATTGTCCCACAACCTCCAAGACAGCGTGATCTTCACACAGCATCTGTTCCTTCCTGTCAACGAGCAGGGATGATGAACTACCAAGGAAAATAATGTCTAATTACTGCTCTTTAATATCTGGGGTTGGCTATGAGGGTTCCCCAGTTCAATGTGGGGAAGGACAATTCTAACAGCCAGCCAGGCCCTGGGTAAATTGTAAAATAAGGGCAAGTGTCTTGGCCTTTGACACTCTCTTGCTGCCACCATTCTTCAGCTTTTTCCTGGCCTATTGCCCTCCCCCAATGACCTCATGACCTCAACATCATTGTACTTCCAAGAAGCCAAAACATACTCAGCACAAGTAATGGTTAGAACAGCACAGAGTAGTGGTTAGGAGCAGAGATCATGGAGTAGAATGCCTCAATTCAAATCCTGCCTGTCTACCCTCCTGCCATGTGATCTTGGGCAATTTCCTAAAATCTTCTGTGCCTTGGTTGTCCCGTAGTAGAATAGGGACTATGAGAGTAAGAGTATCCACCTCAGTGATGATGAGGATATTTTTAAACACCAACAGTGAGCACTCTGTAAGTGCTTGTTAAACAAATAGCAATACATGTACCCAATGAAGAAGCACAAAGCCAGCACCTATCACGTGTCCCATGGGGAAAAGGTGCTATGCAAGACACACCAACTGGAGGTCTTAATGCGGCTCATGCCCATCCGGGAGCTCTAGGATAGGCATTTCATTTCCTCTAAAGATGGCAACTTGCCCAATTGCCATCAGTGTCTTGGTCATGGGCGTTCATGCAAATTGCTCCTCTGCTTTAGTCCTAGGCATTTGCTGCTGTTTCTCTCCCAGAATGACCGTGGGCCCACTCTTTTCCCAAAGCCAATAAAGAGGCCATGTAGTCATCTAGGAGAAGCATGGTCCCGAGTTTGCAAGAACAAGGAAAAGCAGGGTGTGCCAGAGCACATGCACACACTCACAGCCAGTGTCCTCTCTGCCCTACTTCATACCACCTCACTTCCAAGCACCTTCACTTGCCCTTTACAAGAGGCATTTGATTGGAAACTGGGCTGTGAGACAGAACCAACCACAGCATCGAAACTCGACATGAAAACTAATTTCCCTACATGTACACATCAGCCAATGAGTCTGAACGTGCATCGTGTGCCCCAGGCCAGGCTAGGTCTTGTGGAGGCCACAGATGGAGCATGAGACATGGTGGCTACCAACCATTCTCCAAGGAGTGCAGGGAAATACAAGGCCAGGGAAACTGTGTTGAATGTCCGTGAGGGTCTTGGGGAGTTCAGAAGAGAGAAAAATAAGTTAGTGCAGGTATAATGAGGGCAACAGTTGTGGGAGAAATGGAGTTTAAAAGTTATTTGGAATAGTTGGAGAAAACAAAGGCCATGAGGAGTTAGGAGCAGAATCTAAAATCCAACAACCATCACAGCATCACAGCATGTTTATGGAACAGCAAGACCAGCCCACCCACTGTGCAGGATGGAAGCTGGGAAGTAGTGGGAAAAAAAGATGGATGGAAGGGACTGCCATCCATTCACAAAGGGCCTTTGAAAGCTCAGCTAGGGAACCCAGATTTGATTAAGCACAAAATGAACAAGATATTCTTCTACGAGCTCTCTTGGAAGCTGGATAAATACATTCCCCACCAGGACCTCTGGGAAAATCTGTTTCTCTCAAAGTTCCCCTTCTCTTTTCTGTTCTGCCTTTGCAAATTTTACCAGGCTGGGGCCTCACCTGGTCTGTTGCAAAAGGCTCTTGACCAGCCACTCTCCAGCACCGTCTGTCCATTCTGATCCATCCCACACCAGCTATGAGGTCCACCTCCTTAAAGCTCAGATCTCATCAGAAGCCCACGCAGTGGCTGCTCACTGCCATTTAAATTATATCTCAACTCTTCATTTTTGAATTTAAGGCCATTTGAGCTCTGGCCTCAACTTACTTTTCCCATCTTTGATCCTATTTCTTCATACTGTAATCAGGGACAGATTAGACAGGGGCACTCCCCATCTTCATTGGCCTGATTTAGGAATCACCTAGAATGGTCTTCCTGACTGCAAAACCAAGAAGGAAATAAAGTGCCCTGAGACCACGGAAATAGATAGTCTGTACAAGCAGAGGGGCTAAGAAGAGTCTCAAGAAATATGGACAGGGCATGTGAGCAGGTGTGTGTGGGTGAGTGTGTGTATGGTTTGGCTGTGTGTGTGCAGGAGGCAATGCAGCCTAGTGGCTATGAACTCTGAAGTTAAACAAGTTGATTTCACAGCATGGATCCAGTATGCCTCATCTCTGATGCCTTAAATAAATTACTTGACCATTTTATGCTTCAGTTTCCCCTCTGGAAAGTTAGGCTACTATCAGCACCCTACTCTTAGGGTTGCTATAAGAATTAAATGAGATAATGTATATCAGTATATAGCACAGCACTAGGTCAACAGTGAATGCTAGCATTGTGTTCTAGACAGAACTCAACATATGAGAGTGTAAACGGGCAGGCACATACCTATTTCCAAATGTCTCCATATTTATCATTTCTCTTCTCTTTCACTTTCCCCAAACTAAGCCCCTCCAAGTTCTTCTAGGATCTTCTTTCATTGGATTTTCAATCCTTAGCTTCCCATTTGATGTCCCTTTTCACCTGACCCTATGTAGCCCAACACCTTTCATACATGTTTTGTAGGACCTGCCAACATTCAGACTGAGTGAGAGAAGATGGTTTAGGGCCAGAGTCTAGGGGTGAAGGCAGAGTGGGAGGTTGGATGTGGATGATGTTAGCGTAAAATTGGCATCATTAAAACAAATGAGCTCTCTGAAGAGAGAAAATACAGAGAGAGGAGCCAAAACCTGGAATGGAAGCTGTAGAAATATGTTCCAGGAATCAGGGGACCTGCACGGGAAGACAGACTTCTCCCTAGGATCCTGGTTCCTCCACTCCCTTATGGGGAGGCTCATCACCAAGGTACTGTTCTTGGCCCTCCCCTTCTCACTCACTACACTTTTCTGGCTTATTCTGTTACATCAACCCAGATGACACTCATATTTCTGTCTGATATCTCACCCCAGTGTCCAATTTCACCCTCAGGTCTCTGGCCTAGAAGTCCAACAGATACCTGGAATCCATCCTCCACATATGTTGAAATGCAATGAAAGTAGGAAGAGGTGGTCCTTAGGGTCAAATTCAAAATGCTCCTTTCAAGGCAACCTACAAAATGAGGTACCAGCAAACGTGTTTTTCTGGGATGGCTGCTTTCTTTTCAAATGTAGTGAGCATCCAGCATAACTTCAAATACAGTCTTCACATGCTGTGTTGGACTAGGCATGGCAGAGTTTCCTTCCTTCTATGTAAGATAAATTTTATGCACCTCATAAGAAAGAGAGGACCAGCAGGGACCCATGATGGGTGGACTGCATGGGCAAAAGAATCAAACCAAATAAGCCAGTCTCCCCAGTGAAGCAGCTCTCAGATTTCTTATAGCTCAATCTTTGTAAAATATCCTTTTATAGCTAGGCTCCATGTGTATATTTCCAGTAAAGTCTGCTTGTCTTAGGGATAAAAACTGGTAAATTTTTACAGAAGTGAATAGTTTCCACTGTGTGGCTACCACACAAATCAAGACCATAGAATAATTCCGCCCCCCAGCAGGCTCCTAGCTGCCCTTCCCCAGTCAATGACTGCCCTCACCCGAAGGGAGCACCACTCTGACTTTTACCATCAGTGACTACGTTTGCCCACTCACAATCACCTAAATTGAACCATCTAGTATTGAATTCAGTTGTTTCTAGCTTCTTTTACTC
Organism: Suricata suricatta; assembly: GCF_006229205.1. Classification (NCBI taxonomy): domain Eukaryota; kingdom Metazoa; phylum Chordata; class Mammalia; order Carnivora; family Herpestidae; genus Suricata; species Suricata suricatta. Next base: position 18,196,811 of record NC_043713.1, on the reverse strand, counting down.
AAAATCATGTCAGGTTCATTTATATTATTGTGTGTCTCAGGGTTTCTTATTGCTGCGTTGTGTTCCGTGTATGGATGATGCAATTTATTCATCTATTCTCCTGCCGATGGACATTTGGTTTGCTTCCAGTTTTTTGATACTGTGAGAAAGCCACTAAGAACATTCTTATACATGGCTTTAGTTGGTATGCACTTGTTTCTTGTGTGTGTGCTCGCATGTGTGTGTGAGTAGAATTTCTGTGTCATAGGGGATGCATATGTTCGACATTTTCAGATACTGCCAAAGAGTGTTCCAAAGTAGCCAAACTTTTCTATTCTCCCACCAGCTCTGTCGGAACATTCTAGCCATTCATATCTTCATCAAGATTCAATTTTAATCACTCTACAACCTCATTTACAGCAAAAGAGTTTATGGCCTTGTTGCTAAGATTTTCAGAATCAGGTTTTCTTTCAAACATCGTCTGTCCTCTCGAAGGAGAGCATAAAGATTTCATCTCATCCACCAAAGAGAAGAAGGTGATTATTTTTTCAGTGTTCCATTCTGCAAAGGCCTTGCGATGCTTCCATGGAAGTGTGCACCTACACCGAAAAATATGGAAGAGAAAGAAGGACATGCAGAGCACCAACCTGATTTACACAACTTCAGGCTTTGGAAAGCATTCTAATATGATCCATATCACTGGTTAAATACCATCAGTTGGTGACTAGAAAGCAGTTGTTTCAGAAGGCGTCATTGCCCTCAGAAGAGTAGACATGGAGCCAACAGGCTGAAGGGATGGCCAGTGAGGCCACTTCCCAGCCTGCACCGTAAGCCACCCTCACGTGGATTTTGGCATAAGCGGGCTTTTTGTTGTCATTAGGAGTGTTCCTCCCCCTGGCTGTTCAGAAATTTCAGATGAAATTTTTCTGATGTTTTTTAATGAAAGATGGTATTTGCTTACCCATCATAGGAGATATTTCCTCGGCAGGAATGCTGTCGAACATGTTGCATTCACAACATGACACAAAGTCTAAAAATCACAGAGAGACTAATTACTGGAGGAAAACTACACCAAAAGACCTATTTCCTCGTGATGAAAATGACAGCCTGGTGCCCCGTTACCTGGCCTGATCGGGCAAATAGCCTGCGCAACATTGTTTTAGCGCTTGGCGTTATAAGTCACGGTAGAGGAAGGAGGCGCTTCGGTCCTGTGAGCAGCTCAGCGAGAAATCAAGGTGAGCTGTCAGTTAAGTGAGGTCTAATTATAAGTCTCATTTCCAGTACTTATGGATGTGACAGACAGTAGCCAAGGCTTACCTGCTTCTAGACATGGGGCCGCTTCCACAAGTCCTTGTCTCTTTATGCCAACATCTGAATTATCCTCTAGAAGCTGCGACATTTACTGCTGACAGCTGGGACCTGCCCCAGCCAACAGTGTGAAGCGAGGACCACCCCTCTTTGCTCACTCTGCTTTGCCTCTTATCACCCGCTCCTAGTACTGAAACGGTCTATTCTTCCTCTGATCGAAAATCCATGTAAAGCGATAGAAAGGACTTTTTTCCTCTTTAATATGGATTTAAATCACTTCCCTTTCCAGTCACAAAAGATCACATGTTGTATGAGTACCTTTAGAAAAAATGGCCAGAATAGGCAAATCTATACAGACAGAAAGTAGATCGGTGATTGCCCAGGGCTGGGAAGGTTGGAAGGAAAGGGGAGGGGGGGAATGCTAATGGGTAGAGGTTTCTTTTTGGATGGTGAAAATGTTCTAAAATTGACTATGGTAATGGCTTGACATATATGTGAATATACTAAAAACCACTGAACTGTACACTGTATTTTGTATTTTTTTTTTTTGAGAGAGAGTGAGAGTGTGGGTGGGGGAGAGGGGAAGAGAGGGAGAGTGAGAGAGTGAGTGAGAGAGAGAGAGAGAGAGAGAGAGAGAGAGAATCTCAAGCAGGGTCCATGTTCAGCGCAATGCAGGGCTTGAACCCATGAAGGGGGGATCATGATTTGAGCCAAAATCAAGAGCTGGACACTCAACCGACTGAGCCTCCCAGGCGCCTCATGAATTGTACACTTTAAATAGGTGAGTTGTATAGTATGTGAATTGTGTATCAATAAAGCTATTTTTTAAAATCACCTAACAGGAGAAACCTAACAGAGGACCATAAGGAGAGGAAGGGGAAAGAGAGTTGGGGAAAGAGAGGAACACAAATCATGAGAGATTATTGAATACTTAAAATGAACCGAGGGTTGAAGAGGGAGGGGGGGGGAAGGGGGTGGTGGTCATGGAGGGGGGCACTTGTGGGGAGAAGCACTGGGTATTACATGGAAACCAATTTGACAATAAACTACTATAAAAAATCACTTCTTAAAAAAATAACAATAAAAATAAATAAATAAAAATAACTTCTTTTTATCTGTGGTCTTTTTCCCAAATGCAGAAAATCTCAATTGCCCAAAAATAGGTAAGAAAGTTTGGGGGCAAAGAACGGAGAGAGAAGAGGTGGAACGATTTTTGTTCCCCTGAAATCACACTTAATAAGGCCAATCTTGGTAATTATATTAGAAAGTTGGGGAGGGGGAGGATCTTGCTTGATATTAACTGGTGTTGCTCAAATTTTCAAACCCATTTCAAACCCAGAACCATTTTTGATAGACGTAAGGTCTCATGACTTCCTTTGAGTAACTTCAAACTTCAAAATAAACTAAATAGTACAAACACAGGCAACTATAAATTATAGCATGACTTCTCAGAGATGATTCCACACCCTCTTCTCTCATTCGGAATCACAATACAGACTGAGCATTACATTTTGTTTCTCAAACTGCCTGTAACTTTCTCTTAATACCATGTCAGAGCTGGAAATGACTTTAAGATATTCCCTTTATCTTTAAAGGTGCTCACCTGCCAGCCATGCACTAGGACCTGGGGTTGAGGAGACAACAGGAGGACAGGGAGCCTTGAATCAGGTTGGGAAATACAGAAGGAAGAGAAGGAGCTACTGGATATTTCTTTGCTGGGGGGGGAAATAAATTTGAGCAGAAAGGGGTTAAGAAATAGAAGGGGAAATACAAGTTCAGATATGACCACACTCTAGGAAATCATCATTGGGAATACTTCATTCAAGCACCCACTCCCGCTAGGAATACATGAAATTTTATCTTCTGTCAGTAATTGACAATATTAAGGAAGTGTTATTAGTTTTTTGTAAGCATGGTAATGATGGCGTGGTTATGCCTTTAAAAAGAACTCTTGGGTGTCTGGGAGGCTCAATCAGTTAAGTGTCCAACTCTGGATTTTGGCTCAGGTCATGATCTCGTGGGTTTTGAATTTGAGCCCCGCATCTAGCTCTGCAGTGACAGCGGGGAGCTTGCCTGGGGGTCTCTCTTGTTCCTCTCTCTCTGCCCCTCTCCTGCTCATGCTCACTCTGTCTCTCTTTCAAAATAAATAAATAAATAAACTTAAAAATAAAAGATCTCTTATCTTTTAAGAAATACATAGTGGCCCCACCTAAGTGGCTCAGTTGGTTAAGTGTCTGGCTTCAGCTCAGGTCATGATCTCACAGTTTGTGGGTTTGAGCCCCACATCGGGCTCTGTACTGACAGCTCAGGGCCTGGAGCCTGCTTCAGATTCTGTATTTCCCTCTCTCTCTGCTCCTCTCCTACTCATGCACTGTTTCTCTCTGTCTCAATAATAAATAAACATAAAAATTTTAACAACAACAAAAAAGAAATACATAGTGAAATATTTACAAACAAAATTATAAAATACATGGGATCTGCTTCAAATAAATCCCAATAATGTTCTCCAAGAGAAGCAGGACAGTGTACAGATGAAAGAAGTGTGGCCATGAGTTGATAATTGTCAAGGCTGGATGACGGTAACCAGGGATTCATTATGTCATTCTATCTACTTACATGTATGTTTGAAATTTTCCATAATAAAAAAGAGTTTTCAGAAAAACAACGCTTCCAACCACATGGAAAACAGAAACTGGATTTATCCTCCTGCCTTAGAAAAGTTAGAAAACCAAAAAATATACATATGACACAATTGTTTTCACACATTGAATAATGGGCAATGCATGGTGGCAAACAAACATCATGGGACCTGCCATTGCCCCGCTGTATTGCCTGCAGACAGTTTCCCTGTGCCAGTACAGAAAGGGGAAACCAAATAAGCCCAGAATTCTCACTGGAATGGAGAGACAAAGATTGGCGTTCTTTCAGTTCTTTTTCTGTAGAATATACAGAGCAGAGCACTGGAGAAGAAGTATTGGAGGGAGGGGAGAGACAGACGAACAGATAAAACAAGAAAGGGTTCCAGAAATCTGTAAAAAACAAACAAACAAAAAGGGCCATTGCATTATTGCGAGGAAATTACCGAAGGTCAGTGAAGAAAATGCTGGTTGAACACTTCCGAAACCACAACAGAAAAACTGAGTAATACATAGGACATAAGGTAGAGTCCTCAGAAGGGTGTTGCCTTAGTAATGGAGCTCAAACAATGTAGACTAAAGGCAGATTTGGAACTGATCTAGCAAATCTTGAAACAACCCTTGAAAGAATCAAACGGATTCCAAGTTAATTTATCTGCATGCCAGAAAGAAGTCCAACACATTCAAAGAAATACTCAGTTGAGTGCCCGACTCTTGATTTGGCTCAGGTCATGAGCCTAGGATTGGAGGGTTGAGTCTCGATTCTTAAGATTCTCTCTCTCTTTCCCCCTCTACCCTTCTCCCCAGCTCACACACACACACACACACACACACACACACTCTCTCTCTCTCTCTCTCTCTCTCTCTCTCTCTCTGTCTCTCTCTCTTTCTTTCTCTCTCTCTAAGAAAAAAAGAAAAGAAAAAAGAAAAAAATACAGCCAAAGCCAAAATGCAACAGTGCAAATTCACAATATCATCCAATCAAACATTACCAGGCATGGAAAGAAGTAAGAAAATATGAGCCATATTCAGGGAAAGAATTTATCAATAGAAATGGAGCAAGAAACAACAGAGATGATGTAATTAAGAGATAAGCACGTTAAGACAGGTATCAGAAATATGTTCTAAATGTTTAAGAAGGTAAGAAGAAAACATGCTCATGAGGAGAGAGATGGAAGATATAAAAAGAAGTAAATGAAACTTATAGAGATGAAAACTACAAGATCAGAGAAAACTTTTTAAATTCACTATAATTGGAAAGGCACTGAAGAGGCAATCAGTGAATTAAAGACATTGCCAGAGAAACTATCCAAAATAAAGTACAGAGAGAAGAAAAGGTGAAAGAAAATGAACAGGGTATTGGTGATCTGTGGAGAATTATCAAAAGTCCAACAGACCTGGAATTCAGGACAGGAAAGGTGGGGAGTTAAAAAATATTTGAATATTGGCCAAAAGTTTTTCAAACTTGCTGAAAGCAATAGACTTACCAATCCAACAAGCTCAATCAACCCCAAGCAAAATAAACATGAAGAAAACAACCCCAAGGCTCATTTACAAAATTAAAGAAAACCAGCTCTAAGAAGAAAATCTTCAAAGCAGCCCAATGAAATAGATACATTATATACAGAGGAACACAAATAAGAATTTTCCTGTGAAAATCCACAGAAGCCAAGAAGTAATGGATAAACATATTTCAGGCACTGAAAGAAAGGGCATGGGGGAAATTGTGAGTACCCTCCAAACCGATTTCAAATCCAAAGGTGAAAAAGGACTTCTTCAGACAGACTAAAAGTAGGAGAATTCACCACAAACATCCCTATACTACATGGATGTTAAAGAGAGCTCTTGGGACAGAATAAAAATGAGCCCAGATAGATGTCGGATGGACATTTGAATCCACACAAGTGAAAGAAAAGCACCAGGAAAGCCCGTGATTCCCTCTGGAATGGCTCCTACTCGTTTGTCTCTGGATTGCTACCTCTGTCTAGAAGGACCCTGGTCCTCTAGAAAACGGCTCCGATCTCTGGATGACTTATCACCCCAGCCTCTCTGCAAAGCTTAACCTTACCACCCACACTCTCATCCCCAAGCAGGCGCTCAGACACCCTTCTTCACTCCCCAGATCCCTGCTCCTTCCACAAACGGCTCCCACTCCCACTTCTTTGCAATTGCTCAGTGACTCCCCACCTCAGACCGTGGCCATCTGGTGGCAGGACGCCGTCTTACCTTTGTGAGGAGCTCAACGGCTGTTGAATGAACTCAGGCTGACTGGACGGGAACCTGAATGGAACGTTGGCAAGGACATTGAGTAACCCTCTGTCTGTATTTATTCACTTGTTGATTTTTTCACTTATGGAATGACCTCAAATCATTAAGGAAACAGGGAGTCGATCTGTATTCTACACGTGAAAAACAAGTTGGCATTTGCAACACCTCTCCCGTGATATAAACCACAAGCTCACCAAGTGTTTGCTCCACGCTATTTGAACTGCACACCAATTAAGACTTTCTGAGAAGCAGATGAGGTTATGGAGGAAAGGAGCCAAAGTGAGCAAAATCTGTTCCTTCATTAGAGTCAAACTGCATAAACACACACACATTTTTTTCATAGAATATGAAGTCTGTGGCTCTCGACCTCTTCTGTACTTATATGTTTAGATTGTCTCCGAGGAAAGTGTTTAACCTGCTGTGCTCTTCCTTTATTTGAAAATAAAGAAACCAACATTATGAGGTAAAAAAAACATAAAGTTCAAATAATATCACTATGCTATTTATAAACTTGTTTTTTATTTCGTTTGCTGGCTTTTTCCACTTAAAGTACCTGCCTGAGCTATCAACATTCTATTTATTTGGATGTGCAATAATGGCATACAATGTTGATCAGTTCATGAAAGCCTCAGAAATAAAATACGAGTCAAAAATTGCCAGTCACGTTTAAAAGAAGTTCTAACGTCCATATTTTAAGAGAAACCTGGAGACTATGACCTAGTTAAGAGGTAGGTAGCAGAGTTATTAAAAGTCACTTTTTCTATTTATTTACTTTAAAAAAAACAGTGGCTTCCATGGAACCGCCATCTCTAAGTCAGCTCCTTTTTGAAAGCAGAAAGCCAGGCTTTGTTTTTAAATCGTTTTCTCCTTGTACATTAGGCAGTATTCTGATCCCCACACATTGAGAGATGAAATGCTTTGCTATATGAAAAGCAATCTTTCTGAGTTCTTTATTCTTAAATATTTTAATAATTTGGAAATAACTCCTTATTTATTTATGATTAGTAAATGTTTTCACAAGGTTCCCGAGAGGCGGGGATTTCTGTCTGCGTTGGTTGTAGTTTTCTGTAAGTCCCTAGAGCCTGGATCAGGGCCTGGCCCTGAGTCCGTGTTCTGTCTCCCCAAATGGTGGAATGAATGAATGAACGAGTCGTGCTCAGCTGTGACAGTCCCAGAATCTTTCCCTCTTGGACTACCAGCCTTTGGAGTTAGCTTGGACGTGATCTCTGGCCATCTGTTCTCGCTCATTCTGTCCACCTGATCTGTTTACAATATGTTAATGTATTTGATGATGTTATCCACCTTTGACTAATCACTGACAAGCAGACCCCCAGTGATTATAACTGGGGGGAAGGAGCTGCAGTGCAGTCACTCACATTTGCAGAGACTTCCTTTACTCATGGGGGCTCTCGGATTTCCCCACGACTTTCAAAACAGTCACGTTTCACCATCACCAGGGATTCTGACCTCAAACGTTTTCCTCATTTCCTGGTACTGCTTTTCATGTGTTCTCAGGGCCTTAACCTGGAGAGTAACCCACAGCCAGACTGTACCTCGAACTGAAGTATCCCACAGCAAACCTAAGCCCAGCCTACACGCTAGAAATGCAGGCAGAAGGGGACTCGGACACCAAAATCCACTTGCTCGTTTGCAAAGTCTGGCTAGCTAGCTTATCTGGCAGGATCCGAGCCGTTCTACCAACAGACAGGGAAATTTCCCTGAGCCTAATTAATTGCAACATAGACTGATCTCCTTTGGGCTGTCCACAATGCCCACAGATTTCTGATACAGGACCTTGCGAGACACCAAACCACAGGGCGGTGAGACACACATTGGGATCAGCAAGAGGTTTCTTCCATATTCTTATATTCTTAAGTGTCCAGAAACCCTAATTCCAGATGAGATGTGTTAACAGCCTATAAGGCAAGAATTTCAAAAATAAAAATGGGTATGAGTGAATCAGCACCTTTTATTTTTAAATGTTTATGTATTTGTTCTTAAGGGGAGCACGCAGAGGGAAAGGGAGACAGAGAGTCCCAAGCAGCCTCTCCACTTCAGCACAGATGCTGGACTCGAACTCACAAACGGTGAGATCATGACCTGAGCCAAAGTTGGGAGTCAGGACGCTTAACTGACTGAGCCACCCAGTTGCCCTTGAATCAGTACCTCTTAAATCTCTGTAACAACAGAATATCAACATTGTTTGGAACACTTTTCAAAGCTGCAGACATGACATTTCTATTAGTTGGCGGTAATGATGTTAATTTACTAAATATCATTTCAAACACTGTGCCCACTCATTTTTTTTTTAGCATGATCATGCAAACCAAAAAGTACATTTATTTTAATAAGGTTGTTTGGTTCAGAAGAGTTTTAAAGATTCTAGTCAAAGAAGATCACTTTTTGCTGTGGTTGCCAAAACCTACCCATTTTCATCAAGAGATATTGACAAGCTAAAAGTAAAATAAGCTTTTTAAAAGGACACTTAAGGCACCTTTGTTTCGGAGAAGTATCCCCCCATCCAGGGGCTCCTGGGTGGTTCAATTGTTTAAGCCTCCAACTTCAGCTCAGGTCATGATCTCACACTTTGTGAGTTTGAGCCCCTCCACTGGGCTCTGTGCTGACAGCTCAGAGCCTGGAGCCTGCTTCAGATTCTGTGTCTCCCTCTCTCTGCCCCTCTCCTGTTTGCATTCTTTCTCTCCCTCCCTCTCTCCCTCCCTCTCTCCCTCAAAAATAAATAAACATTAAAAAAAAAATAGAAGTACCCCCCCATCCTTTCAATGCATTGCGTAGAGAAAATATAAATGTGGGCATTTTAGGGTCTTATAAGTTTTGGCCACAGAGCCCTGTGAGATTTTATAGAGAAAAGGCTCTTCAGTACTCAGCACTAACCACCGTTTAGCATTTTCCTGTATCAATAAAAAATACCTCATTTTTAAAAGCTTCCTGTGGGGGTGCCTGGGTGGCTCAGTCGGTTAAGCATCCAACTTTGGCTCAGGTCATGATTTCGCGATTTGTGGGTTCAAGTCCCTCATTGGTCTCTGTGCTGACAGCTCAGAACCTGGAGCCTGCTTCTGATTCTGTATCTCTCTCTCTGACCCTCCCCTGCTTGTGCTGTCTCTCTCTGTCTCTCAAAAATAAAAAAATAAAAATAAAAATAAAAGCTTCCTGTGAAAGACAAGAAATTGGTTGTATTGTGTATTTATATATTATGTATTTCACATTATACATTTCTGACATTTTTATGTAGCCCACCATAAATTTCAGCTAAATGAAGGTAAGAAGAAAATCACAAAGAGTTTTCCAAAATGATGACTGATTCTAGAGTTGACTCCCCTAAATTGCCTAAGAAATTTACTTTTTTAACTGATAAAATTCCCACAAAAAGTGAATAATATGAGAATCTAAATCCACTTTCCAGATTTGCTTCCCCTGTAATATCTGTAATAGAACAATCCTGAATTAGCTGCTAGTTTCCATAATTCTTGTCAGCAAAATCTATCAGTAGTTCTAACTCTGATTATACACGCTGGTAATGTAATTAAACGTGTTTTAAGCCTATCTCTGATGTCAGAGTTTCAAATATAGCCACATAAATTTTAGCGAGGAGTATTTCATACATAATTTATATATACAAATGTGTTTGCATGTGTACCTGGATTAAGTATAATAAATGTAAATTATATAATTTATATCTATATACGTTTAACTGTGTTTAGTTTCAATCAGACAATGGTTTGATATATATTTTTAATGAAGGAAGATCCTACTGCAATATTAAGATTTTGTGTTTTGAAGACTTCATTTCTTAGTATTTTTTTAATTAAAAAGACAAATACATTTCAATGTTCTTTTTAGTAAATGTTATGCTTCCTGTTCCAAAACAACCTTAAGTTTATAAATAAGAGTTAATGAATCCAAGAACCATGTTATTTCATGAGCTTGTGAACAAACGGTTGAGAGTCAAACTAGAATTCTTTCCAAGTTGGATTTTCACATGATACAGTTTATAAACAAGTTTGGGGGATAGAGGGATGGCTTTTGCCTTGTTTTGTTTTTCTATATTTTTAATAAACAAAATGAAAACTGCCTTTGAAATGACTTAGGGACGAACTAGATCTCTAGCCCACCGCAAAAATGAACTTGCACTAAATTGGGGGTTTCTCGGGCCATTGAATGCTCGTCCTACGTCTGTTTTTCTCTTTGAGGGCGTTCCAGGCAGGCACAGGAATGGTTCTGAAACAGGCTGCAGGCTCACGTGACGCTTCCCTCATTAAAGACCGAGGGAGCCAACATGGCATCCATTCCTGAGACCTTGATCAGAAATAGATCCTGAGAGAAGTGACACTAACCTTGGACTCCGTCACACCGTAAATTGTCTCTTTTGTAATTGTGACAGACACTCCCCCAGGTTGTCCCTTCCATTCGACTCCCATGATCACTTTATCCTTTCTCTCTCTGCTGCCAAATGGAGTGGAGTTCCCGGAGTTTTGACACCTTGTAAAGACATTCCAGTGGATTCTAGCACACCCAAACAGATGGTGTGAAAGGAATACAGGGGAAGAAAATACAGACCTCTGCCAGATTCTCATGTATTCTAGGTAACATCGTGTTCCAGGAGAAGAAAAAAATAAAAAGGAACTGATATCATTGTTACTGCCTGCTTCCTGAGCCAAGCCACCATGCTTCTGCCAAAGATAACAACGTCTTTAAGATGGCTACAAAAACTCCCAACATTACGGGAGGTAAAAAGACTAGACCTGAGAGGGGGCATAAAACAATAATCTGTATTCTTGTCCTACTGTGTTACACTGACGCTTACACAAAACAATTCTTTTCCCTTTTAGCTAAGAATGACATCCAGCTCAAAATAACATTTCTACTTCTTTCGCATGTCCAGTATGCTAGAAATCTCTATTGAGGTTCTTCTCTGAGGCTGGCATGGACTTTCTCCACATATTAAGGCTACTGACATGAGAACAAAGTACATAAAAGAAACATTAAAGAACAAGTAAAATTTTTTCCTCATATACAACCATACACACACACACACACACATGCACAAATAAGCACATGAAAAGATGTTTAATATCATTAGTCTTGAGGGAAATGCAAATTAAATCCACAGTGATATTCCACGATACACCTGTCAGAATGTATAAAATAAAAAATAGTGATAATACCAAATTCTGGCGTGGATATGGAGAAACTGGATCACTCCTCCATTGCTGCTAGCAATATGAAATGGAAATAGTTTGGAACTTTGGGAAACGGCTTGGCAGTTTCTTGAAAAACTAAACTAGCAACTTCTATACAACCCAGCAATTATACTCCTAGGCATTTATCCCAGAGAAATGAAAACTTATGTTCACACAAAAACCTGTACATGAATGTTTATAGCAGCTTTATTAATAATAGCCCAAACTTGGAAACAACCAGATGCCCAAAGTGTGTAAACTGCAGTTAAACAAACCATGGGGCATCCACACTGTGAAGGGAGGTGGGGGCGGTGAAAGGGGGCAGTGGGAGGGATCCTGGTGGTGATAGAAATGTTCTGTATCTTGACAGCATCCATGTCAATACCCTGGCTGTGAAATCGTATTGGCAAGATATTAACCATTGGGGGAAACTGGGTAAAGGGTACACTGGACATCTCTGTGTTATTTCTTATAACTGCATGTGAATCTATAAGTATCGCAAAATAAAAACATTATTTAAAAATATAACTCCTATTATAACAAAAAATTAATCTATGTAAAGACACAAAGGAAAATATACATCTTTTGAATAGATAAATTTGAAGATCATAGTGATCCAAGCAGACTGAAGCCTCTACATTAAAATAGATCATGATTGACTTAGTCGGTTAAGTATCCGACTTTGGCTCAGGTCATGATATAGTGGTTTGTGAGTTCAAGCCCCGCTTCGGGCTCTGGGCTGACAGCTCAAATCCTGGGGCCTGCTTCCGATTCCGCATCACCTTCTCTCTCTGCCCCTCCCCTGCTCATGCTCTGTCTCTCTCTGTCTCAAAAATAAACATTTAAAAAATTTTAAATAGATCATGATTTATATATCTACATATATATATATACATATACACATGTAAACATATACGGATAACAATAGATTCCTTAGCTTTAGTACAAAAAAAAGGAGCCATAGTCTCTTTATGTCTTTATGTCTTCATCAACTTATTTAGAGAAAAGAAAATTATGGGTACTTTACTAAGGATGTAATGGATGGATGATACAAATATCATTAAGCAGCAGTATAGTCCCTAGGTAGGTGTGCAAAGATCACATTGTTGAAGCGCCACTCACACTCTGGTCATAAATTTGGCTTGTCTAGAGGCCATGCACGCTCTCTCATCCATATCCCTTGGGTCCAATGACATGAACTATTGAATGGCTAACCAAAAATAAGGTACAGAATATCCTTTAGAGCTGGTATGTGACCCACACAGATATAAAATTCATGACCCTGGCCTTATTGCCTTTTCTGCTTGTTAGTCAAAAACTTTTTTTTTGAAAGATGGAAAGGCCACATTATAGTAGTAGGAGAAACCACCTTTTTGCAAGACCTCTGGTTCTTGAAATCCTTACCCAGGTTCTCATGTGCTCATCTACTTTGACATCTTGCCCTTTCTCCAACTCTGGCTCCTCCTAGCCTGCTCATTTCTCTTCCTTCTTAGACCTTCTCTTCCTCCCCTTCTCCCTCAGTCTAGGGAGGGACTCATTCCTTGTCCTTTCTTTCCATGCCAAGGCTCTGCCTCTGCCCCAGCTCAATTGCCCCTGCTTTGCTACTGATTTCTCTTTCTTGCATTTGGAATTTTCTTACTCCACAGTTACATAATCCAGAACAACCACACATAGCCCTAGCTAGAAAGGAAATTATTTTGCCCTTAAGTAAATGCTTTTAACTCTCCCAAACTCTGTAAGTAGAACCGGGGTTTTTTTTCTTTTGAATTATGTATGATAACCCCCTCAGCACCCTATACCTTTCTACTCCAGGACTTTGGTCAGAAAGGGTTGATCAGGGCACATATCTTTCCAACTGCCTGTCCTATATTCATCTCCCTTCTCCTTTCTATAAACTCTCCTTCCTCTTTCTGTCTTACCCAGACGTTCCTTGTGTAAAACTTCTTGGTTTTTTGTTTCTTACCCAGTATTACACCACACATTTTGGTTAGAATTACACATGCGCATGTGCGCGTGCACACACACACACACACACACACACACACACACACACACACACTAGCAGCAGCAATAAACTTACTTTCAGGTAAAATTGATAAATGCTAATCACCTTGTGCTTCGATCTCTACCTCTCTGTCTCAACACATTTTCCTGTGTTCTGGGCTCTAAAAAATCTAGAACATGTCAGGGGAAGGAGGAGCTCAGGGAGGGGTCATGTGGGAGCTGCAGCCACGTAAACAACACCGTTTCCACCAGGGAAAGCCATGCGATGTGATTCTATTGCTGCCCCTGACCATCTGCACCAGGTCTTTTTCGCCCACTCATTTAGGAGTAGAAACGGGACAAAAGCCAAAAAGCAAAAGAAAAGAATCTCTGGGGGCACCTGGGTGGCTCAATCAGTTAAGCATCGACTTGGCTTAGATCATGAACTCACGGTCTGTGAGTTCCAGCCCCACATCAGGTTCTGTGTACTATCTATTTTTCTAAGACTGTTAACAAGAACCCCTTACTGGCCTGCCAGTAGTCCCCCAAATCCCTAGTATTAGAGCCATTCCTTCAAATTACGTCATCTTCAGAAGCTCCACCCCAAAATGCAAACATCTCTCACCTTGAACTAGTGTCAACCACTAATGCCTTTGAGTGAACCAGAAATTAGCAACCAAATGAGCAAGAGGTCTTTGCGGCAGAGTTCTTTCTTGATAATCCTTTGGGTATCTGAAAGATGTTGAATTCACTTTCAAAAGGCTGTGGTTGTTATGTGCATTTTTCATCAGTTTCTCAAATGAGACAGACACCAAAAAGGTTAAGACTCACTATTCTAAGGTCCGAGTCATGAATAAGCCTCACTAGAAAAAAGAAAACCTAACTTCTCTTTGCTGAGTACTTCACAATGTAGGGCTTAGTTGCCTTTTTATTATCTAACATCCTGCACCTTTGTCTCCCCCCAACACACATGACTTCTTTATATGTGGAAAGAAGGGTCTTCACTTCAGCTTGTACCCCCTACTGAGCAGAATTCTGTGGAGTCTTCCATGTGTATCTGATCTAGTTCTCAAATCATGTTCCTTGAGATCCTTCTAGAGGCTAAACAAGGCCAAGGAGCAGCATGCTTACAGGGAGAACCTAAGAGCTAAGTGGGGTCAGGCTTGCCTCATTCAAACAGAGCAAGGCTACCTTTGACTCTATCTTATGCTTACGTATATATTTCCCCCATAAAAAACGAATCCTGAGGCTGAAAGAAGTTTGAGAATTACTAACAAGCCCAGTGCCCTTATTTTCCAAGGAATTAAAAAATGGTGTCCAATGGACTCTCCAAGTCTGGAGTAAGACCTAGGCTAGAACTATAATTTGTGTTTCCTGACACTTAATTCTATAAGTGTTCTTGTCAACACATTACCTCCCCACCAAGGACCAGCCCCACCATCTTCTCAGACACCAATGTGTGCCCTCCCCAAACTCCAGGGTACTTTTTCTCCCAAGCCATAGATGTCTGCGGTCATGAAACAGACAATTTATGAGTCAGGAACTCAGGAGAAATCTGGGGTAAAGCAGCCTAGGATGGGCACCAGAGGGGTGGAATGTGTGATGGGAGAAAAGGAGAATTCCAAGGAGCCCGTAGAAGAGGCTAGCTCCACGCCAGTCTCATTACAGACTCTGAACTGACCTTGACTCTTCAGACAGCTTTCTTTTTCTGGCAAAGAATGAATATGAAAGAGCAACAAACAGCTCTTTTTTTGTTTCTTATATAATGCAAAAACACACTGTCCCTGATCACTTAATTCCTGACAGCTAGAAAGTACATTTCAAAGTCATACACCACATTCCAAGCCTTCCAAAATGCCTACAGGAGAGAAATGCTAGACAAACCCCAATAAAGATATGTGTATAGGTTTGTACACTTGCAATGTTAATGGGCCTTGACTAAGACCACTGTGATTTTAATACAATGTATTGTTTTATTCCTACTGTATTTTTAAATAGAACATCTCAAAACAATTAGATTAATTAAATATCCACAGGGATGCAGGAAATGTTTTTGTATCACACTTGGGGACTTGACCAGCTCAGCTCCCTAGATTTTTTTCAGAACTTCTTAATGAAGGATTCTCACTCCATTGGAGCCTTGACAGCTATTTCAATCTGTCATTAGGAAGAACATTTCAGTACCTGGAAAATTTTAAGACTTCTTGAGACTGAAATTTGCCAAACAGGGCTGTTTAGTTTAGGGGGAAGCCATCCTTTGCCATGAGTGGCAAACTTTCAACCTCCCTAGCTTATTGTCTGTGAATGCAAAGTGGATCGTGGTCTTGGGGAGTAAAATACAGGTTAGAAAGGTTAGAAAAAGTCACTGAGCAATTTTTATTGTCTATGTTTCATCAAGATACTGAAAGTTGAAAATTTCACCCCGTGCTAATAACACAGTATTAGTTACACTTGACTGCTTTGTTGGAGCCAAACCAACCTCACTTCTGTTCTCTCAAGCCTAAATTCCAAGAGCGGCCAGCTTTTCAAGAAAATAAAAGCTTCCATAATCTCTAGTATAGGCTGGTGTCAAACCACAGGAGTTCTAGCAAAGACCACATATTATCATGAGCTGCAAACATTAAAGAATTCTGTGGCATGACAAGCTCTAAGAAAGAAACTCTTACAAGAGACTCATTTTTCTCCACAAAGTCAGCTGCAAGAATAAACTAGCAATGTACAAGAGGTTAAGAGTTAAAAACAAGACGACCATGGGTTCCCCGGGTTCATGGCCAAGTCATTTTATAATCTTGGGTAAGGTATTTTATTCATCTAAATGTCCCTACGCTGAAACTTGTTGTGTATTCCCTTTGTGAATGGTGAGTTTGCACAGTTGCCTGAGAGGTCTTTTTTCCTTCTGTAAGATTATAGGGCTGGCAGTGCCCACCATAGGCTACCACAACTCTGCTGAAGCAGTATGGCAGAGTAGTCAAGAGCCCAGATTCTCCCCAGGTGACAGGGCTCCCTCCACAGTCTGGCTCTCTCCCTGGCAAATCTGTGACCTTGGACAAGCTATTCCAACTTTCCGTATCTCAGTGTCTACAACAGTAAACTGGTAATGGTAACTATAGTCCTACTGCATCTGGTCTAAGGATAAAATGCATCAATGACTTAAATCATTTGGAACAGTGCCTGACACACCCAACGTTCAATAAAGTAGCCTTTCAGCCTTAGTATTCTTCTATAGCTTAAGTGAAAGAAATCAAAAACTTCTCTTCAGTTTTTAAAGACAGTAGAGTTCAGTCATCTGCCCCTATTCTAGCATTTCATGAAACTCATCAAGGAAATTAGATTTTTTTTAAATAGTTTATTGTCAAATTGGTTTCCGTATAACACCCTTCCATATAACACTCTTCCCCACAAGTGCCCTCCTCCAACACCACCACCTCTTTCCCCCACCCCCTTCCTCTTCAACCCTCAGTTCATTTTCAGTATTCAATAGTCTCAAGTTTTGCATCCCTCTCTCTCCCCAACTCTCTTTCCCTCTTCCCCTCCCCCTGGTCCTCCATTAGGTTTCTCCTGTTCTCCTGTTAGACCTATGAGTGCAAACATATGGTTTCTGTCCTTCTCTGCCTGACTTATTTCACTTAGCATGACACCCTCGAGGTCCATCCACCTTCCTACAAATGGCCATATGTCATTCCCTCTCATTGCCATGTAGTATTCCATTGTGTATATATACCACATCTTCCTGATCCATTCGTCAGGTGATGAACACTTAAGTTCTTTCCATGTTTTGGCTATTGTTGACAGTGCTGCTACGAACACTGGGGTACATGTGCCCCTATGTATCAGCACTTCTGTATCCCTTGGATAAATCCCTAGCAGGGCTATTGCTGGCTCAGAAGAGAGTTCTATGGATGTTTTTTGAGGAACCTCCACACTGTTTTCCAGAGCGGCTGCACCAGTTTACATTCCCACCAACAGTGTAGGAGGGTGCCCATCTCTCCACACCCTCACCAGCATCCATAGTCTCTTGATTTGTTCATTTTAGCCACTCTGACTGGTGTGAGGTGGTATCTCCGTGTGTTTTTGATTTTTAAAAATAAATATAAGCCTATTTTTTCTGAGCCACTGGGTGGCTCAGTCAGTTGATCATCCAACTTTTGTTTTTGGCTCAAGTTGTGATCTCGCTGTTTGTGGGTTCGAGCTCGTATGGGAGTTTACACTGACATCGCAAAGCCTGCTCGGGATTCTCTCTCTCCCTTTCTCTTTGCCCCCCCCCCCCGACTCACTTTCAGAAATAAATAAATAATAAATAAACAATAGTTTTCATTCAAGAATTCAGATCACAGATAAACTACAGAGAAAACCAATTCTTTTCTTTTATTTCACTGCTTAACTACCTGGAAACTCTGAAACCAACAGATCCCATTGTAGTGAAAAGGCTGAAGCCAAGAATGACCAGAGCTCACAGTACTAAAAAGGTAAAGAATATTAGCAATCATCTAGAGTAAACTCTTAATTTTACAAACGAGGAAACTGAGGCACTGAGAGGCAAATGGCTCTGGTTCCTTCAATATACCAGAAATTCTACTTAATAACTAGTGGTTTCAGAAAAGATTATTGGTGGTGTCTTCTCAGTATGTTTACCTAGGAGACTATAACTTATTCTCGCATTGCTGTCATTATTGGATTTGTTTTGAATTTTTGCTTTTCATGGCTTGCTTAAAGAAAAAATTCATACTTTAATACTGGGAGTTATGGGAGTCATAAGGATGGACGGAAATGGATCACATCTCTGAAATAGACCAAGCAAGTTTGCCTTTTGTGGTTAGCCACTCCCTGGAACTCATAAGGTTGGAGGATTTCAATTTTTTTTTTTTTAGTTTTTTTGTTTTTTGGGTTTTTTGTTGTTTTGTTGTTTTTTGTTCGTTGTTTTAAGAGAGATAGAACACAAGCTGGGAAGGGGCAGAGAGAATGAAAAACAG
The DNA here is from genome assembly GCF_006229205.1 of Suricata suricatta. Lineage (NCBI taxonomy): Eukaryota > Metazoa > Chordata > Mammalia > Carnivora > Herpestidae > Suricata > Suricata suricatta. The sequence continues at coordinate 18,178,469 of NC_043713.1, read as the reverse complement.
AATCCCAGCAGGCTCTGCACTATCTGTACAGAGCCCAGTGTGGGACTCAAACTCTTGAACTGTGAGAAAATGACCAGAGCTGAAATCAAGAGTCAATGCTTAACTGACTGAATTATGGGGTGGTAAGGTTTCTTAACCATTGCACTGTTTTGTGTGAACACAGGACTCAGGGAAAGTCCAACATCTTTGTCACAAAGATGATCACATCTATAAGGATAATAAAAAAAACGTACCCAAGCTCCTAAGACTACTAACTGCTCAGCTCCCTAAAATGACCCCCTTGTAAAAAAAAGAGCTGTCATTTGAATATTGTATGACCTGGATGGGTTTTTTCCCAACTAATTTTTATTATCTTTTATCTGGCAATGATATCATTTTTCCTGGTGATCCCTTTCCTGCACCTTTTATCTGAAACTTTTTTTAAAAAGTGCCACCTCACTGCTACAAGAGTTCAGCACTGCGTGAACTGAGAACTACTGAACTACATGGACATTCGGCTGGGAGCACTGAGTAAACCTCCCATCCTCCGTGCAGCCATCCTTCTCTTCATGTTTATAGAGCTTGTGCTCTTTGATGTAATCACCTCCCATTATTGGAAATAGAAAGTGTGATAAACTGAATTTCTGAAATTCACTTGAGTCTTGATCATAGAAATAGTGAGTTCAGTATCAGTAGACAGGTATACTATGTCTAACAGAGTATCACTATAATTTCCCAGTGGTAGGACTTTATATAAATTGTGTGTATGTGCATGTGCATGTATGTGTGGAAAAACTGACGTGTCTGAAATTTGATTTTCCTGACTGGTTAATACATTCATGTTTTCTCTGCTTCTCATTATCTTTGATTAGGCTATTTAACAACTCTGAAAAGATCGAAGTCAACTTGTAATACAACAAATCCCTGTCCATAAAAAAGCAAAAATCTGGGGGCACCTGGACGGCTGAATTGATCAACTCTTGATCTCAGGGCTGTGAGTTCAAATGCCATGGTGGGTGTAAAGATTAGTTAAAAATAAAATCTTGGCTCTCAGCATGGATCCACCACGCCGGTAAAGTCTGTGAGCCCGGGTTTAGGCCCCGGCGAGCCTAAGCCCGTAATAAAGCCCTTTGCTTTTGAATGCGTGGAAAAAAAATAAATAAAATAAAATAAAATAAAATAAAATCTTGATTTTTTTTAATTTTTTATTTAGAGAGAGCATTGTGTGAGCAGAGGAGAGGGGCAGAGAGAGAGAGAGAGAGAGAGAGAGAGAGAGAGAGAGAGAGAGAGAATGTTAAGCAGGCTCCATGCTTAGCCCAGAAGCTGACTCCAGGCTTGATTCCATAGTCCTGAAATCATGACCTGAGCTAAAATCAAGAGTTGGTCACTCAACCAACTGAGCCACCCAGGCACCCCAAAAATAAAATATTTTTAATGCAAAAATCTGTCCAGTGGAGGTTTAATTGACATCCATCTCCCGCTGTAAAAGAAGTCAGTTTTGCATCTATGTAAATAAATTCATTTTGGCATTCCTAATTTCCTATAAATATTTCTGATCTTTGGATTCTACTTTTAACCAGTTATAATACTTTTCTGGTTCTCTCATTAATTAAAAAGTTAAATACAATCTTTGATGTGTGTTCATTTATATTCATTAAGAGTCATGGTTTTACCTTTAAAAAAATCCTTTAACATATGTAGATAAATATATTAAAATATCATTAACTCAAACTTATTTTTAGAAGGGAAAAACAATCTTTCTGATTTGGGTATGTCCAAAGAAAGTTTTAATGCTTTTAAGACAGTTTTAATACTTTCAAGTTTATATGAAAAGATATCTAATAGAAATCAATATTAAATAAATGATTTATAATGAGCATATAATTTTTCTAAATAAGTCGGTGTTTCTAGAGCATTTAAACACAGTAGCATATTTTAAGTGATTTTCAAATCTTCCTCTAATTTTATTTATACTCTCTTTAAAAAGAAAAAGTATGTGCTATGTAATGAAAGACTTCAGCCCAATTATTCCAAATTACAGATTAGTGAAATCTTACTTTAATGAAATTTTACATATGTAAATTGATAGAACACTGATTCTTAGAATGCTTGCAATTGATGAGATTGACACATAAAACATAGATAAACCACAATGCAGCAATCCCTTCTAAATTGAGCTTGATGGGTAATCAGCCAGCCTCTGCCTGAATGTATCTATTAGCAGGAAGCTCACTCTTTCAAAAAAGGTCATTTTGTTATTGAAAGCTTTTATGGTTTGAAAGTTTTCCTTGTAATTAATCAAAATCTCCCTCCTTGAAACATCCACCATTGGTCTTAGTTGCAATTTCAATACAAACAGACATGTAACCTGTTCTTTATCTTCTTTTTCCTCTAATGACACACTTACATGCCATTGTGGGGTCTTTAGGGGACAACACAGGTCAAGAGGAATTATCGTAAACTAGGTCTCCTATATCAGCTCAAAGTCAAGTCCTAACAACTGTAAGCACACATGCCTTGCCTACTATTCAAACCAACCCCTCTTACACATAGAATGGAAATCACAAAGAGGCTACAATGTTATTCCTTAGTTTTCATGGATATTTCTATAGGTATTCCATTAAATCCAGAACCTTTGGTTGAAAATTTAAAAGTACCCCCCAAGGGAAAAATATCTGATTCTTTTGAAACCAAGGTAACTAACAATAAAATAAGATGTTGCTCTATTCTGCTCTATTCTATAATTCCAATTGTATCATGGAATGTCTTTTTATGCAGGTATTTTAGAAAACCATCATAATTTGTCAGAGAAATAGCCAACCTATTGCTTCAAGGAACACTCTGATACCAAAATGGTCCAGAGAATTGTTTATGTTGTGTCACCCATCATCCAATGTCAACACATATGACAAATAATGTAAAGTTTAAACATTAAGACATATTACCATTTCCTCCATGACTTTCTCCTTTCATCCATCTTTCTCTTTAAGAAGAAAGACTCAATATATTGACATATGACTAGAAATGATTATTTAATAGAGGGGACGAGCTGCAGAACCCAGAATTTCCCACTACATGTGTGAGAAGAGAGACATTCCTACAGCTTTTATGGATTATTTTGCTAGGGAGTAAAGAAAATCTTGCCATTTTCCCTATGTCAGATGTAAAAATAAAAAGCATAGAGGAGAAGAATGGGGCCATAAACTTGATACAACGTATTGCCATAGCGTTTCATCAGATAAACTACGGAGACAGTTTCGATGATGCTCTTGTCAGAAAACACATGGTATGATACACTGTATATGTGCCAGATAGCTTCTGCACTTTCAGAAATGTCACTTCTAAAAATGTCTATCCATTTGGAAAATAAGTATGCAATAAATCTGTAAATATTTATTATAAAAGCAATAAGAAAATAGTAAAGAATGAATGCAGCTTCTGACAACACCACGTAAACTGTTAACAACAGACCTTTGGAGCCAACAGCTCTGTTTCTAGATCAGGGGCCAGGGCGTGCATGTCACAGTAACTGGGGCCATATCAATACATCCCATACCCACCCTGGCACTCCAGGAGGCCCACCTAATCAAGATGCCAAAGGAGGAGATGTAAAACGTATAGATCTTGTGTTTCTGAATCCATATGTCTTACTCGATCAATGAACCAAAATAGCTACTCTTTGGAATTGAAATGCTGTTAAGAACTTGCTGCTGTTCTTTTTTGCTCTCAGTCCTATAGGAAAGGGCTAGGAGACAAGAATAGGAAGAGAATCTCCCCAAGAAGAGAGAATATTCACACTTCTGCAGGACTTGGGCCACCCTGAGGCTATTCTGTGAAAGCACCCCTTCCCCCTGAGCCGTGACCACCCTGTTTTGCCTGGCAACCCATGCCTCCTTAAGTGATAGGGGAACAATGGCTAGGAGCTAGGTGTGGAGGCTTGAGGTATGAATGACCTCCTCTTAAAAAATAAAAAAGTATGTTTCCTATTGGTCCACCTTTCCTATATAACTATCTTCTGGACATCTTAGCTCAACACTTGACTTAATCCACAGAATTAGAACATCTGCTCTAAATCGAAGATTTACAGAGGGAATTATACCTCCTCCATCTAGAGATTGTTTGCCTCTGATGTCATTCTTGATTAGATGATTTTGGAATTTTGATTGCTTCACATTAGATCATTATGATTTCAAAATGCAGCTTGTAAATGTATTCAGTTCATCAAGGGCTATAAATATAAATCTTCAACTACAGACTTCTCCTTTGCTTGGGTCCTCTTAGATGCTCTTTGGTTCATGGGAGACCAAAGGAAATAACTCCAAGAAAAGGTGAGAACTTCCTCCATTAGAAATAACTTTCCAAACATCTGGTCTCATATTCAGAAGTTTGATCATTTAAATTTGAATTAATGGCTACAGGGTAATGAAGTCTGACTCTTTGGAAAAACAGATGTAAAAAATTTAAGAACTACTCATGCTCTGTTCAGTAAAATAATTACATGATTAGATAATAAAATTCCTCCAGATTTTTCAACATAGTTTTGGGTTCTACCTTCAACTCGCTATTCCAAAGGAAACTATCCATTTCCTATTCACACATCCCATTGTGAGATTTGGATTTAACATGATAAGACCAGGTTGGGGAAGGGGAGGGGGGGAGGGGGAAAATGTATCTATAGGGGGAAAAAAAGATTTCAAAGTTCTTGAATTAAAATTCAATTTAATGTATTTTAAGCCTGAATTCCCTGGAATTTGACTTCCTTCCTCCCAGTTGGTCCGAGGGTTGTGGGTTATCGTTAAGCTGACTTCCTTCCTCCCTAATTGTAACCGAGTATATAAACTCTACAAATGTAAGGTTCTATGATTCTGCAGTTTTATGTCAATTCTGCATAAAATCATGTCACTACTCTTATCTGTGTTTAAGAACTATAAGAAAGATGAACAACAAGATGTGCATCAGAAAGCTAGTGGGTCACTTTGCCGCACCGGAGAAGAAAGCATCATTTATTTCCACAAGACTGCATTCAGCATGAAAACTAGCCTATCTGACATGCAATTCTGTGTCATGAGTCACAGTGGTAATTAAGTCTCTAGAACAGCAAGCTACCGCGAGAAGCCCCCAGGACTTCGGGTGGCTGGCTCCCAAGTCTGAATCATCTAGGACTTCACTGTGGATTTTTCATCGACATCCTTCCTTTATTTACCACCAATCTAAGCCAAGGGACTACCTTCGGCTCTAAAGCACATTTTCCTCTATGTGAGCCTACTGGCCTATGTTTCCATTTCCTGAACTTTCTTTAAAAAAGGAAGCCTGATATCCCAGATGGGATAAACCAGTCCTCTTCATCATTTTCTTTTCTTTCCTTGCCACCCCTCCCATCTGCCTGATCAAGGGAGTGAACCACGCCTCAGTGTCAGTTAGATCTACTTCTTTTTGGCCACCCTTGTACATCCTGAGAGACGATACATATTGTTCATTCATTCAGCAAATATTTATTGATGCACCAACAGCTGAGGCATGTAGACTAATTATCTAAGAAGGGAAAGCAAGAAGGAACCAAAGGAATAAAATGAGATCCATAAACCCAAAGGGAGATGTGCTTTTAAAGGAACACCCATAAAGCCAGGCTGTTTTCTAGCTTCTCAGTCTCTGTGTGGCCCCTCTTTGAATTTGGCAGCACTACCCACCCCTCTTGGTGGAGTCATATGTAAAGAGTTAAGCATCAAAGACGTGTCATGTTATAGAATGTATGAACTTTTTATGTACTCGCCCAATGGGAATATTAAAGAAAAAGTGAGGGAAGAAATGCTCACATCATATCCAGTAGATCCGCATCTTTCTGCATGAAAGGCAGGAGAAAATCAGTCCAGGTTGTGGCTGATATGCCAGTTATTTGTACTCTAGGCCCCATTAACTTATACTAGCAGTTTTGGAGAAGTAATTTCTTCTGCCAGATGGCAGCCCAGAAGTAGCTTTCTTGATGAGTGAGGGAAGTCGCTCCCTACTTCCTTCCTTGACATCCACAGCACAGCCCCCTCACCTCGTCCCCACAGGCTAGGACTGGGCGGTGGGATCCACACAGACTATGATTAAATGACTCATCTCCTTAGCATGACTTGTTGGTAAAGGTTACTCGCAAAAACAGCAGCAGCAGGGCCCCAACTCCGCAGTGGGTATTTGTCAAAACTGAGTCAAGATAATAGGGGACCACTGAAGGAACACCTACTCTCGGGTAGGAGAAGAGGAGGATTTGTGACCCGAGATGAGACTCGATTGAACGCTTTTATCTGCCCTTTGGAGAAATTTGACCCTTAAACAGAATCAATTCATGGTTTACTGCTAGTTACTCAGCTGAGACCACAAACTCATCACTGCCCATGACACTGCCAATTGTAATGACATCCACACCTTCAGTCAAGTCAATAGTGCACCTGCACTGCTTCTCCGGGTTCCCTGGTACTGCCAATTATGAGAGGCAGTGAGGCAGCAGCAGCCCCAAACCTTAAAGCTAAATTAATCCTAATCCACTCAGAATGTCAAAATCATCAAGAAAAAATTAAATAAAATAAAAATCAGTGAATCTCTTGAGTGGTGATTTTTATTTAAGGAGGGCATATCATAAAATGAAACGAAAGCAGCCTGTCACAATCTTTGGCCTCAAAGAAGGATTGGAATCATTCAAATAGACAACCAGAAAAGTAGTGGGGAATTATTAGAGATTTCCTTTAGAGTTGCTCTGAGCAGATGACTTGCTCCAGAGGATTATGGGGAACAATAGTCCCAGTAAATGACTCAGAAAGTAATAGCAGGAGATGGGAGCTCACGTTTGTTAAGTGCTAACTTATGTCAGGCAGTATGTGACGACACAAATCATCTTATTTAATCCTTAAACACCCTTGTTTAATAAATATTACTATTCTCAGCTCGTAGTTAGGAATATTGGGACTCAGAAAATATTAAATTTAATATTTAGTATGTCATATATAAGAACGGTGAACATTCGCTGAGCATTTGTCCTTTTTTTGGCTCCCTAGCAAACAAACGTTTTTAGTGTTTGAAAGAGCCTTCCCGGGTGATTCTTGATGTTCCTATTAAAGTGGCCTCACCAAAGGGGTCAGATGCTCCTCCTTCTTCCTACTGGCACACAGGGCACAGGAAAGTGGCAGGTCCATTTCAACTCCCCAGGACTTGCCTCCTGAGTGTTAGATGCAAAGGTCGCCCAATGGGAACATGAAAGTAAAATGAAATGAGAAATATTCACACCACATGCGGAGATCCATGTCCACGGCAGAGTGGAAAGCCTGGTTTAAAGGCAATACTGAAAGTTCAACAGCAGAAAAATTAACAGTAAACACTGTGTATGATTAAATACCAAGAGGACAGTATAGGCAATCAGTAGTAGGAATTCTGAAATAGAACTCCCTTTATGAGTTAGAATAGTCAAAGAGACGTGAATGGAGAAGTTGGGGCTTTGGTCACATCCTGGAGTGAACGTAGGATTTGGAAAGGGAGGATCATTACTGACTACAGGAAGACCACGTGAAGAGGAGGGTGGTATGCTCCAGGGACCTGCCTCCAAGCAGGAATGACACTGGGAAGGATAATCAGAGATTTCATCACCAGCATAGAAAGTCCAAGAGGTGCTATGGAAGGTCCTTCAGCCAGGGGCACATGAAGGAGAGGGGTGCTTTCAAAAGACTGACTGAGCAAGCAACGTGAATTTAAGGAAAGAGAGCGGTGGCAAGGCTTGTGTTTTGGAAAGAAGAGCTCCTGGCCAGACTCTATTTGGAAGAGGAAGCTAGTTCTAGATGTTTGGTGACGTGGTGAAGACCTGATGAAGAAGCCTCTATCAGCAGGAATGGCTTGAGAGAAGAATCACCAGGGTAGAGAGTCAGGAAGAGGCAGGAGCTGACGAACTCTTTCTCTTTATCCCTTTCACTGGTAGCCCTCCAAGGGCCCCAGACTCAGTGACGGGTCCTGTTCAATAATCTGGAGGCACTCCCCACACCCCACCCACACACCATTCCCAAAGCTGAAAGGAAGTCTCTGCTCCCAAACCCTGGGATCCATTTAGTACCTCACTAAATATGGTGACCATCTGGTTAGCATGTTCAGGATCATCCTGTCTGCACTTGTATTTTTCTTTAGAATTGGCTAAGACAGTTATAATTCCCCTTCTTCTCACCGAAGAAGGAACTTTGGGATCCAGAAAACTAAATTACTTTCTGGCACCAAACAAGAGACATTTGTCCAAGGAAGGTCCTGAGGACTATACTGATGATGTCAGGGGCCAGGGTCAGGAGGGATGGGGATTTAAGATTCAAAAACCAGGTAGGCAATTGCATAACAGTTATGTAAAATATAACCATTAGGGAAAATAGGTAAAGGGTACAGGGGAACTTCCTGTACTCTTTTCACAACATTCTATGAATCAATAATTATTTTAAAATAACAAGTTAAAAAAAAAAGAGCATGTTTAGATGTTCAGAAGGGGAAAGGGAGGGAGAAAGAATGGGAGATTAGCTAAGAAAGAGGCCCAGAGGAGAAGATCTCCAGGTCAGAGGCCCAGGCAGATTTTTCTCCAACTCTTCTTGGGATGCCCCCTGTCCCCGCACCTCCAGCCACGGCCTTACTCCCATTCTGCATCCCTCTCCCTAAACCCTACAGGGCTATCTTCTCCCTTTGGGGCCCAAGTACATGTTTGGAAGGAACCACTGTAGGGCCTGACTGCTCATGCATCAATTGCAATGAACAGCAGAGAGAATACACCAGGGCCGCCTCAGCCCTTCTCCAGGCTTGTAAGCCCAGGTCCCTGATAGAGTCTCTGAGCCACCCTGGGCTGGTTTTTGTGGAGGGCACAGTGGAGGGAGGGAGGGCTGAGTTCTACTCTTGGTTCAGGAGGGTTCCTGGCTTGAAGAACCTCATCTCTTGGGGACTCCATCTCCTTGTCTATAAAGTGTGTTCAATTACTCGTGAAGGGCTCTGTCCATGCTGAGAGACTAGAATGTTATGATTTCCATGCCTGACATACCCCACCTAACCTGGAAAGCTAACACGAATAGCAAAATTCCAAAGAAATATATGGCACTGGAGGATTTATATGTCCCTCTGTGAGTAAGCAGTGAGCCAACCTCTCTGACTTCACATCCAAGTCCTGCTCCCCGTTCACTCATATTCAGTCTGTGCCCCCAGGATGTCTTCCCAGATCATCACAACCAAGGCACTTTGCCTGAGCCTCCCCTTGGCATCAGTCTGTGCCCTGAAGGTCATTTTCACACATACCTTTCTCCTCGGGCCAAATGGCAAACTTCTTGGGAGCAGAGTTATTCTTATTCATGTACATGTTCCCATAGTAGGTGCTCATTAAAGGTAAGCTGAAGAAATGAGTGAATGAATGAATGAGCAAGGCCAAAGAATTAAAACCAAAAGGAGACAAAAGGTTGCTTCAGTACCTGATGTGAAAATTCCCATTTTTGTGCAGGGAAGAAGCAATCTTGTCAGAGGAAGACAAATTTGTGGGTAAGTAATCAGAGATGCGCATTATACTTCACACGAATCATTTTACCAAATGAAAGATGAAAGCCGCATGAAGCAGACAATTATGGCGAGCCCGAGTCTCCGGACTAGAAGATGAAGCTAAAGCAACATCTGCCAATGCTGACAAACAAGTCCACTCAGGCCAAGCAGGGTCTCTGCCTGAGGCACTGGGCTGAGGTGCAGCGATCCACTTTAGGAATCTAGGATTCTTTAAGAGACAATGTCGGTTTTCCACTCAGTTTGTGGTGCACGAAGAGATCACAACAAGCAGCATCTACTTCTATCCAGCAGGCACATCTCTGACCTGTCTACGTGCTTATAGAAGTCACATGAAACCAGAAAGAAAAAAAAATTAGCTACAAGACTATTACAGAGGGGCGCCTGGGTGGCTCAGTCAGTTAGGCGGCCGACTTCAGCTCAGGTCACAATTTCATGGTTTGTGAGTTCAAGCCCTGCATCAGTCTTTGAGCAGACAGTTCAGATCTTGGAGCCTGCTTCGGATTCTGTGTCTCACCCCCTCTCTCTGCCCCTCCTCCACTCACGCTCTGTCTCTCTCTCTCTCTCTCTCAAAAATAAAACAAACAAACAAAAAAAACACGGAGTGTTACAAAATGCATTAGAAAATCCAAAGTATTCTAAATTTGTCAATGCTACCCCTTATTTGGGCGGATAATTGAAAGTTGAAGGGGTTGTAAAAGAAAAAGTATTGAGCACCATCTGGTGCTATTCCTGGCTGGGCTGAGGGTTTGTGAACTCTAAGAGGAACCTCCTTCCTTCTTCTATCTTTCCTGTCCCCTTTCCTTTCTTCCTTACTAATGAGACATGGTAAATACTTGCAGTGTGTGGTTCTGAATCAGATCCTGTTGCTACAAAGAACATTCATGGTCAGGACAATTGGGACAACCTGAAGGAGGTCTGAGGCTCTGGAATTAGTAATAAATTAGTGTGAACTTCCTGATGTTGGTGGTTGTAGCATATCCCATGGGAGACCGTCCTGGTTCCGTGTTACACACGCAAGTGTTTGGAAGTAATAGAACATCAAGTTGGCAACTTGCTCTCCCAGGGTTTGGGATAAAAAAAGTTCTTTATACGATTCATGCAACTTTTGTTTAAGAGGTAAAGTGTTGTAAAGAAGAGTTTAAAAATCTGAAAGCAATCCTATTAAGAAGCAGGAGGAAGAGGAAAAAGAGAAGGAAGAGGAGGAGAAGCAGCAGTTGACCTGTGAGATGCTCTGGGTCTCCTGGCCCTCTGGCGCTTCTACGCATATTGGTGTTAATCCCTAACGTGTCAGAGCAGAGCAGCTGGCCCAACAACGGCCTGGACTGTCTCAGAAGTCCCTTCCACCATAGCCTGCCCCTCCCTCTCCCCTCCCCCGAGTCTGGGCCCTCCCCTCCCTGTCAGAATTCCAGCTCAACCTTACTCGGATGCCTGAACCTCATGCCAACCCTTGGCACCTTCTCCCGGTGACCACTGGGCCCTTCTTCTTTCCTTCTTCATGACCGTGCACATTCACAGGCCTCCCTTTCAGGCACCAAAGTCTCCCTGCAAACTACCTCAACAAATTTCTCTATCTGTCCCAGCCCTTCCTCCTTGACAGATCCTGGGTGCCAGCAAAATGCTCCCTTCCTGCCCTGCAGACAGACCTTGGAAACCTCTGCCTTGCCCCTGTCTTGGAATGCCCCGCCCTCAGAATCTTCCCCATCTCCCAAGGTACTTTGCAAGGGCCACCTCCTTTATGAAGCCTCCCCTGACCTGCCCAGCCTCCTCTGGATTCCCAACTGTTTCTTGTGTCTCATTTGGCTCTAAACCCACCGTTCTCCCTCAACACCTTGGCTCTTCCATTAGGTGGAAGTTTTTTAGAGAGTAGGGATTATTTCTCACACATCTATGACTCCCCCACCCATAACAAGTATGGCTCACTACCTGGCTGACTCAGTTTCCCATCCTTGTTCAGCTTCTCCTCCCTCAGGTCACCGATGTCAATTGTCATCACTTATTATGGGACACACACACACACACACACACACACACACACACACTTCAGCAAAAATGGAAATCGACAGATACACCCTTTGCCCCTCTTAGTTCTCACACTGACCCAATTAGATTCAATTTGTCCTTTCAAAGAAAGCAAAGCACTTCTGAATCCTTCCCTCCCATTCAGCCTGGAAACTTAGGAAAAACTGAATATGTTTTGGAATCTTTCTGCCACTCCTATCATCACTTTTTTTTTTTGAGAGAGAGAATGCAAGTGGGAGACAGAGACAGAATCCCAAGCAGGCTCTGCACAGATCACGACCTGAGCAAAAGAAGCCAAGAGTCCAGAGGTCAATCCACTGAGCCAACCAGGCGTCCCTCCCTAGAGGACCTGTTCCAATCCAGGTCCCTCCAGGAGCTTGTCCCCTTGCTGGTCCACTACTGTGTCAGTAGCTGGCTACCGCCATTAGCAGTTGGTGAGGTGATCAGCTCCCAGCAGAGTTTCATAATGAGAGAAAACTAAAGAATGAGGGGCGCCTGGGTGTCTCAGTCTGCTAAGTGTCTGACTTTTGATCTCGGCTCGGGTCATTATCTCATAGTTTGTGAGTTTGAGTCCTGCATCAAGCTCTGTGCTGGTGGTGTGGAGCCCGCTTGTATTTCTCTCTCCCTCTCTCTCTGCCCCTCCCTCACTTTTGCATGCTTTCTCTAAATAAATAAATAAATAAATAAATAAATAAATAAGTAAAACTTGAAAGAGAAAACTAAAGGATGAAAAATCTACAAAGCCCCATAAACAGGGGCTGTCAGACAAAGAAGCAGATAGCTATGTAAGACAACTGTTGATTCTATTAGCTTCTTCCTATCCATATGCTCTGCCCCAGAAATGGGGACTAGTTGAGGACCAATTAACCAACAGAAAGACAGGAAAAGGAAAAGAATCTTTTCGGAAGGCAGAACAAGAATGAACTGCAAAACTGGGGGGCAATCTTTGTGCCTCTAAAAAAAAAGAATGATTTCATAGTTTGGGGGCGTGGGGTGTATCATGAAGCCCAACCAAACCCCAGAAGCTTACATCACTGGGAAAATCAGCAAAGCAGAGGCAAAGATGAACTCCTGGAGCCCAACCCACAGCAGGGGGTGGGGGCCCAGGTGGGTGTGGAAAGCTCATAAGGACACAGCTGTCCCTCTTGGCAGAGGACAGCATTAGCGTACGCCAGCTTCAATATCTATGATGCTAATTCAGGATCACTCAAGGAAAACTGCCACGTTCGGACCCATCTGCTCTTTACATCCCAACAACTATACCCTTTGCAGATTTAAATACAATTTCCTACACACACAAAAATTTTGTTTTACTATATCAAATCCATAAAGCAGACTCTTAACTATACTTTAAGTTTATTTGATAGTATTGAATATGTTAGTGTCCAAATGGCAAGTTTAATGACCGGAGAAATGAGTTGGTCAGACTCTGATGTAGTTTGCTTTTGGGGTGTAGCATGAACTTGTGGGCCTCCCGTCATAGTTCAAACTCCTTCATAAAATTGGTTATTTGGGGCCTGAAAAGAGTTCACACAGCCCTGCAGAAACATTTTCAAAATTCCTTCTGCCTGTCAGCCATTGGAGCCTGTGCAAGCGGTGTGTTCGCAGCGGCCAGCACACCCCTGTTCCTCTCTGATATTCTTGCCCCCTTTCTCTCACCGAAGGCAAAGTAAATGTCTATCTACTTCAGACCCATCCAGTCAGGAATGAGTCCATGTCAAACCTCATCACTGTTCCAGCTGGCACAGAGATGCCCCTTCACAGACTACCCCCATCTACACGATCTCATTTGAACCCTCAGTTGCTCTCTGGAGGGTTAAGGACACTGAATATTTAATGAACCATATGCAAAGCACCGCGCTGAGTAAACATACATTTTCATTCATTTAATTTGCACAAA